>NC_091439.1:33119910-33447321 GCF_964237555.1 Oryctolagus cuniculus
GTAATTCGGAAAATTACAAATAAAACTTCAAAACATTTTAAAATAGAATATTTTCTGAATAAAATAAAAATAGAGATTAGTTGCACAAAAATCCTTCCGCAGAAAAAAAAAATAATTGATACAAAAATCTTGGCCGGCGCCGTGGCTCACTAGGCTAATCATCTGCCTGCGGCTCCAGTACCCCGGGTTCTAGTCCTGGTTGGGACACTGGATTCTGTCCCAGCTGCTCCTCTTCCAGTCCAGCTCTCTGCTGTGGCCTGGGAGTGCAGTAGAGGATGGCCCAGGTCCTTGGGCCCTGCACTTACCTGGGAGACCAGGAGGAAGCGCCTGGCTCCTGGCTTTGGATCGGCGTAGCAGGCCAGCTGCAATACTCTGGCCCTAGTGGCCACTTGGGGGGTGAACAAATGAAAAAAGGAACGCATCTCTCTCTCTCTCTCTCTCTCTCTCTCTCACTGGCTAACTCTGCCTATCAAAATAAAAAATAAAATAAAAAAAAAAAACAACTTTAAGTCAAATTGAAAAAAAAACAAAATAGAATTACATTTTTTCTATGAAACTACTTCAAAGATCCAATTTATGGGCACCTATGACAGCTAAAGTGGTGCTGCTGTCCCTGATTGGATCTATTTTTCAATTCTTTTTCATTACCATTGTGAATTTAAGCTGCTGTGATAGCCACAATGGACCCTAACAAGCAGTCAGTGACCACTGAAGAGTTCTTTAATAGGGAATAAAAGCAGAGATACTAACAAAAATATTATAAAATAATGATAATCATTAAAAGACATTCTTATCAAACAGTAAGACTTCTATGACATAACTTTAATTATAATATTATGATATTTATCATTATAAAATGAATGAAAATATGAATATGAAGAATGTGACTTTTTTGCCACATTGAAATTTTGTCACATTTGAAATTATATGAAGAAAAATACAGGAAGTTTTTCACTTTAATCAGCATATAAAAATTAATTCATTAGGGTTACGGATTAAAATTAGGGGCCAGACATTAGGCATAAGAGTTAAGACACTGCTTGAGATACCTGCATTCCATATAAGTGTGCCTGGATTTGAGTTTAAATTCATTTTCAATTTCAGCTTCCTGATAACGTGAACCTGGAAAGTAATAGGTGATGTCTCAAGTACTTAGGTGCCTTCCATGCACATGGAAGAAGTTAAGTTCCAAGTTCCCTCATTTCATTCTGACCCATCATGAGATTTTGTGGGCATTTGAGGACTGAACTAGTGGACTGGAAGTCTCTCTCTCTCTCTTTCTCTCTCTCTCTCTCTCTCCTTTTTCCCTCTTTTATATAAAATGATAACAAATAATTTAAATGATTAAAATTTAATAATTAATCCATAACTGTAAAATAAAATACGAGTGTATTTCTTACCAATTTAAGTTGAAAATAATACATCCCAATGAGTGACACAAATCCCATAAATGAAAATATAGATGTATATCAGTTTCCTGAAAAAGAAAATGAAAGATCAATAATTCAGCACACATTCAAAGGTACAAGAAACAAAAAGCTTTCTGGAGTATTTACGGGTTGCAACACATTTGATTAAAAATTGAAAATTCGTAAGTATTGAGGCTATACAAATGAGCATAGAAAAAGACAACCCAATACAAATACTAGTCAAATTTTAACAAAGTTCAAAACAGAAAACCCAGTGATCAGTATGCATATGAGGAGAGGTTCCAAGTCACAGAGACAAGTAAAGAAATTTAAATCTCTCATTTGATGAGGATGTTCACAACAGTGTTAGTTAATGCATGTCTTCCATGTCCATTAATAGTGAAGAAGAATATCTGTTTTTCCTCTAAATATAGTAACCAGAAAGTACAACTGAAATTAATTACTTTTCATTTTAGTTTTACTTTATGTAATCTACTTAGAAATATAGAAGAAGATAAATACCTTAGAGAATTTGTCCTAAGAATGTTGTCAGTCTCAAAAATAATTTTATTCATAAAATGAAAGAATAGATATTAAAAAGAACTCCACCTGTATTTAGAAACATAAGAAATAGCTTGTTATTTAATGAGAAGATATGATACTATTGTAAAAACTTTAAATAGTAATAAAAAATACCCTCATAAAAGTTAATTCTCCAGATTTGTTATTGTGGATTATTTCACAAATGTGGAATTTTACTGAGAAGGAGAAGTGAAAGCAGAAAATTATAATGTCTAATAAAATATTAACATTACCACATTTATATCAAAATCCATATGTCTTATTCTTTGGTTTTATTGTAAAAAGAGATAAATTTGCGAAAATGCATAAAAATGTCAAGTGAAAGAGAAGGAAATATCTCACAGGTCATGATCTAAATATAGCTTTCTTCTTTCCCCAGTTTCTCATTTACAGCTTCATAATATGAATATTTGGTGAGAAAATCATATTAAAGTTACAACTGACTATTTAATGCCATGATGTAATAAAATATAATACACTTATTTTTCTTTTTTCCTGCTTTTTTCTGTTTCAAATTCAGCAATGTGCAAAAAAATTATTACTTATTGGATACTAGGTGATAATTTCCCTACTAAAATGTATGGCATTAATGATGACAATGCCATTGATAATAATTATGGTAAGAAATAAAATTTCTGAACAATTCCAACTGGCCGAACACTGTGCTTTATTGGTTCCATTCTACAAAATATGTATAGTAATCTTATTTGAAGAATGCTATTTGCCTATTCAGTTTTTAAAATTTATTTATGTTAAAGTTAAATCAACAGCGAGAGAAGGAAGACATACACACACACACACACACATATAGAGAGAGAGAGAGTAGAGAGAGAGAGAAAGAGAGAGAGAGAGAGAGAGAGAGAGAGAATCTTTCATCTGTTGATTCATTCCCCAAATGGCTAAAACAGCCACTGTTTGGCTAAACAAAAGCCAAGAGCAAGGAAATCCATCCTGATCTCTCACATGAATGACAGGAATCCAAGCAGTTGGCCACCTTCCATTGCTTCCCCAGGTACTTTAGATGGGAGCTGAATTTGAAGCAAAGCAACAAAGACTCTGATATAGGATGTTGGCAACACCAGTGACAGAGTAGTCCATTGCGCACCAATGGCACCTTATTTTCAGCTTTATATATGAACAGTGTGTAGCTTAGGTTAAATCATTTGATCAAGTTACACAATATGTCATGTTGAACTAAATTAAACCTGAAGATGCCTCCATGGTTTGAGATTGTATGTAACATGCTGCAACCTAACTTAGTATATAAACTAATCAATCCTAATATAGGAGGATAAATCTTGTAACAATTATTTAAGTTTCAGACAATAACAGCTATCAAGTTATAGCTAATAAGATGTTCCCAACTCATGAGACCATATCCAAATAAGGCAAACACTGCCAAATGATATCATTCCAAGCTACCTCTGCTGTATATAAATGCTGTTTGACCACCTGATGGAGCAAAGCCCATTGAACTTCACATGGGTCCAAGGCACTACTTGATTTGTGAATTATTTGCTCAGTTAAACTGTGTTCAATTCAATTCATCTAAATTTTTCCTTTTAATAGTAGTACATTCAGTATTATAAGTTTACAGTATTTTAAATACTTTTAAAGCTGAATACTTCCCACACTACCCTCCTTCCCACCCAGGGTAGGGCGGAAAGTATCACTGTGTTCCTGAATCTGTATATAAGAAACACATGAAATTTGTATAACTTAAATAAAATTTAAAAAATAAACCTGAGTACTATATTTTAAATGATCCTGAGATAATATTCCTGAACATTATGTTTTCGGTTCCCTTAAAGAATTAAATTTGTCCTTGACATAAAGTATTTAAAATTATGGTTTAGACGATCATGTATTCATTCTTCCACAGACTACTTTACTCATTACATAGAGCACTTTATCATAGCTAAAGAAATAAAGTGGAGAATGAAATTAAGTTTATTTAGTCTATCTAGCAACATAATGAACTTCATTTGAACAAAAACGGTATGGCTGATAAACTTTTCACATCAGCTCCATCAGCTCCCTGCTGGTGTCACGCTCTTGGGAGATTCCATGGTAAGCCTTCTGATTTGATTATGATCAATAGAATACAACTACGATGAGATGCACCCAATGATATATAAGGTTATAGTGTCAGTATTGCTCACATCTATCATTCCCTTATTAACTTTGAGGGGGAAAAAGCTCACATTTTGGAGTACCCACATGTGGAGAAACTATGGGGTTATCCAGGAGATGAGAGCAGCCTCAGGATGACAACTAGCAAAGCATTAATGCTCTTAGTTCTACAACTTACAGGAAATCATTTCTTCACACAGCTTGACTATACAAAAGCAGAATTTTATCTAGTTTAGCATTCAAATGAGAATCTACCTTTTGCTAGCTGCATGATCATAGCCTTATTGAACAGGCTGTCCGGCCTGCACTGTGCACTGTGGCTTAGTGGGTGAAGCCGCCACCTGCAGTGCTGGCATCCCATATGGGCCAGTTACAATTCTGGCTGCTCCACTTTCAATCCAGCTCTCTGCTATGACCTGGTAAAGCAGTAGAAGATGGCCCAAGTCCTTGGGCCCCTGCACCTGCATGGGAGATCTGGAAGAAGTTCCTGGATCCTGGCTTTGGATTGCACAGTGAACCAGTGGATGAAAGACTTTCTCTCCCTCTCCCTCTTCCTCTCTCTCCCTCTCTCTCTCTCTCTCTCTCTGCCTCTACCTATCTGTAATCCTGACTTTCAATTACATGAATAAATCTTAAAAAAGAGGAACAGGCTAAGAAATTCCTAATGTCCTGCCCAATAAAAGCTATAAGCTGATAAATCCGAGCAGACATGCTTGTAGCCATTGCTATATAGTCAGGAAAACTACACCAAGTGGGAACAATGGAAGCTTTTTTGCATGATTATTAAAGATAATATATGCATGTTATAAAAACACTTTGTAAGTGGTAGAGGAATACTAAATTATTACCATTATGAAAAAATATTAAAAATATTCATCTAATCCAAGCTGACAGACTCAAGCTACGTAAGTTGAGTAATAGAATTTTTCCACGTGATAAACATTTCAGGCATCACCAAAATAGTTTAAAACTAAAGAGCTATAAACAAAAATTAAAAAGTTTATTAAATTCAGAAAATATACTTGTTTGATCTCTTTAATTCATTCAATCTATTATAAAATGTGTTTATTTAATGCACAACACAAATGAATTAAACCTTTGTGGTTTATTGCTTCACTTTTTGGAGAAAGTCAATACTATAAACCACATTCACCACATTCCAAATATAAATTCAAAAGTGACTTTCTTCACCATGTTGTTGGAAAGCTCCTAACTCTATTAATCTTTATTCCTTCCAGCTAATTATATATTTGTTGCTAGGCAAAAGAAAAAATGTGCCAAAAATCTAATAAAATACTAACTTCAAATATTTTTGATGCCTTTAAATGTTGCCAAACTCACAATTCAATCAGATTGAAATTTTTTAAAAGAATACTTTCCTATTATAAATACTGTTTTATATTCTGGAACTAATTTTTTTTATAATCTTTTCTTCCTATATTCCAAGAATTTCTCATGTGCCTTCCTTACTAATGCTGAAGATTGTGTTTCCAACGTTCTTTAGAGAAATTTGTACCTAGAGCTCCTGCTTCCATATCCCTGCTGTTTTCAGCCACCCAAAAAATGTGAGTTTGCACTGTCCACATTCCATTCAAACTCCTCTTTTGGAGCTGATAAATCATAAATTAAAGATAATGAAAATGGAAAACTAAGGACTTCTGAAATTCTGTTCTCCATGAAAGAAATGAGAAAACTCACAGAAATGATCAGAATCCACTTTTTCACAGCTGTAAAAATCAATTAAATAATCTGCCGGGTTGATGAGTTGTGCAAGATCAACTTCAGAATCTCAGTAAGTTGGGTTTATTTTAAGACATTTGAACTCTTCCAATTCCCATCTCGCTCCTCTGGCGTTGCCTCAGTCTACCAAACCAATATATCATAATATGAAGAAAGAAAGAAAAGCAGTCAGATATTCATTGGAGCATGCAGTATAAAATTGGTATGTTTTCAAAGCCTCATCACTGAAGAACTGATATTTGGCCAACCAAATGCTTAAAAGAAAAATCAGGAAAGGAAATGTTATAGGGACTCTGAAAAGTTCACATATATTTCTCAGAATCTAGAGAACACTCACATGCCCAAAGCAGTGCACACATCAACAAAACACCACAGAAGATGAAATATCTAAGTTCTGCATGATTTTGGGTATCTGCAGAATACGGATAAATGTTATAACAGAGTTACCAACACATGACTGAGTATAACAGGGAAACCCCAACATGCACAAACAATCTGTGGACAAAGAATACAGGGCTTATTGATTCCAAATATTTGAATAAATTTCTTTCCAATATTTAGCTGGCCACTAAGCTATCCAAACATGGATTTCAATGTCCATAAAAACTCCAGCCTGAAAATACATACTGGGTTCTCAGTTCTTTCCTTAGATGCCTGCTTGGTCTCATTCGTATTTCCTTTTTACTTATTTTTCTTTCTTTCTTTTCTTTAAGATTTATTTATTTATTTGAATGAGTTACAGAGAGAGGGATAGGCAGACCTGGTACACTCCCTAGGTGGCAGCAGTACCTGCGCTGGGCCAGGCTGAAGCCAGGAGCCAGGAACTTTTTCCAGGTCCCCCACGTGGGTAGCAGGGAGGCAAGCATTTGCACCTTCCTCCATTGTTTCCTCAGTCTATTAGCAGAGAAGTGGTTCAGAACAGGAGCAGCCAGGACACAAACCAGTACCCGAATGGTTTGCTGGCATCGCTTGTGACAGCTTTACCCTCTATGCCACAATGCTTGCCCAGGCCCCAGGTATACTTCTCTTCATTTAAATTGGCTAGGATGCTTAATGCAGAAAAAAAGAAAAGAAAAGAAAAAAAGAAAAGAAGAGAACAAAAATAAAAAAATAGAAAATAAATCAGATGATCATTGGGAAATTATAAACTATTCACTAACAAGTTGGGTAATTTAGAGGAAATATATATATTTCTTAACATGTATAAACATATAACCTACCAAAGTTGAAGTGTAAGGACATTTAAAACCTAAACAGATCAATAACTTAATGATACTTAATTGTAGATAAAAAGACACACAAGACTTGATAGATTAACTGATGATTTTTTCTAAGACAGAATGAAAAACAAATATCAATTCTCCTTAGACCAATCCAAAGAAATGAAAGTGGAAATTCATTCTAATTCATTCTACAAATTTAGCATTATCTTGACAGCAAGACCAAATAAGTTAGAGCAATAACAAACTAAAGCTACATCCATGATTAACTAAGATGCAAAATTTTGTTTGGTTTTCTAGTTTAATTTTTACTTTTACTTTTAATTTTAATTTTTAATTAGTTTTTAACAGACTCAATGTGATTTATGGATTAAATTCTAGGAACCTAATGATATTTCTTTCCTCCCTCCCTCCTTGTACCCTCTCCTATCTCTTCCTTTCCTTCTCCCTTTTTTTTTAATTTAGTTTTTGAGATTACATATTTTAAAATTACATTACAGTAAAAAAGCTTACTACTTCATGAAATAAGTTTAAGAAGTGAAAAGCAAAAGGATTCTAGTTTAGTAAGAGTATAGACATTGGCTATAAACGATAAACAAATGGGAAAACGACCATTTTACCCACATACAATAAATTTTAAAGTGATTACAGATCATTAAAACTATACCACCCTGAATGTGCCCAATTTCATCTGATCTCAGAAGATGCAAAATATTTTAACAAGACACTAGTGAGTCAAATTCAACAGCAGATCAAAAAGACTGTATGTCATGAATATGTTTTATTTATCCCAGGGATGCAAAGACTGTTTAACATACAGAAAATAAAAAAAAAATACAACATACACATTAGCACAATGTAAGACACAGAATTATATGGTCATCTTAATAAATAAAGAAAAACATTCAATAAAATTCAATGTCTATTATTGACAAAAATCCTTGAAAGATTAGATTTATCATTCAATATATTAAACGTTACATATGACAGACTCATGGCCAACATCATACTGAATGGGGAAAAGCTAAAATTATGTCTGCTAAGATAAGAACTAAGACAAGGAAGACAACTTTAATTGATCTTATTCATCATAGCAATAGAAGTCTTAGTCAAGATGTAAAAAAAAATAAAGTGCATCCAAATGGAAAATTCAGAAATCAAACACAATTTTATAGAGAAAAAGATTCCTTCAAAAAATGTAGAGGTAAAAAATAAATTCAATAATGTTCAGGATATAAAAACAGCATGTGAAAAATCAGTAGCTTTTTAAATTCATCAATAATAAAACTACTTAGAAAGATTCAAGAGAGCAATTCCACTTTCAATAACTAGAGAGAAAAATCTGGAATAAATTTCACCAAGGAAGTGAATGATTTCTACAATGAAAAAATGTTTAAGCAAGTTGAAAAGGACACAAATTTAGATAGAAATTGAACATATCATGTAAAAATGTTTATACAATCCGGAATAACCTATACATTATTGAGTTCAGTCCTCATCAAAATACTAATGACATTATTCACAGAAAGAGAAAAAAAAAAAATTGCAAATTCCTGGATGCATCCACCTTGCCAATATATTGAATCATAGGACATAGAACCATAAATAGTCCAAAAATAATGAGATATAATCAATAACAGCAACAACTCTCATCAAAGAAAATACCAAGTCTAGATGACTTTACTGCTGAATTCAAGTGACTATTAGAAGAGGAATTATAACCAATTTTTTTCTTAAGTTATTTCAAAAAATAGAAGAGGAGGAAATTCTTGCAGTCTCATCTTACAATGCCAGCTTTATTTTATACAAAAACCAACTAAGGAACAATGACAACAACAGAAAGAAAGCTACAGGCTGAAATCCTTGATGAATATATAAAATCCTCAACAAGATACTAGTGAACTAAATCCAACAAAACACTAAAAAAATTACCCACGATGATAAAGGAGGTACCTTTCTCTGAAGGGAGGAGAGAACTTCCACTTTGACTACGACCTTGTCTAAGTATGATCAGAGTCAGTGAACTCAAAAGGCTTCCATAGCCTTGGCATCTCATGACAAGAGCCTAGGGTGATTACTGATGCCATAAACAAGAGTGTCAATTTGTTAAGTCAACAACAGGAGTCACTGTGCACTTACTCCTCATGTAGGATCTCTGTCCTTAATGTGCTGTACATTGTGATTTAATGCTCTAACTAGTACTCAAACAGTATTTTTCACTTTGTGTTTCTATGTGGGTGCAAACTGTTGAAATCTTTACTTAATATATGCTAAACTGATCTTCTGTTTATAAAGAGAATTGAAAATGAATCTTGATGTGAATGGAAGGGGAGAGGGAACAGGAGATGGGAGGGTTGCGGGTGGGAGGGAAGTTATGTTGGGGGGGAAGCATTGTAATCCATAAGCTGTACTTTGGAAATTTATATTCATTAAATAAAAGTTAAAAAAAAAAGAGCAAAGTAAGAAAAAAAAAAAAGAAAAGGAATTGGATTCTTGATTTCTTTTTCAGAGAGTTCATACTTCGTACATAAAAACACTACTGATTTTTGTACATTGATTTTGTATTCTGAAGCTACTGAATTCACTTATTAGTTACTGTACTTTTTGATGGAGTCTTTGTGGTTTTCTCTATATAAGATCAAGTCATAGTCTGACAGTGAAAATTGACTTCTTATTTTTTAACTTGTATACTTTTATTTATTACTCATGACTATTTTCTGTGGGTACAACTTCCAGTATTATATTGAGTAAAAGGGTAAAAATGGACATTTTTGTCCTCCTCCAGATCATAGAAGAAAGCCTTTAGTTTTTCCCAACCAGCATGGGGCCAACTGTTGCATTACTATGTCAAGCCTTTCTTATATTGAGGCACATTCTTTCTTTATGTAATTTGTTCAAAGTTTTTAATCAAGAAATGTTGTTGGATTTAATCAAATGCTTTTTTCCTTTATTGAGATGATCATATAATATTTGTCCTTTATTTTCTTGTTATAATATATCATGCATATTGGTTTGCATATTTTAAACCACGTTTGAATACTTGATATTACTCACCCTTTATCATCGTGGGTAATTTTTTTAGTGTTTTGTTGGATTTAGTTCACTAGTATCTTGTTGAGGATTTTATATATTCATCAAGGATTTCAGCCTGTAGCTTTCCTTCTGTTGTTGTCATTGTTCCTTAGTTGGTTTTTGTATAAAATAAAGCTGGCATTGTAAGATGAGACTGCAAGAATTTCCTCCTCTTCTATTTTTTGAAATAACTTAAGAAAAAAATTGGTTATAATTCCTCTTCTAATAGTCACTTGAATTCAGCAGTAAAGTCATCTAGACTTGGTATTTTCTTTGATGAGAGTTGTTGCTGTTATTGATTATATCTCATTATTTTTGGACTATTTATGGTTCTATGTCCTATGATTCAATATATTGGCAAGGTGGATGCATCCAGGAATTTGCAAATTTTTCTGTGTTATCAAATGTGGTGCCATTTAACTGTGCATAATGATTTCTAAATGTACTTTGTGTATCTGTGATATCACTTGTGATGTCTTCCTGATCAGCTTGGATTTAATTTTTTGAATCTTCTCTTTCTTTTAATTAGTTTGCCTAAGTATTTGTTCATTTTGTTTATATTTTCAAAGATTCATTTCTTTATTATATCTGTTTATTTAATTTTTAGTTTTATTATATTCATTCCAGCTTCAAGTCTTTTTTGAGTAATTTTGAGTTTTCTACAAATTTTGAATTTTCTTTGTTCTTGTTTTCCTAGTTCCTGAAGCGAAGTGATAAACTGCTTATTTGAGATCATTGTGGTTTTTGCTATAGGCGTGGAATGCTATAAATTACCATTAGTATTGCTTTTGTTCTGTCCTACAGAATAAGTTGTTTCATTTTCATTTATTTTGAGAATGTTTTCAATTTGTTTAATTATTTTAAAATTCAGTTGAAAGGTAGAAAGACAGAAAGAGAAAGAACCACATAAACAGAAAGATATCTTCCATCACTTTTTCATTCCCAAACAGTCAAGGCTGAGCCAGGAACCAAGAACTCAATCCAGGTTTTCTATGTGGGTGGCAGTGACCTACATACATCAAGGATCATCCATTACCCCTAGGGTGTGTACCAGCAGGAAACTAGAATTGGAAGCAGACTGGGATTTGAAATCAGGCACTTTGACATAAGACTGTGCCATTTTATAAATTTTTAAATTTTCTTCTTATTTTTTTCATGGTTCATTGGGTATTCCAGAGTAAATTTTTAATTTCTGTAAACCCTATGGTGACCACAAAACAGATATTTGTAATTGAGTTGATGCCACATCTTTGAGTTGTTTTTTGGCAAACCTATGTGTATTGAGAACCTCTCTAATTTTCTTCCTCTGAGTCATTTTGCTTTTCCTGAAACAAGACAGACAGTTGCTGTGGATGTCAACAAAGCAGTGGAAAATAAGGTTGCTGGAGCTGGCAAGATCATCAACTCTGCCCAGAAAATTAAAAAGGCTGAATGTATAATATCTCCAAGATCTGTCACCCTAGTTTCAATCAGTGGGGGAAGAACAGTCTCAGAAATGTTTGTCTCGATTGACCATTTATGTTTTTTTTTTTTTTTTTTTTTTTTTTTTTTTTTTTTTTACAGGCAGAGTGGACAGTGAGAGAGAGAGACAGAGAGAAAGGTCTTCCTTTTGCCATTGGTTCACCCTCCAATGGCCGCCATGGCCGGCGCAAAGAGGGGTAACTGGGACAGAATCCGGCGGCCCGACCGGGACTAGAACCCGGTGTGCCAGTGCCACAGGCGGAGGATTAGCCTAGTGAGCCGCGGCGCCTGCCAACCATTTATGTTTAATAGGAAAAGACTGGTTAACAATAACGAGGCAACTTAAAACTTTCAGAAGCCAGGGGAAGTGTTTTGTGGACTAGTGTGTGTGTGTGTGTGTGTGTGTGCATGACAGTTAATAACTTTTAAAGATATTTTTATTTATCTGATAGGCAGAGTTACAGAGAGAAAGGGAGAGATCTTCCATCTGCTAGTTTACTCTCCAAATGGCAGCAACAGCCAGGACTAGACCAGGTTGAATCCAGGAGCCAGGAGTTTCATCTGGATCTCCTACATGGGTACAGGGGATCAAGCACTTGGACCATCCTCTGCTGCGTTCCCAGGCACATTAGCAGGGAGTTGGATCAGAAATGGAGTAGCCAAGTCACAGCTCCAGCCCTAAGTTACGAGCTTTTAAAATCAGTACTTCTGAATTGAGACAACTTCTTAATGTAAACAAAATGCTGGCCCAGATTTTTTGAGACCCATTCAAACAAAGCTTAGTGATGAAAGCAATAAGCAAAGAATCAAATATTACTACAAACTGATCGTTTAAGTACAGAGAAAAACATTGAAAGACAGACCCAGGAAGGAAGGAAGAAACCACAGTAACATTAGAAAAAAAATCTCAAAATGGTGGTGGTAAGTCTTCATCTATCATGAAACATTTCAAAGGTAAATAATTTATAAGTTATAAGTTCCAGAGTTTTGTAATAGATAAAAATCAAGACCCAACCATATTCTACTTACAAAAAACACATCACCTGTAAGGAGGAACAGACTGAAACTGAAAGGATACTATAAGCAGTCAGCATTGTGGCACGGCAGCACTGCCATTCTATACTGGCATAGCAGTTTCAGTTCCAGTTGCCCTGCTTCCCATACAGCTTTCTGCTTATGTGTCCATGAAGGCAACAAAGGATGGCCCAAGTACCTGGGCACATATCAGCATGTGGGTGGATTTCCTGTCTCCTGACTTTAAGTTGGCCCAGTCCTGGCTGTTGTGGCTATTTGAGGATGGAATCTGCAGGTGGGAGATCACTCCCTATTTCTCTGTGTCTTTCCCTCTTTCTGATACTCTGCCTTCCAAATAAACTTTGTTAAAAAAAGAAAAGATGTTACATGTTATTCCATGTAAACAAATCCCAAAAGAAAGCAATGATAGCTGTAGTCATATCAGACAAGATACATTTTAAATCAAATGCAGTAAATAGTGACAAGGAATGTCATTATATAGTGACAAAGGAGTCAATCCAGGAGGAGAAAATAAAAGTTTAAATATTATTTATTATACTGTAGTATACCCAAATATTAATAGAACTAATGAGAAAGATAGACTACAATATAATAACAATAGGTGGCTTAAATACCCCACCTTCAGAAATGGATGATTCCAAAGAAATCCCAGAGCTAACTTGCACTCTAGTTCATTTGGATCTAACAGTTGCAGAATATTCCATCCAACAGATATACTATACACATTTCTCTCAATAGCACTTGGGAGATTTGTCTCAATAGACCATATGGTAGGACACACAAACACAGAAATTTAACAAATCAAAAAATTGAAATCATACTAGTTATCTTTTCTGATTACAATGCAAGAAAACTGGAAATTAATAACAAGTACTTTATAAACTATGTAAATGTAGAGAAGTTCAGCAACTTACCGTCATTTGATGTTATTGTATTCATTGCACTAATGTACATATATAGTTATATTTCTATTTTTTATTTCATTGTAAAAGTTTACTAATTTTTCTTTACTTATCCTCTCATTCTCAATAGTGAATTGCTTCCATTTTAACTACAGGGGGCATATATATTTTCTTGGGGAAACCATTTTACATGGTCTTCTTCACTTAATAATGAAATATTTTATTGAACTGTTACCATAAAAAGAATCTCACAATTCTTTAAGTGATAGGCATGGAGAAAATGAGGTAACTTTATAACATATACATGGAAATCACTTTTTCAGAGTAACTGGGCTGTGACTTGACATAAGCATTATAGCATACATTGATCAAAATTGAACTTTCCACCTCAAACCTTTTGTACGTGCAGTAATATTGATCTTATATGTTTCACAGAGTTTAAACTATGTTCACCACTTGTAGTCTTCTAAGTCAAATTGCTCTGTAATGATCAACATGCACAAAATAAAAGTCTGCATTTTTAGCAAGATGTACAGGTGATTTCAATGATCCCTATATATTTTTTAATATTTATTTATTTAAAAGTTGGAGCTATACAGAGAGAGATGGAGAGGCAGAGAGACAGAGAGAGAGGTCTTCCACCCGCCAGTTCACTCCCCAGATAACCACAAATGCAAGCTGTGCCGATCTGAAGCCAGGAGCCAGGAGCTTCCTCGGGGTCTTTCCACGAGGGTGCAGCGGTCCAAGGAGTTGGGCCATCTTCTACCCTTTTAATACTTTCCCAGGCCACAGCAGAGAACCAAATTGGAAGTGGAGTAGCCAGGACTCGAACCCCCACCCAAATGGGATGCTGGCATTGCAGGCTGTGGCTTTACCTGCTATACCACAGCACCGGCCCCTAGCACTATATTTTCATAAGCACTGAAATACATTCCTCTAATGTTATGGATTATGTGTTCTTACAGTACAAAACAGTGCATCCTTAGTTGTTAGGTGATATTTATACGTCAAATCAAAATAAAGTCTAATTATTTTTTTACAATTGAATAATTTTAACAAAACATGTTTTTAATGATTTTCATTTTCTTTGAAGTCTTTTAATTATTATTTATTATATTTTTGTTTACTTGAAAGCCAAAATGAAAGGGGTGAGTGAGAAAATGAGAGAGAGATCTTCTATTGGTTTACTCCTCCAAAGCCTGCAACAGCCAGAGCTGAAATATATGGAAGGAGCAAGGAATTTCATCTAGGTCTCCCATGTGTGTGGCAGCAACATAAGTACCTGAGCCATCATCTGCTGCCTCTCAAAACGTGCATTAACAAGAAGCTGACTGGAAGCAGAAACAAAATGTGATTCTAGACATTCTGATAATGGGAGGAAGTAGCCACAATGCTGCTTTTCCTTTTGAACTTTTGAAAGGACATTCGAATACAAAACAAGGGATTTTGAGAAATAGAAATGTTTTCAAATATCATTGCAAATACAATCATAGGAAATATTTAGTCTAAATTTTTAATAAAGTAGAATTAATGGAATAATAGCATATATAAATAATTGCAGGAAATATGTTGAAGGTTATTCAAACCAGAACTAACATATTATCTATCAATCTCACTACTGGCTAGGAATTAAAGTCTGTGTATCAAAGCTATACCTACATTCCCAAGCATATTCCATTATTCAAAAAAGCAAATACAAGGAAGCAATCTAAGTGTGTATCCATAGATAAATGGATAAAGAAAATGTGGCAGTTATAAACAATGCAATATAACTCATATTTTAGAAATAAGGATTTTCTGTGGCTGGCGCCGTGGCTCAGTAGGTTTATCCTCCGTCTGCGGCGCCAGCATTCCTTGTGGGTGCTCATTCTAGTCCTCTTCCCATCCAGCTCTCTGCTGTGGCCTGGGAAAGCAGTAGAGGATGGCCCAAGAGCTTGGTTCCCTGAACCCACATGGGAGATGGGAAGAAGCACCTGGGTCCTGGCTTTGGATCAACCCAGCTTTGGCTGTTATGTCCATTTGGAGAGTGAACCAACAGAAGAAAGACCTTTCTCTCTCTCTCTCCTTCTCGCTGTCTGTTATTCTACCTCTCAAATAAATAAATTAAAAAAAGAAATAAGAATTTTCTGTCATTTGCAAAAACAAGGATGGACATGAAAGACATTGGGTGGTGTTAAATTAGCTATAGAGAGAAAGATAATTATTGTATAATTTGACTTGTACAAGGGATTATTAAATATTTTATGGAAAATGCATACTATAAATTCACTGTGCATGGATTTAAAAAATTTCTTAAGTCAAATAAACTTTTTTTCTTTTTCTATTCTTTCATGATGTTTTTGAAGTTCCATCATATGTGGAATCTAGAATTTGGAACCCAAAGTGGTAGAGAGTAGGATGGTGGTTACTAGGTTCTAGGAAGGAAGTGGTTTTTAGGAAGATATAAAATGTCACTTAGACTACAGAAATAAGTATTAATGATCTGTTGCAGAACTTTTTGGTTACTATAATTAATACCAGAGTATTTTATACCTGAAAATTAGCAAAATAATAATATTTTTAAGGTTTTATAACGCTATTAAAGATCAGCAGTTATTTCTCATCCAAATTTAATACCCGTAGATTATATTAAGTGGTCACAGGCACATCAGCAATCAGAGCACAAAGCTTATTTTGTGAATCTTTATTCTCATTAATATTCTAAAAACCACACACACATCAATGTGATATGTGACACCCCATATCCTTTGATGTAGACAGCTTTGTTGATCTTGGAATCAATGTACACTTCTGGAGTCCCCATTGCCTTCTTTTTTCAAGATTTATTTATTTGAAAGAGTTACACAGAGAGAAAAGGAGAGGCAGAGAGAGAAAGAGAGTGTTCCATCCACTGGCTCACTCCCCAGTTGGCCGCAATGTCTGGAGCTGAGCCGATCCAAAGCCAGGAGCCAGAAGCTTCTTCCTGGTCTCCCATGTGGGTACAGGAGCCCAAGGACTTGGGCCATCTTCTACTGCCTTCCCAGGCCATAGCAGAGAGCTGGATTGGAAGTGGAGCATTCCAGACTCACACTGGTGCCCATATGGGTGCAGGCACTGTAGGTAGCAGCTTCACCTACTATGCCACAGCACCAGCCCCCCAGCCCATCGCCTTCTTGATTCGAGTATAATGTGGATATTAGATAATATATAAATTCTACCAGAACTGAGCTCCCATTGTATGCCAACTACCAAGAAGATCAGAATGGCTCAGTTCTTAGCATGTATGAAAAAGTATTCCCTGGAATTATGGGTATAAATGTCGGTGTCCTGTCTGCTGCTCTGCTTCCTCAAGAGATTACAACTGATGCATTCAGAGAAAACACCCATTCTCACTATTTGCGATGTTACATATGAACCATGCCTCAACAATTTTGGAATGGAAGTATCCCCAAATATCCTTCCTCATTATCTGTATTAGCTTTTTCATTACTATTACAAAATACCTAAGATAAGGTACTTCTGAAAAAAAAGATTTTCTTTAAATATTTATTTACTTATTTTGAACATCAGAGTTAGAGAGAGAAGAGGGAGACAGAGAGAGAAGAATTTTCGATCTGCTGGTTCACTCTCTATGTGGCCACAATGGCTAGAGCTAATGTCAGGAGCCAAGAGCTTCATCCGGGTGTCCCACATGGGTGTCAGGGGCCCAAACACCTGGGTCATCCTCTGCTTCTTTTCTGAGGCTGTTAACACAGGTAGCCAGAGGCACAACCTCATTGAATCCTCCCTGAAGAATTCCCCATAATCAATGCACAATCTAGCCCTCAACTATCCACTCTATTTGCCATCCTGCCTCAAGCCCTTGGGGCCAGGTTCTTGGGTATGTTTTAAATAATTCACTAAGACAGTACGCTAAAGCATATAAAAAGCATAAATATCTCAAAGTATGTTTGCTTTTTGAAAAAAAATGCAAATGATACTTTGATTAATTTTTTTCTGTAACTACTATAAAGATGAAATTATAAATATGATGCATGAAATGTGGACCTGGAAGAAATGATGGAAATAAGATTTGTATATAAGATGTAGATAAGATATATACATATACATGAAGTGTCTCGACTTTTAGTTCCACCTCTACTATTAAATAGCATTTTTGTCTTTAAAGTATTTTTAAAAAATATTTATTTACTTGACACAGTCTGAGTTACAGAGAGAGGGAGAGATAAGAAAGAGATCTTGTATCCACTGGTTCATTCCCTAGTTGGCAGTAATGGCAGTGGCTGGGGCAGGCCAAAGCCAAGTGCCAGGGGCCCCCTCCAGGTGTCCCATGTGGTTGCAAGGGCCCAAGCACTTGGACTGTCCTCCACTGCTTTACCAGGCCATCAGCTGGGAGCTGGATCAGAAGTGGAGCAGCCAGTACTCAAACCTGTGGCTCATGTGTTATGCCAACGTTGCAAGCAACACCTTTACTTACTATGCCACAATAAGTATCTCATAACTTTGTTGGTCTTTAGTTTTTCTAATCTATAAAAGAATGATAACCAGTAAAATGACCTCCAAGTCTTATCGTTTTACCACGTTAGTTTTCTTTTTTTTTTTCTTTTTAGTTTTGCTTGTTTTTATTTTTTCCCTGTTATAATGAAGATGTTGGTATTGGGAACTTAAAGAAGTAGCAACAGAAGCAGAATAGACTTTCAAATTAGATTAGGGCTGGTTTTAATTAACTGTCATACCAATTCATATAATTAAACATTCAGGTATTCATTATCTTGATCTTTAATTTGAAAACTAGCACAAGATCTGTAAAGTCTAAAAAGAAAAAGTTGAATGTATATAAAATAACTCAGTATGTTGGTTCACAATAACTGCTTGAGCCATTTTAAGTTCCAATTGATTGCTAATATTCAGTTTTCATAGGTCTAGACTTCCTGAGTGAAGAAATTAAAAAACATATTGGTATTTCTTACATGATATATGATTAACCTCTCATGTGTGGGTTTTTGCCTGAAATACACTGTTCTTTACTTTTGCAAAAATGTATGTAGCTGCACTAGATCATACACTGAGGCATTTGGTAAATACCAGTATTATATTTATATTTATCATCAATATGTATTTATATTTATCATTAATACAATTTTGAGTTATTGCTCATTTGCTACATTGATGTTTTAGATAATATTATGTTCATTATAGTAACTTATGTAAAACTAATTAAGATGCTCTGAAGTTTACTATGTTCAATCTTTTTGGTTTCACCTTCCCAAATTGGAAACCTAATATTGTTTATAGAAGTCCTTCACTTGCATTTATGTTGGCCTTCAGGGAAATGCAAGTACATTGACTTAACCTAGGAGAAGAGGACAAACATATTCAGATGCAATTTTTGTGTTAATGTAAATGCACCCAGAGGACCAAGTGTTGATTTACACTTTAAATCAAGTTGAATGGGCAAGATTCGAGTTCTAAATATTTCTTTGATTACCGTGGGGAAAATATCTTATTTAGTATAGATTTGAAAATGGAAAACTAAATATATTCTGAATAATACTGTAATGAAAATAAAACATTAGCAATAATTCTCTTTGTTATAGCCATCTATATGGTGTATTAAACTTCAAAACTTTTAAATACATTTGACATTCACTTATTTGAAATGGCTGCATTAATAAATAATTAAATAAAAATAATATAATTAAGCCTACAATGTCTCCTCTAAAATACTGAAGTAGGTAGAGTATTGAAAATGACTCAGTAATAAAGAGGATAAATTAAAGACTTCAGCTTAAGTAATTATCTTCAATCTTTTGATAGATTTATTGAAAATTTTTGCATCTTAAGTAAACTTTTTACCAAGCCAAAAATTTATAAAATATGAATTGCTTAAAATAGAAAAATGTATGAAAACAATTATGTGTCTCTTTCTTTGATCTATGCCATCCAATTCTTGTCTAAACATTTACTCTGGGGGACAAATTGCATATATTTATATATGTTTGTACATTTTTACCCATCTTAAAATAGTATCAAATTAAAAACAGCTGTTGGGCAGGTGCCATGGCTCACTTGGTTAATCCACTGCGTGTGGTGCCGGCATCCCATATGGGCACTGGTTCTAGGCCCAGCTGCTCCTCTTCCAGTCCAGCTCCCTGCTGTGGCCCGGGAGGGCAGTGGAGGATGGCCCAAGTGCTTGGGTCCCTGCACCCACACATGGGAGACCTGGAGGAAGCACCTGGCTCCTGACTTTGGATCAGTGTAGCTCAAACCATAGCAGCCATTTGGGGAGGGGGTGAACCAACAGAAGGAACACCTTTCTCTCTGTCTCTCTCTCTCACTGTCTAACACTGCCTGTCAAATAAAAAAAAAAAAAACAAAAAAAAAACAAAAAAAACAAAAAAAAAAAAAACAGCTGTTAATCAGAGACACTTTTAGACATTTTGGGTTATAGTTAGTATATCAAGAGATTTTTCCTGCTCAGAATATTAAACTATACAGATACCTTTAGTCGTAATCTTCTTCTATTTAATCATCACTATTATTAAATTTGAATATACATTTTGATATGTGCCAATACATATAGACTACTCTGTTAACACAATAAAATCATTGAGTTTAAATCAGATACAAAAATGATGAAAATACGTCTATGCAGGACAAAAAAAATCTATCAGTGGATTTCAAAATATACATAACATATAGTAGTCAAGGGTCTCTGTAGATTTAGAGGGGGTATTTGAGCTTGTTGTGCCAGTGTTTTAGGGAGGCACATGGTTAGATTTGTTCCAGGGTTTTGTTTCTACTCAAGAAATAATTTAAGGAAGAGCCATAGATAAAGGTGAGCAGGAAAGTAAGGCTTATTCAATGCAAAAGTACACACTCACCAAATGAGTGTGGGCAAATCCAGAGGAGAATGAGCTGCAGTGTGCAAGACATAGGGTCATCCTTTTATAGGAGATGATATGGTTTGGGGCAAGTCTGTGCCCCTTCTTTGAAAATTTGGAAGTTTTGTGATGTCACGTGCATGATAGGAGAGGGTTCAGGTGCATGATGAGAATGGACATGTCTATCACGGTAGTTTCATTAACACCACGTGTTAGGAAACTGGCACAGTTTTAGCCAGGTGGCCCAGCTACCTGAGCCAGACTCCACCCCCATCCTAATGGGATTCACTGCTCCTGCTTCCCTGCCTACCCTCAGGTGAAGTTTTAAAAGGGCCTATTCCTAAACACGTGCTCTTTTGGCTCTTCTCTCTTGGTTCTGCTCTCTTGGCTCTTCTCTCCTGCTCTCTCGGTTCCTCTCTCTAGCCTCCTCCTCTGGTCTCTTGGCTCTCTCTCTGGGCTCCTCTCTGCTCTCCTCTCCTTGCTAGCTCCTCTCCTCTCTGTTTCTTATATTCTCTTTCTCTCCTTTTCCTTCGCCACCCCTTCGCTCCGGTCTATTGGGTGTTCCCCAATAAACCTTCTCCCTTACTCCGGTGTCCGGTGTGTTTTGCGACAGCTAACATTAATATATAACACCACGGGCACCCAGACTGCATCCATATTGGACATTTCTGGTCAGTGCAACCCGAGCAGCTGCATCTGCAGAGAAGTGTGTGGAGCTTGGACAAAGAGTGTGGATGTGGGGCTTTAGCACAGATGCTGACAGTCTTCAGTATCTGTTTGCTATCTCCCTGCCTATATCACCAGGTCTATCAGAAGAGGTAACTTCAACATGTGATATTCAGATACAGAGGAATTTATGATAACTTGGATTTATCAAGTGTTCTCTTTGGAATCATTAGCATTGCCTTTGGAAGTGAGTCACAACGAAATTTGTATTATGCATGTAAACAGTCTAAAAATTAAACAAGAAACATTAAATTTGAGAGCTCCTTTATAATCAGTAATCACTGTTTTTATTATATGAAATAAAACTGATGTGTAAATCTTGAAAATGACATCTGAAAAGAACCCAGATAGGCTGATGAAAAACAAATAGCATCTAATATATTTTTCACATTGACTATGGCAGTGATTTATTATGTTGTCTAAGATGCTAAATATGTATCATAAATCCCTCCAAAAGCAGTCTTATTGTATTCATTCATCTCTGTTCCATGAGCCAACATTTCCTGATTTTATAAATTTCATTGCATGTAGAGAATCATTATTTTTAAATGCCATTTAAATGCAGTGATTTTACATTGAATGTTAAAACACAATGAGGATTTTTATTTCAAGTTCAGTACAAAAAGTACTAGAAATAAAGGCTTCCATTCAAGCTTTCCTCTCAGCCAGGAAGACAGAACAAAGGAATTATATGGCAGTTCATTATCTCAGTGTCAGTTTTAACTTTATGACAGGTAACCTAATAGAAAGGCGAAACAAGAACGAATGCAAAGTGATATATATGTAATACCAATGTATTTTCCCGTCTTAAAATCCACTAGCACATTTTTTTTATCTTTTCTAACTGAATTATAAGTTTTATTAGTGTTATTATTACTTGAACATACTGTAAATAACTTCAACGCATTTTTCAACATTTTACGTAACAATGCTGTCAACCTCAGAAATGAGAACATATGAAGCACAGAATATAGAAGTTAAAGACTATTAATTTATTTCTGTGTAGTCACTTGTCTGCTAAAAAAGACTATTTTCATCAGAGAAAAATGTAAAATATGTTTTTGAGCATAACTTCATAGTTATGCATCCCAAGGAACTTATTATAAAGCCTATTTTTTTCCCTGGGGATACCTTCCTTCAAGACAAGAGGAACTAATTATCACTGAATAACTGGACTCAAAGCCCTCCAAAGCAATGCCTGTACTTTTATTTAATCTTTTATCAAAGAATTTGCCATCAAAAGTTTTCATCGTTTGTGCATTGTTGAGTTAAGCATTCTGCTAAAGCAGTGTGCTCAGCTTGCTCTGTGATTTTAGTATAATTTATTGTATTATGCACAATGACAATGTTTGTGAAATTTAAAGGGAATGTTTGTGTTAGATCTCATTCCAGATTTTATAATGGTATCCTTTAATTTGGGAGTGATCCCAATCGCCTGAGATGGAAAAACAAATGAGTTTGACTCAGAAAGAAATATACAATATTGAAGCAAGGAAACATTAGAATGAGATGAATCAGAGCAATGTTTATGCAAAAAAATCTCTAAAGAATTTGGAGAGGGAATATATTTAAGTTTGAAACGTGAATTGTAAAATTTGTAGCAAAATATGTGTTTTATCCAGATTATAGCATTAATAGAAGCATGAAAAATTTCATTTTGAAAATAAAATTATCAAGTATCTGCTAATGCTAATGTATCTATTCTTGAATGAAATAAATATTTAATATTGCAATAGTGTTCAGATTGTACATGAAGCTGGACAATAAAGGAAATTAGATTTGGTTGTTTATTTACTATACAAGAATTTTTTATACATTTAAATACAAATATTTGTAATACTTAACCCTTCAGTATTTGATTTAAGATATGTTTTTTAAGTTCAGTCAGAAGTCTCTCACAACACTTGTGAGCTAAATTTAGCATACTGATACTATGTATTTGTGTTCTATTTTGTGCTATCTAGTTTAAAATATAGAGAATAATTTATGTGACATAGCAATTGATGTGAAGATACTCCCAGTTAAATAGAACAAATTTCACACATAAAGAAGTATAACTACATTAGTTAATATATTTTATTAGTGAAACATATAAGTTATTTATATTGATGGAAATATAACTAATTACAATTGTATAATAGTGTATAGAGAAAATACATATATTACTGGTGGTATATTAATACACAGTGGGATAATTAGTAAAAAAAATTCTCTAATGATTAGTTGGCAGAGGGGGAACCTCTTCTTTTTTTAAATGATTCTGTAACTATTTTTATATATTTATTTTTAAATTTTATTTAATTTATACAAGTTTCATATATTTCATATATACAGATTTAAGAAGAAACTGCAGTTCCCCTCCCTCCCACCACATTCCAACACTTCCTCCCCACTTCAGATTTCCATTCTTAGTTTTTACAATGATCTATTACCTTTACTTAGTGATCATATTGTTAACCCTACTCTAAGTAGAGGAGTTCAGCAAATAGTATGAAGAGAAAGAAAACAAAACAGAATAAAGCAAAACTGAGCATTTATTTATTCTCCGGAGGAGCCATGATACATTGAAAGATGCATTTTAGGATTTGAGTGAGAAGATGGTTTTTAGAATGACTTAGTACTACTAAAGCATTGACAAAGATGATGTAACCCTAGACTTATAAGAGCCAACAGATATTGTGACTCAGCAGCTGTTTTTTTTTTTTTTTAATTTGGGGCAAACAAGTATACTATAAAAATGGACAAAATTTTTTCCCTAAAAATCTTTTCACAAATTATTTTGTCATAGAGCCCAAAGCATAGGAAACAAAGGCTAAAGTGGAGAAATGAGACGATATATCAAACTCAGAAGCTCTGCACATCAAAGGAATAAATCAATAGAGTGAAGAGACAACCTACAGAATGGAAAAAAAATGAGAGCTATTTATTTTACTAAGGACTGATGTCCATAATATATCAGCAACTCAAAAAAGCTCAACAACAAGAACAACAAAAACAACCAGTCCAGTTAAAAAATGGCAAAGGACTTCAATAGATAGTTCTTAACAGAAGAAATGCAAATGGCCATCAAATATATGAAAAAATACTCAACATCGCTAGCAATCAGGGAAATGACATCAAAACCATGATTGAAACCAAGCACTTAGAACATTCGTTATAAACTAACCAGCCTCTTGTCTGTCTGCCTTGTCCCAAGATGTCCTTGCCTCTCCTTCATTAAAAGAATTCATTGACTTAAGGATTGATACAGCTGGC
Organism: Oryctolagus cuniculus; assembly: GCF_964237555.1. Lineage (NCBI taxonomy): Eukaryota > Metazoa > Chordata > Mammalia > Lagomorpha > Leporidae > Oryctolagus > Oryctolagus cuniculus. The sequence goes on from NC_091439.1 coordinate 33,144,309, forward strand.
CTTTCAAAGTTCCAATCACTGCACTCAAGGAAGTCATTTGGTTCTCCAGTAGATAAGAAAACCTTGATGGCCAGAGTTATCCTGGAGTGGCTTGTGTAGGGAAATTCCAGGCCTGGGAAGAATGGAATTGGTACCTTCACTTGACCTCAGACCAACTGGAGCCAACCTTGCTATTACAAATTCCCTAAAGAGCACAGCATCACTGACCAATCAAAGGGAGGTCATTAGGACCACTAACCAACCAGGAACTTGAACACAAGCTGACCATGCATTTCATTTCCCTAATCTATAAGAACCTTTACCTCTAACTCCTTGGGGAGCCATAGAATTAAGCAACAGCTGCTAGGTTCCTTGCCCTACTCTTTGAAATAAACACCTACTTTCTTCTTCCACCCTGATGTCAGTTTTTGGCTTTCTGTGTGTCAGGCCAGGGGACCCAAGCTGGGGCTTATAAAATAACACCTTCAACTGGTTTGGGGTGTTGTTCTGCAACACTATGTTATATCACCTTACTCCTGTCAGAATGGCTATTATCCAAAAGCAGAGAGCAACAAATGCTCCATGTTATCTGTAGGACCCATGAGTGTGCTACTTTATGTGGCAAAAGAAACTTTACACCTGTGATTAAGCTAAGAATCTGGAGATAAGAGGAAAGGAAGGGTCAGTAAGAGATATGGCTGACTCTGCTCTGAAAAAAAAAAAAAAAAAAAAAAAGAAAACAGAAAAAGAAAAAAAGAGAGATGTGGCAACAAAAGAAGTAAGTTAGAGTGACAGACCAGAGGAGTCATGAGCTAGGAAATGACTGCAGTTTCTAGAAAGTCAAGAAAAATTATTGTTTCCAGAAGCCTAGAAGGAACACAGCTATGTGAGCATCCTGCTTTTAGAGTTTAACATCCAGTATTTTTAAATTAACAACAACAACAAAAAGTGCAAATTCCTGGCAGTTGTAACAACAGTAACAAGCAACTAATAAATTTTGCTAAAGGAAACGCCAGGGTTTAGGAATTCCTTCAAGGTTCAATTTTAGATAATTGTAGAGAAAGTTATATTTAATAATACTTTGGAGAGTTTATAGGATTTTATTTGATCAATATTGATGGAGTGATGTTCTTCTAACCCTATGAACTTAATAATCAAAGACTGATGCTTGTGATCCTGAACTTGAATGATGAACCATGTAAATCACCTATAACTGAGAGGTCAATATGTCACCTGACTTGTCTAACTGCCTGAATAAATGAATACAGAGGAATGGACTAACAGAAAGCAATGGGAATTTACTGAAAATGATGATACTAAATAATGAAGTTCCCTGAATAATAGACTAATGGCAGAGAGTACTGTGAAAAGGACAGGAAACTTTGAATACAAGGAGCGTTGGATGCCAGATATTAGTATCCACTTAATTACTGAGGTCTACCTATATGGATCTTAGGTTCATGAAAACAGAGAAGATGAAACTAGGTTTTCTGAAGTATGCAATTTCATGTAAGGTCAGAATATGATGAAAGCACTTTAGACATAAAAATAAGTAAAATTTTCATTGAAATAGAATAAGTGAAAGAAGGAAGGGATTGACAGATATTTTCAGACATTACTGTGTGTGTGCTTTCCTTGGGCATCTTGTTATTGTATTGGTTCTGACATGGGAGGCTGGAGTTTGGCTCTGAGAATCTGAATTTCTATTAACATCTTAAGTCATGATAAGGATTATGTTTTACGTGCAGATTCCCACGCTTTATTCCCTTAATGTAATTTTTTCATTGTTTATTATGAGAACATTGGCCCTGCATTTTTAGTGAGGCATTCAGGAAATTCTTACAGTCACAAAAAGTTTGAGCATCATTCATTAAAACATTTCATCTGGAGCTGGCGCTCTGCCATAGACTGTGAAGCCACCATCTGTAGTCTGGCAGCCCATATGGTCCCGGCTGCTCAATTTCTGATCTAGTTGCCTGCTATGGCCTGGGAAAGCGGAAGATAGCCCAAGTCCTTGGGCCCCTGCACCCCCAAGCGAGCCTTGGGAGAAGCTCCTGCCTCATGGCATCAGATAGGCACAGCTCTAGCTGTTGCAGCCATTTGGGGAGTGAACCACTGGATGGAAGACCTCTCTCTCTCTCTCTCTCTCTGCCTGTGCCTCTCTGTAACTTTGCCTTTCAAATAATGAATAAATAAATCTTAAAAACTAAATATATAAAAATACCTTCCATTTAAAAAATCTCATCCATATTTCTATGTACTAATTTTTAATTGGGCAAAGTATCTTTAAAAGCCTTGAAACATATGTTATCAGCCTGGACACTAAGCAATAATTGATTAAATTGAATGCACTGTGAGAAAATTTACTGAGCCTGCAATTTTTATTTTATTTTATTTTAGGTCTAAGGAGAAAACTTAGTTAATTAAAGTTAGCAAAAAATGTGACAGGAAAACTGTGAGAAAAAAACAACAAATAATAGCAAAATTGAAGTAAATAAATCTTGCCACAGCCTTTTAAAATGAATTGTTTAATTGGGATATTAAACTTTTGGTTAAACATTCAGATTTGTATGTGTACATGCAACTACACATAAACACACAATCTATCACCTCAGTGATTATTCTCAAACATTTCAAAATCAGGGAAAAAATAATTAAAACTTTGAAGCTAACTGTGCTTTAATTTTCTTTCATATAGTGCTTACAAGTAGATATGTACAATACATACATATTTATGCATATGGAATAATGTATTATGAAGAAATATTACTTTCAACTACAATAACAAAATTCCCAACTGGTTTTTGTTTTTATTGTGTCTGTTATAACCTTACCTATCTCCCACTTCCTGACTATGTAAAGAGTGTACAATATCCTGTGGTTAGCACAAGCTCTTTAAGAAAAACAGATTTTGTTTTATACCTTGAGGTTCATAAAAGTGAAGGGAATGTTGAGTAAGTGACTCATGCTTGGTGTAAAATGTCTTTTCCCTCTTCCTGTGAATGATGATGTGTGTTGCAAGCCTAAGAGTATAAGTACTTAAAAGTGCAGTTTTATTTGTGCCCATTACTTTAAATGCCTCTCTTCTTCTCCATTGAAGATATAAAACGGAAATCTAAAGGGTAATTTTGTTTGGCCTGGGATTTGTGATCCAAAAGTGGTATTTTATAGATTAATCTATAGCTTTGAAATATCTTTGGAATATGTCAGTGTCTCTTGAGTGCTTTGCCTACATATATATTTTTAAAAATCATAAAATAACATCCATAAGAGTAGACAATTCCTTCACTTACAGTTTGGTATATTTCCAGAAGTTTTAATGTCACTTTATCAGTCCTGCAGTCCAAGCCATATCAGAATCACAAATGAGCACTCAGAGATAAATCATTTAAAGTAACTATCCCAGTGCTTTCCCCGGCACTAAAACACGAATGATGACAAATATTGCGTTATGGTGGTGATTTCCATGCCACATTTCTAATTATTCTTTGTATTATTCCAGGGTACTTGATAGGGAACAAGTTTTGTAGCTTTACAAAAGCTGGGGAATCCACATCAAAAATATTAAGTTCAATCACCATCTTGAAAAGGCATTACTAAAACATAATATAATACGATAAGTACCTTAAACACCAAATAGTATCATGAACTAAATCATTTTGCCTTACAAGAAAAGTAACAAAGATAATTTTATTTAGAAATATTAAAATGGCCTACAAAAATCCCTTGGAGGAATAGTTTTGCTTTTGAAAAACAAACATTAAAGATATTTTTCATGACATGTTATTCTATACGAAAGATAATTTTATAAATCCTCTAAATAAAACAACAACTTTTAAGACAATAAATTACTTAGTTTTTTTTTTTTTTTTTTTTTTTTTTTTTAGTGATTTGAGGATTGAGATTACAGAATATCTTTCTTTTTTTTTAATTTTTTTTAAACTTTTTTTTGACAGGCAGAGTGGAGAGAGAGACAGGCAGAGTGGAGAGAGAGACAGACAGAGAGAAAGATCTTCCTTTGCCGTTGGTTCACCCCCCAATGGCTGCTGCGGCCGGTGCACCGCACTGATCCGAAGGCAGGAGCCAGGTGCTTCTCCTGATCTCCCATGGGGTGCAGGGCCCAAGCACTTGGGCCATCCTCCACCGCACTTCCAGGCCACAGCAGAGAGCTGGCCTGGAAGAGGGGCAACTGGGACAGAATCCGGCACTCCGACCTGGACTAGAACTCAGTGTGCCGGTGCCGCAAGGCGGAGGATTACCCTAGTGAGCCATGGTGCCGGCGAGATTACAGAATATCTAAGAGGAATAGAGCAAGGCTAATGCTAGAAGGATAAAGTAGCACTTTTCATTCACATCAATCAGCACACAGGAATATTGGGATATTAGGTCTTTTTTTTTTTTAATTTGGGCAATGTTCATGATTATGAAAGTATTCAGAATTGATTGTGAGTAGTTTTGTTTTTTATTTCTTGATCTTTCATGGTCAAAGAGCTGCTTTGTGTGAGTTAGTGTTCTGTCAAATTGTATATGTTAAATAGGAGTTCATAAAAGTGTAGCTGTGTTGGCCAGGCAGCTGCTAACAACAAGACCTCACTGAAGGTGTTAGCGTAGTTTCTAACAATCAACAGCTTCCTTTTCCTTTTTCAGATTTTTGGTAATGGATTGTATGTACATTTTTGGCAAATAGCCTATTTGTTTATGATCTATATTTTATGCATCTTGGCATTTGATTTGCTAATATATGTTTTAATTGTGTCATTTAATTTTGTGACAGAGTTTGCAGTTACTGTCCAACAGCAACAGTGAAAGAAGGAGATTCACAGAGATAGAGAGTGATCCCCATCCTCTGGTTTCCTCTCCAAATGATAACAAGGGTGTGAGGGGGGCCAAGCCAATGTCAGAAGCTGGGAACTCCAGTCTGGTCTCCCACATGAGTGGCAGGGGCCCAAGTACTTAAATCATCTTCCACTGCCTTCCTAGGTTATGCATTTGTATTTATGTTTATGTTTATGTTTATGTTTATGTTTATATTTATAGTGTATGTATATATGTCCTACAAAATTTTATTTAAGATATACAAGTTTCATGTATTTCATATGTATTGTTCTCTTTTACATTTGTAGTCTTTGCTGTTCAGGTACAATAGTTATCCAATGTACTTGAGTATTATCAAATTTATTTTAGGTATGCCATCTTATTATTTATTTTTCTGTAAAATTATTTTTGCTCCACAAAAAATTTTTGCATTTTTTACTATTTTTATTCATTTTAATTGCCTTTATTTTTGTCTAAATTGTTTCTCAGTGCTTCAAATATCCAAATACAACATATCGATCATTTTGGCTTATTCTAATTCATATTAAGATAGACTCTTTTTTGGTAATGTTATATCTGACATTTTTAATTCAATTCCCATTTGTGTTTTGTTTTATTTTTGTCTTGAATTTTATTTCTCCATATATTTTAAGGCTTAAAACACAGTACTAAAATTATTACCACAGTCCCTGTTCCATAAGCATGTTTATATTTATTATAGTACTAGTTTTTTTAAAGGAATTGTTTTATTTGAAAGGTATAGTTACAAAGAGAGATAGAGATCTCCCATCCACTCATTCACTCTCCAAATGACCACGATGACAGGCTGAAGCTAGGTGTCTGGAATTCCATCCAGGTTCATTACAGATGGTAGTAGGGGCCCAGTCACCTGGGCTATCTTACATTACTTTCTTAGGCACATTATCAGGGAATTGGAATGGATATGGAGCAGTCAGGATTCAAACTGGAGGCTATAAGGGATGCAGGCACCCCAGATAGCACCCCAGCTTGCTGTATCACAACACAGGGCCCTCAAAGTAGTTATTTTTATATTGCTTCTCATTTCTACACAAAATGTCAATGTTTTATTTGATAAATTTCTTCCACTAGAAGAAATCATTTAAGTAAACTCGTATTGAATTTTCCTACCAATTAATTATTTGTTGTAATTGAAATCTTTGTTATTTTTCTTCTAAATTTTTAAATTTAATTTATGTTACACAAGTGTTATATATTTCATATATACATATTTAGGAACATAATGGGATTCCCCCTGACCCCCCTCCTACCCACATTCTGACCCTTCTTCCTCCAGCCTCTCAGATTCCTATTCTTAATTTTTATAATGATCTATCTTCAGTATATTTAATGATGGTGTAGTTAACTCTACTCTAAGTAAAGGAGTTCAACAAATAGTATGACGAGAAAGATAACATAACAAAACAAAACATTGTTCCACAACGGAAGAGACAAGGGCTATAAACAATCATTTATTCTCAAAATGTATATTTCATTACAATACAATACATTTAAGGCACTGCGGCCTGCGCACCGCGCTGACCCGAAGGCAGGAGCCAGGTGCTTCTCCTGGTCTCCCATGGGGTGCAGGGCCCAAGCACTTGGGCCATCCTCCACTGCACTCCCTGGCCACAGCACAGAGCTGGCCTGGAAGAGGGGCAACAGGAAAAGAATGCGGCGCCCCGACCGGGACTAGAACCCAGTGTGTCGGCGCCGCTAGGCGAAAGATTAGCCTATTGAGCCGCGGCGCTGGCCCTGTAACTCTAACTTTCAAATAAATAAACAAAATTGAACCATGAAGACAGAAAACCTAAACAGAACCATAACCGAGTCTGAAATTAAATCAGTAATAAAGGTCCTCCCAACAAAGTAAAGCCCAGGATCGGATGGATTCACTGCAGCATTCTAACAGACATTTAAAGAAGAACTAACTCCAATTCTTCTCAAACTATTCAGAACAATGGTAAGAGAAGGAATCCTCCCAAATTCTTTCTATGAAGCCAGCATCACCTTAATCTCTAAGCTGGAGAAAGATGCAGCATTGAAAGAAAATTACAGACCAATATCCCTGGTGAACATAGATGCAAAAATCCTCAATAAAATTTTGGCCAATAGAATGCAACAACACATCAGAAAGCTCACCCACCCAGACCAAGTGGGATTTATCCCTGGTATGCAGGGATGGTTCAACATTCACAAATCAATGTGATACACCACATTAACAAACTGCAGAAGAAAAGCCATATGATTATCTCAATAGATGCAGAGAAAGAATTTGAGAAAATACAACACCCTTTCATGATGAAAACTCTAAGCAAACTGGGTATAGAAGGAACACTCCTCAATACAATCAAAGCAATTTATGAAAAACCCACAGCCAACATCCTATTGAATGGGGAAATGTTGGAAACATTCCTGCTGAGATCTGGTACCAGACAGGGATGCTATTCAATATAGTTCTGGAAGTTTTAGCCAGAGCTATTAGGCAAGAAAAATAAATTACAGGGATACAAATTGAGAAGGAAGAAATCAAACTATCCCTCTTTGCAGACGATATGATTCTTTACTTAGGGGATCCAAAGAACTCTACTAAGAGACTATTGGAACTCATAGAAGAGTTTGGGAAAGCAGCAGGATAAAATCAATGCAAAAAATCAATAGCCTTTGTATACACAGGCAATGCCACGGCTGAGAAAGAACTTCTAAGATCAATCCCATTCACAATAGCTACAAAAACAATCAAATACCTTGGAAGAAACTTAACTAAGGACATTAAAGTTCTCTATGATGAGAATTACAAAATCTTAAAGAAAGAAATAGAAGAGGATACCAAAAAATGGAAAAGTCTTCCATGTTCATGGGTTGGAAGAATCAATACCATCAAAATGTTCATTCTCTCCAAAGCAATTTATAGATTCAATGTGATGCCAATGAAAATACCAAAGATATTCTTCTCATATCTGGAAAAAAATGATGCTGAAATTCACATGGAGACACAGGAGACTTTGAATAGCTAAAGCAATCTTGTACAACAAAAACAAAGCTGGATGCATCACAGTACCAGGTTTCAGGACATATTACAGTGCAGTTATAATCAAAACAGCATAGTACTGGTATAGAAACAGATGGATAGACCAATGGAACAGACTAGAAACACCAGAAATCAACCCAAACATCTACAGCCAACTTATATTTGATCAAGGATCTAAAACCAATTTCTGGAGCAAGGACAGTCTATTCAACAAATGGTGCTGGGAAAACTGGATTTCCACACACAGTAGAATGAAGCAAGACATCTCCCTTACACCTTACACAAAAATCCACTCAACATGGATTAAAGATCTAAATCTATGATCTGACACCATCAAATTATTAGAGAACGTTGGAGAAACCCTGCAAGATATAGGCACAGGCAAAGAATTCTTGGAAAAGACCCCAGAGGCACAGACAGTCAAAGCCAAAATTAACTATTGGGATTGCATCAAATTGAGAAGTTTCTGTACTTCAAAAGAAACAGTCAGGAAAGTGAAGAGGCAACCATCAGAATGGGAAAAAATTATTTACAAATTATGCAACCAATAAGGGTTTAATAACCAGAATCTGCGAAGAGATCAAGAAACTCCACAACAAAACAAACAACCCACATAATAGATGATTTCTAATTTCTTAAGCTTCATGATCTCACATAAAATCTCATTTTAAGTTACTTCAGTATATAGATAAATGTGGATCTAATCCATTATTTTTCTTGATTATGGAACATGAGCTCTTGTGATTTTATGTTTATATTACTCTGTATCAGTGTTCATCCATTCCCAGTTTTTAAAAAAATTTGTGCCCCACGCTGGATTCTGTCCCGGTTGCTCCTCTTGCAGTCCAGCTCTCTGCTGTGGCCCAGGAGTGCAGTGGAGGATGGCTAAAGTCCTTGGGCCCTGTACCCGCATGGAAGACCAGGGGAAGCACTTGGCTCCTGGCTTAGGATCAGCGTGGTGTGCTAGCCACAGCAGGCCAGCCGCAGCGGCCATTGCGGGGTGAACCAACGGAAAAGGAAGACCTTTCTCTCTTTCTCTCTCTCTCACTGTCCACTCTGCCTGTAAAAAAAAATGTTGTGTCCCAGGTGACTTATTAATAGCTGATCAACATGACCCAATGAGGTAGACCATGCTGTGTGTAAAACCTGAATGAAAACACTGATAATGCTCACTCTCTCTTCTATTCACCCTGGGGTCCTAACGTTTTTCACAGAGACGCGAGTGTATGCTTTAGGGTACTTTAATACAGTGAGCACTCCTCACTTTCTGTTGTAATTTCAAGTTCCCACAGAGGATCTTTGCCTCTCCTTTCATATGCTTTTTCTGTAATCTATTCCTTTTGCTCCTCTGTAGCCTCCACAGATTCATTCATCCTGATGGGAAAATAATCATGACCTTGAGCCATTCATATCTCTATTTAGTTTCTGTTTATATATTTGTTTCTATGCAGGGGCCATCCACCATGTTTGTACCGCGGTTTGTGGAGAATTCTCAGTCTGCTACCCATGCTCAGAACTGACACATTTCCTTGAGAATGAAAGCAGATCTTTCACTCTCACAGAGAGTGAGAATCTTCCATTTACTCATTTACTTCTCAAATCCACACAACAGCCAAACTGGGTCAAGTTGAAGCTGGGAGCCTGGAACTCCATCTGGTCTCCCACATGGGTGCAGTTGGGGCATATTCAGCTGCTTTCCCAGGCACATTAACAGAGATCTGGATTGGAATTGGAGTAGCCAGGAATCAAACCAGCAGCCATTTGGGACACTGGCTGCATCTTAACCTGTTACATCACAATGCCAGTTCCTGATTAGGTGATTTCTCTATGATATCTGGCTTCTCTAGATGTTTCAAATCTGCTGTCAGATAATTTAGAGTATACAGAAGCAAAATACATGTGCTTGGTGTTGTTGTGTGTTGTTAAACTAAAAGCTGATTGAATAGTGATGGAGAGGTGACACACAATATTTTTACTGCTTTGGAAGATACTTACCCCTATACTCTGTTTGTCACATAAGTAAAAAAATTAAGCTAATGCAGCCATGCTTTGGGGGCTTTAAGGGTCTCAGATAGTGGCATATATTGTTAAATGTACTATAGAGATATTTTTCACTAAGCAATGCAGGATATAAGATTGAATGTAATAATTGTAACACAGCCAGTTCTATTTTGAGTTATATAATTCTGAATTATGGTTAGTATAGAGAAAATGTACTAATAGGGTGGTAGTAATGATGACAGTAGTGGTGATATTTGTGATATCTAGAATGTCCTAGGAACTGCAATTATTACTATGCTTGAAATATTTTCTTATTTGTCTTAGCATCCTTCTAAGACATATGCCATTATTACTCATGGAAGTTCTTTCAAATGCTGAAAATAATATCTATGGTAATAATCATTAGCGTGCTTCATATATTGCCCATGTAATACAATTCCACACTCTTTTAACTATAGGCTGTGTAAAACCATATAGAATAAGTTTCCAACCAAGAAAATGGGGCATTGCTTTATGTTATTAATTTTCTACATTTATAGATGCCATTAATAAGATGTCTCAGCTGAGCAGTTTTATTTAATCAAAAAACATTCAGATTGTCCAATTGTATGCTTTTGAGCAACAGCTAAATTTAGGAGAACTGGAAAATGAATCAGTAAAGAGGTACTTGTCCATCAGGGGTAGGTAAGCACAGATCCCAAAGATGATGCATGGAGGAAGGAGTTAAAACTTTTTAACTCAAAATTACATAAATATATGAAAGAGTGTTCGAAAATCAACTTTACATCTTACTAGACAATTAACAGAAACATAAAGATGTTAAGTCTAGGATTTGTAAAACTATGCTTGTACATATATTAAACAATTTGAAATACACAACTTCTAGTTTTGATTCCTATCTATAAATATCTGATGCATGTGTCTTTTCTCAGAGCACCATAAATCATAGAGCAATTCAAATCTAACTTAATAAAAATTTCAAAAAAATCAAACAAGATAATAACACTTTTTATACATGTATTTGGCATGCCAAAATTCTTTCTTAAAACAATTTTTGGGGGCCGGCACTTGGCACAGCAGGCTAATGCTCTAGTCTGAAGCGCCGGCATCCCATATGGGCGCTGGTTTGAGACCCAGCTGCTCCACTTCCAATCCAGCTCTCTGCTATGGTCTCTGAAAGCTGTAAAGGATGGCTCAAGTCCTTGGGTCCCTGGATCCATGTGGGAGACCCATGGGAAGCTCCTGGCTCCTGGCTCCTGGCTCCAGATAGACTCAGCTCTGGCCATTGCGGCCAAGTCAACCACCAGATGGAAGAATTCTCTCTCTCTCTCTCTCTCTCTCTCTGCCTCTCCTCTTTCTGTGTAACTCTGACTTTCAAATAAATAAATAAATGTTAAAACATTTTTTAAAAAGCAACAATTTTTTGGGTCAGGGCACTGTGGCATAGTGGGTAGATTCTGCCTGCAGCGGCAGCATCTCATATGGCTGTCGTTTCTAGTTCTGACTTATCCACATCTGATCCAGCTCTCTGCTATGGACTGGGAAAGCAGTAGAAGATGGCCCAAGTGCTTGGGCCCCTGCACCTGCATGAGAGACCTAATGGAAGCTCCTGGTTTCTGGCTTCAGATCAGCACAGCTCCAGCTCTTGTCGCCAACTGGGGAGTGAATCAGCAGATGGAAAGCTTCTCTCTCTGTCTCTCTCTCTATGTCTCAGCTTCTCTGTAAGTATCCTTTTCAAATAAAATATTTTTTAAATCTCAATTATTTGGAGATTTTTCTATATTTATTAATTATTAGTTGTTAACAACAAACCTTTTTAAAAAAGAATTAATTGGCAACTATTATTATGCATTATTTGAAAAAATAATAATTTTAATCTTACATGTTTCTAAACAAATCACATTTTTAAAGAATTATTTATTTTATTTGAAAGCCAGATTTACATAGAGAGAGAAGGAGAGGCAGAGAGAGAGAGAGAGAGAGAGAGAGAGAGAGAGAGAGAGAGAGATAGGTCTTACATTCACTGGTTCACTCCCCAATTGGCAGCAACGGCCAGAGTTGTGCCGATCCGAAGCCAGGAGCCAGGAGTTTCTTGCAGGTCTCCCATGTGGGTACAAGGGCCCAAGGACTTGGGTCACCCTCTACTGCTTCCCCAGGCCGTAGTGGAGAGCTGGATTGGAAGTGAAGCAGCCAGATTCCCATTTGGGATGCCAGCACTGCAGATGGAGGCTTGACCCGCTATGCAACAGTGCTGGTCCCACAAATCACTTTTTTTTATTATTTTATTTATTTTAAAGTCAATGTTACAGAAAGAGGTAGAATCACAGAGAGAGAGGTCTTCTATACATTGGTTCACTCCCCAAATGGCTGCCATTGCAGCCAGAGCTGAGTCTATCTGAAGCCAGGAGAGAGAGCTTTTTCTGGGTCTGCCACATAGGTACAGCGGCCCAAAGACTTGGGCCATCTTCCACTGCTTCCTCAGGCACATTAGCAGGGAGCTGGATCAGCAGCGGAACAGCTGGGTCTGGAACCGGTGCCCATATATGATGCCAGCCCTGCAGGTGCAGTCTTAGCCCACTGCACCACAGGACCATCCCCTCTGACTCACTTTCAAATAAATAAAAATCAGTTTTAAAAAGTTTTCAGCTTATTTATTCAGTTCATTAATTATAAAGATTATAAAGATTTTGCACGTTTCATCTTTAACAGAGCTGGGTCTGCATTTCTCAGAAAGCTCACTCACAACCTTTTCTCAGACAGGAGCATTGCAGTATTTCTGGTACTTGAATACTTTGGAGGATTGTTTTAAAGATGGGATTTTCTTAAGTGCTTGTTTGCTGTCTTTTAATCAGACACATGGATGTACAAAGTAGAGCAAGCTCAGACATGTTGCTTTTCTTTATCAGCCAATGTTTCTACTTAAAACTTGCTGTAATGATTTGCAAAAGGGTCTCTTGTGCAGGAATATTTTTTTTTTTCCTTCTACAACAACCTACCTGCAATTCTATAATCTTAGTTAAATTCAGCTATATGGATTATGAAATAAAATATATGTTTTGTGCAAAATCTTTTCTTTCTTTAAAAAAAAGACGGAGGTTCCGCAGGTAATCCTCAGGAGTTATCAGTGCTAATACTGGAAAAAGAAGAAATGATTTGTCTCCAAAGCAAAAACTTAACTCAATATTTACAGGCACAGAAAATCTGACAATATTGCAAATAATTAGTTCCCTTGAAACTTTATCAGACCACAAATATTAGTACACATAATATTGTCCTAAAATATGAAAATACAGGAAAGAAAACATTTCCTCAAAGGCATTTGTGTAAAGTCAGTAAAATATTAATTTTAACCTGATTAATATTATCATTCATAATCCTGATAAAGAATACATTTTTCTTAAAGTAGGGTATAAATAGATATTATCTAAATTCTTGTGTTTTAGATATCAGTTGATTGTTTTCTTTGTAAGTTGGTTTTCTGATACAAAGCGATTCGGTATACATTGTGTTTTTTTCTCTTAGCATAAATGTGAATCCACTATAATAGCCTTGGAACATTCAGGATGTCCAAACATGAGATATTATTAAGAGTTGCTTATTGGGGCCAGCGCTGTGGCGTAGCAGGTAAAGCCACCACCTGAAGTGCTGTCATCCCATATTGGCATGAGTTTGAGACCTGGCTGCTCCACTTCCAGTCCAACTCTCTGCTATGGCCTGGGAAAGCAGTAGAAGATGGCCCAAGTATTTGGGCCCCTGAACCCAAGTGGGAGACCTGGAAAAGGCTCCTGGTTCCTAGCTTCAGATCAGCGCAGCTCTGGCTGTTGCTGCCAATTGGGAAGTGAACCAGCAAGTGGAAGTACTCTCTTTCTCTCTCTCTCTCTTTCTCTCTCTCTCTCTCTCTCTCTGCCTCTTCTCTCTCTGTGTAATTCTGACTTTCAAATAAATGAATAAATCATTTAAAAAAAGTCACTTATTGAAGATAGTGCTTGGAGACACTGATTCCAGAAGTCACAAGAAAAAGCAAATGTTCTTTGTAAAATAAATGCCATGAAATATAGAATTATTTTTAAAACAGTTGAGTTAAAATATCTTTGGCTTTTTTTTAGCAGTAGGGAGAATTTGAATTATGTGTAGGTCTCATTTACCTCCCAGGCTGGGGACAGACTTTTAATCACTCTTGGTTCCTTTTAGCTGTGTATAAAAAAGCATCATTTCTGGCAGTGGATACAGGCAGCAGACTTGAAGGAGAGTAAACATGATGCAACAAAGATGCACTGAACATTTGGGGAATGTTCTTAGATGGAAAATGCATGAAAGAGAGGACAGTTTGCTTGCAGTGGGGAAAAATCATGCTCATTTCTTTAAAATTTATGCTTGTAAATATGTGCATATCATAAATGCCTATAAATAAATTTGTAAATTTGAACATTCTGTAGTAACTTGCTGTTTAAAAAGGAGTAGATTAAATACTCAATTTGATCAAGCGTATTGATTTCTCAAGACTCTTTGCACAAGTGTTGCTGGGGAAAATATTTTCTGCTCACAAGTACTTACAATTTTATAAATTTTCAGAGAGTAGATGGGAGAAAGAAGCTTATCATAGACTAGCAAGAGGCAAACAATGAAAACAAGGAAAGAAAATTATTCATTTTGAATAAATAAATAAATAAATGAGATTCTTAATTACAAAATAAAGCATGTATTCATAAATATATTATGTAGTTAACTGTCATATATTAAGGTGTTATATTTTATTCATAAAATCCTTAGAGGTCTCAACATTATAATAAAGTATTTTATCTAAATATATTTTATACAGTATTTAAAAACATAAAATTATGTCATAAACATCCATAAAATGAAAGCTTGTAATTTAAATTAAAATAATTTTTAAATAATTATTATGTAGTGTTTTTTAAATCACTACACACCTGGAAAAAATATAAAAGCAAATAATAGCAAATTTGCAGTCACATTTGTTTACTGATTAAAAATACTTTTAAACTACATCATCTAGTTAAGTGCTATGTTTTTAATGCTTCACTTTTAGAAAACAGCTTTGTATAATCTTATTTGTTTGCAAGTTGTTTTTGATTTTCAGAAAATAATGTACTTTTTACGTATTAATATTCACTGATTATTTTCTCTCACATAAAATTATTCAATTCTGTGATGCCATAATTAGACTAAAGGGCCATTAGTAGTGTTGTTGAAATTTTTTTGAGGTGGATATCTTGTAATCAGGGTTTGGGAAAATCCACATATGGAGGTAGCATGTTTTCATTAAAGTAAAACTTGCTACTCTTTCTATACCTAAACGTCTGCATTGAATTATCATTAAATGCAAAATATGAGTATCTAATATTGTTACTTAAATTACCACTGTGAAGAAAATCTATTTCATACCTCTGAATTAAAGAAGAAAACCACTTTTTTATGATTCTCAACCTTTGGTAATATAAAAATGAATTATGGAATTGAGGGCAGTGACCTTTGAGCTGTGTTGACCTTCATACAGAACTGAAAAGTATAAAGAAAATATTTCCTGCAGCCCATCAGTGTTTAGAGAACAGAGAGTTTCTGAGACCTGTATTGTGTCTTTGAAATAGATTTTTCTTCTCTATAAGACATTATCTTTGACAATTATTGATTGTAAATTATTTATTTCAGAGTTGCTTTCCAACTATTCATAAGAAAATTACTCATACTATCTCATTTCTAATATTTTATTCATAGTTTTATTTAGGCTTACAAAATACTCTTAACAATATTAGAAATTAGTATATGACAAAATGTAAAGTATGAGAGTAACAAAACTTTTGTAATGAAGTGATATAATTATTGAAGTGACAAGATTTACAGGAAACACATCTATACTTTATGTAAGTTTCAGAATATCCCAGATGTAGTTCAGCTTGTAAATGAAAAACAAATGACTTAGCTCTTTAACCTCTCTAACCTACATAATGTGAATTGTAGTAATCACTATGTTTACTCAGAAACAAAGGCAGATCTAAAAATCTATATCCCCTAGTCCACAAAACTCATTCCCCACTTAATACTGCTCAGGCTCAGAGATAATGTTTTGTGTGCTCATTTACCCACACAACAGAGGAAGCAAGGAAGCATAAAGTATACACATTTACTCATGTGCATTGGATGTCAGGAATATGGTCAAGACCCAACAGATATTCTCTGGGAGGAAGATCTAACAGGAAGCCCATTCTGAGCAGCATTGGTTTTGTTGACCACACAGTGTCATGACAATATTCTCAACTATCCTGCTTTGTCAACTGGTTTCACACTTTTACCTTAAGACAATTTAAATTAGGAACACTGAACATAAACTTATCCTTGAGCAAGTTTTAATGAGGACAAGAACTGAAACAAATTGATGAGTATGGAAAAACTGCATACATTTATAGTTTTGAGCCTTTTTATGTTGTCCAAGAAAATGCCATTCTATATGTTTGGCTGGTACTACAATTTTTGGGCAGAAACTATTAGTGTCTTAATAATTTTTCATGTTTTTCATCAATTCATTTTAGAGGAGGAATTTGAAACTTTTGATGTAGGAGATCAAAAAAGCATTAACAAGGAGTTGTACATACATACAGAACAGAAGTAATTATGTAACATTGAGAATTTACTGTACAATGCCTACCACATTCTGAATCAGTTATTAATTACTCCCTCAAATGAGATATTTTAATTGCTCTATTTTATTTCTATTTTAAATATAATATAATTCATTTTTATAAAATTTGCGTTCCTATTTAAGATCCCAAACTATGAAACAACTATAACAAAACATAGGAGAACCCTCAAAGATAACAACTTTGTTGATAGTAACTAAAAAACACAGGCAATGAAAACAAAAAGAGACAAGTGGGATGATATAAAATGAAGAATTTTCTACACAGCAAAGGAAACACCTTATATCCTTGATATAAAGATCTCAAGAAATTCAACAATAGTAAAATAAAACAATTATGATACGGGGAAAAGGTCTGAATAGACATCTTTCAAAAGATAAATAAATATGACCAAGAAACACATGAAAAACTGCTTAAATATCACTAACCATGAGGGAAATGCAAATTCGAATCACTATGTGGTAACATCTCACTCCAGTTACAATGGTTATCATCAACCAGATCAAAACAAACAAAACAAAAGAGAAAACAAATACTGGCAAACTTCCAGACAAAAGGGAACCCTAAATACTTTGTTGATGCGAATGTAGGTAAGTACAGTCATTATGTAGAACATTATGGAGATTACTCAAAAAACTGAAATAATTTTTTCTTAGGACCCAGTTGTTCCACTTCTGGGAATATATCCAAAGCAAATGAAATCATCTAATAAAGGATACCTGTATATATATACGCAACATCTATATCACAACAGCCAAGAAATGCAGTCAACCTATGGATAAAGAAAATGTGATATAAAATGTTTTTATGTGAAATAAACATTATTCAGCCATTAAAAAGAATAAAATTCTGATGTTTGCAATAAATGCATGGAATTCAGGATCACTATACTAAATGAAATTATGCTAAGTGAAATAAACCAGACACAGACCTTTAGCACACTTTTTGTTTGCATATGTGGAAGTTGTTATACATGTATAGTAAGATAAATGTATGTATAATATAACCTTATATGTGGGGAGCAACTCGGACTAGACTAAGTTACTGGAATTAAGACTTATTCTATGCATCTGCTCTCCCACAATATGGCGCTGAGAAGGGAGAAACAGCTTCTACACAGCTGCCTCCAGTTCAACCAATAAACTGTAGGACTTACTCCTGATTGGAGGAGAGCAGCGTACTCGGCTTGTGGGTAGCAGAGTTGGGATTGGTGGAAGAGGACTATAAAGGAGGAGAGAGACAACATGCACCAGGAACATCTAAGGGGAACATCTATCTGAAGGAACACCTGTGCAGCCCCCGAGAGAGCCGGCCGGCGGTGTGCTGCTCCCCCGCGGAAGTGGGGAAAAGTGGCAGGCGGAACCGCCCTTCCACGGAGGTGGAAGGGTCGGTAGCCAACCCGGGAAGAACCAGCAGCAAACCCGGGGAGGGCCGAGCAGACGAAAGAACAGCGCAGGGTCCTGTGTCGTTCCTCCACGAAGACGGGGACCGACACTTATATAATTCCATATTGTTTATTATACAGAAATTTATAAATATTTTTACTGAATTATATCCGTTAAATAGTAATTTACCATTTTTCTCATTTATGAATGTTGTCATGAATCCCACATTATGTGATGTTAATATATTTATCTCCTTTCAGAAAAAATCTCATATGGATATGTACTTATATGTTTATATATAAAGTGAAAATGATAAACCTTTAAAAGTTGTTTCTTAAAGAATCATTTCTTTGAAAGTCATATTGACAGAGAGACAAAGAAAGGGAGAGGAAGAGAAATCTTCTGTCCACTAGTGCATACCCTGAATGATATCAACATGTAGGACTAGGCCAGGAACTCCAGTCAAGAGACTGCAGCAGGTCATTTTTGAAACCATCATGCTGGACTTCCTATACAGTTCCTTGATGCTCTTACTGCATTGAAAATATTTGTATGGTGGAATATTTATTTATTTTGAGAGAGAGAGAGAGAGAGAGAGAGAGAGAAACTCTTCCATCTGCTGGTTCACTCCCCAGATGTCCGCAATAGCCAGTGCTGGGCCAGGCAGAAGCCAGAAGACAGGAGCTGCTTCTGGTCTCCCACATGGATATCAGGAATCCATGTATTAGGCCATCTCCCAATGCTTTTCACAGGCCGTTAGAATGTAGCTGGATCTGAAGTAGAGCAGCCGGGACTCGAACAGGCGCCATGGGGGATGCCAGCTTTCCAGGGAGCTGCTTTATCCAGTATGTCAAAACACCAGCCCCTGTCAGACTCTTTAGAACATAGACTGTATCGTCATAGTATTTCTACCAAAGTTGAAACAGAGAGAACACTACTTTAAAATCCCCTTATTTGTGCTAATTGAACTAGAAATTACTACTTGCTTAAGAAAGGATGGAAGAAAAATGTAGGTAAGTAGAATGCAAGGAAGGAAAGAAGGAAGGGAGGGAGGGAGGAAATTACTACATAAAAAAGTATATTATATGAGACTTTATCTAGACATGAAAGGAACAAATTTACAAAAATTTATTTTATAAAGGGAACTGAAGGCAAAATAAATGAAATTTTGGTAATGCATGTTGCTAGACTGAGACATTAGGAAAAAAAGGGTAAGGGGGCATGTTGAGAAAGTAGATATGGGCCAGATAAGAAAGGACTATATATATGCTGCCACTTCAGAGGAATGGAGAACCACAGAGATTTTAAAAGCTGGAAACATAACGTTCTTATAGATAACCTTTTGAAGTGTCTGAGAGCATAATACATAATGGTATTACATAGAGTAAGACTGGAATCAGTGGAAATATGGAGTAGTAAGGATATTTTAATTTCTCTAATAAAAATGATGAGGGACTAACTTTTAGTGGTTGAAGATGGTTTAGAGAGAAAAGAAGTCCAGAAATAGTAGGAAAGTGGGGCTGGCACTGTGGCACTGTAAGTTAATCCCCTGCCTGCAGTGATGGCATCCCATATCGGTGCCAGTTCTAGTCCCAGATGCTCCTCTTCCAATCTAGCTCTCTGCTATGGCCTGGGAAAGCAGTGGAAGATGTTCCAGGTGCTTGGGCTCCTGCATCTACGTGGGAGACCAGCAAGAAGCTTCTGGCTCCTGGCTTTGGATCGGCTCAGCTCCAGCCGTTGCGGCCATTTGGGGAGTGAACCAGCGTATGGAAGACCTTTCTCTCTGTCTTTCTCTCCCACTGTGACTCTATTTCTCAAATAAATAAAAGCTTAAAAAAAGAAATGGTAGGAAAGTAATTTATGTGATAATAATACTACTGTTTTAAATGCTTTATTTATCTATTTGAAAGGCAGAGCTACAGAAAGAGAGAGATCAATCTTTCATCTGCTAGCTTACTCTCCAGATGGCCTGGTTTGGACCTGGTTAAAGCCAGAAGACAGGAGCTTCATCTAGGTCTCCCATGTAGATACATATGTCCAAGAACTTGGTCCATCTTCTGCTGCTGTAGCACAGAGCTAGACTGGAAGTAGAAGAGCCAGGACTCTAACCAGCACCCATAAGGGACACTGGCATGGCAGGCAGAAGCTTAACCTGCTACACCACAAAGCTGACTCCATAATAATAGTGCTTTAAACAATTGTAATGAATCCCTTCAATAGATATGGCAGATGCCGTGGCTGACCCAATTCTGTGGGCCCCTTATTGTCTGCTTCTCTATCTGCAGTTTCATTTCCAGTGAAGCTTGATGCACCTCAGTGGACTAACAGCTTAGAGTGGAGCATTGGAAGGAACTGGGAGATTAATATCATTGTGTGTGCGTGTGTGTGAGGTGTTTACCATTATATAGGCTAGTTTAGCATAGCCTAATGTAGACATATAGATTAAGTTGAAGCATCTTGATGGTGCTGGACTGCCCTAGGCTTGGCCTTTCCAAATCAATCATGGAGCAATCACTATGAAAAACTTGCTGCAATGGTACCTGGTTTCCTTGTTCCTAACAAGTTATGTAACTGGATTCGGTCACGTGCTAGCCACAGGCCAGCACGGCGATCCCCAACTCAGGTGATTGATGAGAAGATTAAGATAGATTTAAAAGGTGTCACCCTGTTCTCCTACTGTTCTTGTTCCTTGGTAAATCTGTTTACCAAACTTTGAAAGTACTGTCTCCAAACATGGCTAATAATAATGATAAATAGTTTTGCTTCTGCCTTTCTTTGTTCTGATTGAATCAATGAGGTGAGAGCTATTCACTGCCTTCTGATGCCATTGTATAGGTACTGATGATGTTAAGGATTAATCCATTGTGGTTCAACAAAAATGAAGAGGAAAGGGCACTCAAGGCTCTTGCGCTATCCTGCAGAGAGTGCCCTGACCCCTGCTTTCCTTCTCTCTACTTTCTGTTCATGGAATTCTTTCAGCGCCCGTTACTCGGCCCTTTGGCTGCATTGCAGTCGTTGGGTGGTGCACAATAGCTGTGGCCCCTCTGTGAGAGGACCCTAATGCTCATTTTCAGAAGCTTCTTAGAAGACTGAGTTGTATTTATTTCACTCCAATCATGTCTGACTTCTCTAATTCTCACTTCTGCTTCATACCTTTGTCAGTTATCTCAAGAACCCTCACTGAAACACTTGCTTCAGACCTTACTGGTCTGTATACTGTCATTGAATTGGCGATAATAAGATTTCCAGTAAATATGAAAAGAACGTTGTAAAAGTTATTATCATTTTGAACTCCATGATTGAAGAGGGTATAAATTCACAGAATTCCTTAAAATGATTTTGATTTTGACTTCAAAATCATTTCACCTGGTAACTTGCCTTCATGCATTACACTTATCCATCTAGGATTATTTTTCATCACTTTTGGAATTGCACCTCATGCTTGAGTTTTCACATTGATAATAATCACATTTTCCCACAATCTATTTGTTTTTCAGAAATTGGAGTTAATGTTAGGAAATATATTACTATAATATAGTAATTTAATGACCAAAATATTGTAAAACAGCCATCTAGAGTATCATTTATCCAGGCACTGTAGTAATATAAATATTGATTTAATAACATTTTGATATTACATTTTTATCATACCTAATATGCTATAAGTATTGACCATAAACTCATTTATCTCACAATAAATGTAGTGAACTATATATTTCTATTTAAAATGACACAAAATTGCATTTTTGATATTGCATTTTTATTGTTTCTAATATAGAGCATAAATCTATTTAGCTCACAAAATATAGTGAAATATATATTTTAAATTAAAATGGCATGAGATTTTTATGAAGAATGTAACCAGAAAATATTGTTTTCATTTTTAACAATGACTAATAGAATTATAATATAATACTTACATTTCTGAAACTTGTCAACATGCTTGAACAATGGGACTTTTATAGCTAGTCTAATGTTCCATTCAAATTTAGGTCTCAACAGTTGTTATCCAGAACTCACTGGGAACCAAGATAGTAAAGAAAACTTGTTCTGTAAAATATCTGAATATGCTTAACTGCACATTAGTATTTGACTGTGAAATAGACCTTGAATTTCATCTTATGCTCTGCTTGCGTGCACAACAAGACAACAATTCACTGGCAACTCCAAAATTTATTCTCATTGAATTTCACAGCTGTGTTTTTTTTTTTTTCTTTTCTTTGTGTGTGTATGTGTGTGTGTGTGTGCGCACGTGTGTGTGTATGCTTTTGTTTGCTTATTTTCATCATTTGGAATAAGAGTTTTTAAAGCATTTTCTCATGTTTTTACTGACTTGAATTGTTGAAGCACATTATTCTTGTTTGTAATGCAATAAAATAAATGGGCCAGTTACTAGGTTAATATAAAATTCATTATAATTTGTATCAAATATGTCATCATGTAACTGTTTTGCTTTGTAAATGATATAGAAACTTGCCACTAAAAAGTTCAGTAAATCAGGTATCAATATTAAATTTATCAAATTCTTTTGTTTCAATGCAATTTTAATGGCTGATTTCAGGACATTTACTCATTAAAACAATCTTTATTCCTCATTATTATATGGCTTCAGTCTATTGAAATTTTAAAGCTATATTTGCATAATCCTAACCATGGTTGTCCTTCAAATATTTTCCATGTACTTCTCAATAATATTGTTGTTTATTTCCTTTTCTATGGGGATATAGCAAAGGCATTATGCAGCCAATAGGAAATAATTTGTCAGCCAAAATACATTCCAACCTAATTATGCCCACCTGGTACATAGGAACTCTACACATGTGCGAAATTGGTGAAATGGATATGCTGTCTTTTTAATGCAATCAACAGTGATGTGAAAATATGATTTTCTTTACTTGCAGCTAAGTTTTATGAAACATAATGGAAAAAAAATAACAACAGAGAACCCAAGGATCATAAAGAAGATTAAAGCACAAAATATGGCGAATCCTTCACATACTTCATGAAACACTTTTAACAGTAGAAATTAAATACTTTTGTGATATATGAAAAGTGACAAAGTACTAAATTTTTCCAAAGGAAGTTTATTTTTTTCTAACATAATATATAGTGACCTACTAAAAATATCTATGTGTTTTTTAAGAAACTGTATGCTTCAAATGTTATTTATTTGATGAATAAGAAATTCAGTATTTTTCATCAACATGCTAGATGTCAAATCTACATTTTGCCTACTATGTTATTTCACTTGAAAGCTGTTAAATGGCACACAGACATCTGCGTTTTTTCTGTCAATTGAGAGTCCAAGGGATCTGGCAGGCATTCAAAATGATTAGCAATAGAAAACCGCACTTGGAAAAGAGAAACATTCTTGAAGACTTGAGTTCAGTGACTCCTTTGTGTCTAAACAGCAGACATAAATGTTCTCATTTTTAAACATAAAAAACACATATCTTGAGGGCATCCATTGATACTTTCGATGAATCTGTTGATAGGCAGCAGCGTTTTTGCTTGTGTTTCCTCACAACAACATGTCATGGGAATAACTTTGCCACATGACCACTGTATTGCTTTCTAATTTTCTCCCTATTGAGATTCTCCTGTATGTCATTAAGTTAGTTTATATTGTTGTTTACTCAACATTTTAAAATCACTGGGACTGGCGCTGTGGCATAGCAGGTTAAGCCGCCGCCTGTAGTGCAGGCATCCATATGGGCACGGGTTGGTATCCTGGTTGCTCCACTTCTGGTCCAGCTCTCTGCTATGACCTGGGAAAGTAGTAGAAGATGGCTCAAGTCCTTGGGCCCCTGCACCCATGTGGGAGTCCCGGAAGAAGCTCCTGGCTCCTGGCTTGGAATCAGCACAGCTCCAGCAGTTGCGGCCATCTGGGGAGTGAACCGTCGGATGGAAGACCTCTCTCTCTCTCCCTTTCTCTTTCTCTCTCTCTCTCTCTCTTTCTTTCTCTCTCTCACTCTCTCCCTCCGCCTCTCTTTTTCTTCCTGTGTAACTCTTTCAAGTAAATAAATACATCTTTAAAAAATCACATTTTAAAAGCATCTATTGAAAGCTCTCAACACATTAACATTCAGCATCCCCAGGTCAAAATTCTTCTGAATTTTATAAGAATTGAAACATTCTGAGGCTGGTGCTGTAGCACAGCGGGTTAAAGGATTGGCCTACAATGCCAGCATCAGGCGTGGGCACTGGTTCAAGTCCAACTGCTCCACTTCTGATCCAACTCTCTGCTGTGACCTAGGAAAGCGGTAGAAGATGGCCCAAGTCTTTGGGCCTCTGCACTCGTATGGGAGACGCAGAGGAAACTCCTGCTCCTGGCTTCAGATCAGCTCAGCTCTGGCTGTTGTGGTCGATCGGGGAGTGAACCAGTGGATGGAAAACCCCCTTTCCTCTCTCTGGCTTGACCTCTCTCTGTAACTCTGTTTTCCAATAAATACAATAAATCTTTAAAAAATTAGCATCTGATTCCATCATACTCTACAATTATGACCACACCCTAAAAGTCTTGTCTGATCCCTTTGATGTTTACTTAGTCAATCATTCTTCATCATTCATCGCATATTTCCTGTGGTATATTTTATTTAAATACTTCCTAGTAGATAATATTCAAAATCTCCAGCACAACTCTTTCAATACATATCAACCACTCATCTTACAGGTCAACAGATGACTTGCTTAGGCAAGTGAAATGTGCCATCAATTTCTTACAAGCAGATGTCTGAGCAGTCAGTTCACCATTATTGTTGTTTTCTCTATCTTGATAGCAGGGAAATATCTTAAGGAAATACTGTTCCATCAACTTGCTCTAAAGAAAAGACAATGAAGAAGAAATCCATAGCCAAATCAACTATAGATGTGAAGAGTGCTTTAGGATAAACCATTGTAAACTGTGATTTCCAGTTTCTTGATATTCAGCAGAATAAATACTGCTTTGACTAAACTCAGAATAACAAGTAGAAGAGTTACTAGATGAGAGAGGACGGGATCTTCTTGGGCAGGCAGTGTGAGTAGTGGAAAACACTTGTATCTAAATCCTGATTTCATTTTTAAAAATGCGTTTGATATTGTGCAAATCATTTGATCGTATGAATATCAGATTTTGTAACAGAGTAAAATTTATGATAACTACTATCTCTGTGGGCCTTGGGAAGGGTGATCTTACTCTCATCACCAATTAAAATCATTTTATGACTGCCTGTGGTTCAGTGGGTTAAGATGCCACATGCAACACTGCCATCCCATATTGGAATGCCAGTTTAAGTCCCAGCTGCTCTGTTAGCTATCCATCTTCCTGCTAACGTGCTTTGTAAAGCAGCAGCAGCTGACACAGGCACGTGGGCCCCTCCCATTCACATGGAACACTAGGAGTTACTAGTTCCTGGTTTCAGCTCCAGCTGTTGTGGCCATTTGTGGGATTGAACCAGTGTATGAAGTTCCCTCTCTCTCTCCTCTCTCTGTTTCATTATGCTTTCAAATAAATAAATAACCAAATAAGTCTTTTTAAAATAATAAAATGATTTTAGCTGTTGAAAACTCCACATGTAGAGTCTCATCAAAAGTGGCAGTATAAAGAAAAAATCATGAAAATATTATTTCTTGCACATGTGTTTGCTTGTGCTATGAAATTAATCAATGAGATGGAATGTGTTGAAATATCCTGGTTGTTACTTACACAGGTGGTAAGATTGTGACATCAGGTCATTTATTGGATTATCACAACAGAATCCTAAAACAGAAAAGAAAGATGGACTGAAAACAGTTATTATGACAACCCTGTCAGCACACAGCAATATTAAGTGTGTAATAACAATAAAAGAAAAAAGGAACAATTCACAATAGAGTTCTGTGAACCAAACTTTCTCTTGAAAAGAAAGAAGTATACAGTGTTGTTAAATGATAATTGTGATCTGGCTGCCTACTTGGATGCCTTTTTGAGATATATATATGATTTCATTTACAACTTTTTTCTAGAAATGTTTAAGCTGGTCTTCTTTTGATGGAATTAGATATTAAATGCATATGAAATATATGCCAATAATAGCCAAGTAGGCAACATGAATGCAAACAGAAACAGAGAAGTGAATCAAAGAATTAAACAGCAGCCCTGTGGGATTCCAGTTCCTGAGCAGGCAGGGTGATGTAGCAGAAAGTGCTTGTATCCAAATCCAACAGCTCAGTGGGAATCCTGCTATTTAGTGGCAACAATTGTTTCCTATTCCATTCTTATAGGGATGAAGGAATAAGGATGAACTCAATACTGTTAAATAGCCTCAGTTTCTTAGAACTAATTAGAAACATGTATATTTACATGAGTCTTATTTTAAATGTGACCCCAAACTCAATTCTTTTTGTAAGATATATTTTAGCAATATATAGACTTAAAACATTAGATGCCATCTTCAAATACAAGGTTTATAATATGAGTTTATAGACTTATAATTGCCAATTAGTGGAAATATAAGGAAGAGAAAACACTAGTATAATAATTCTACTCAAGTAGGACTTCAGTTAGACTAACCAAGTCGTTATTAACATCACATATTGAGGGTTGCTTTCCAGTACATAGTAAATCCCCTTATTTTTTCTTATTCTGCGATGTTAGTTAGCATCTTAGCGCAGTTATTACCATGTTTTCCTCGGGCTAATTCTTCACTGCTTCCTTCTATTCCCCTCAAATTTCCTCACAATGTCTGAAAGTTTTTCATAAGATATAAATAACATTGCAGTATCTCCTTCTTCAAATTCTCTACTAATGATTTTTGCAAGTAAATTTTAGATTCTGACAATTCAAACATACCTTGCCTGAACACTGTTTCTGACTAAGCACCATCACATTAACTTTTCCTTCATCATTTTAATACTTTGCCATTATTTGATCTTATTTTGTTTATATATATATATATTAAATATATATATTAAATATATATATATTAATCTCTGTGCAGAAGAAGTTAAGCTTCTGATACCGATACCAACAAAATTTCCTAATATCCCTGTTTCTATCCTCATACAGGACTGACTAAAATGGGTGATCTGTGTGGGGGAGGTGGTGTGGGAATATGTGTACTATTTAAGCACTTAAATTTTCTGCTGTTGCTTACTCCATCCTATGATGTTGCTGCTAGAATTAAACACACGATATCCAGCAATTAGTATGAATTTTCGCTCTCATTAATTGAAGTTACCACCTGTTGAAAAACTGCAGTCTCTACCACTTAGAATGTTTCTCCATCACCTTGGCCTTACCTGATGTTTAGAATTTATTTGGTTTGGTGGGTGTTCTACCTATTGATGTTTCACATCATGGAGAAACTATGCGTTACTAAGAAAGACAAAATATGAAGTTCCACCTAAAAATGATTTACTATTTATTTACAGTTACTGTTTTAGAACATCTGTTGTTTAGGTCCTCAAACCTGACAACTGCATTATAATCTTTTGAGAAAGTAAAAATCATGATGTCGATGATCATGCTTTTAACTTACTCTAAAGATTCTCTCAAAATTGGCCAGGATTTAGATAATTAGTCTACATATCTTGCCATGCTACCCAGAACACGGAGCGACAAGAGCAAATATCATATTAGAAGAAAAGGTGAGCCCACTGAATGTCCAACCAATGGAGGGAAGTCAATGTTGATTACTTTTATATTTTATATTTTATAATTAAGAGCATTAAAGGGAGGGAGCATGATAATGTCAACTATTTCAAGAAAAGTGAGAATTTTTGAAGCTTAATAAGCATTCTTAAAATAAAATGTGCCTATTTGAAATAGAAATTATCTGTACCTTTCTTACGTTGATTCCATTAGCCATTAAATAAAAAAAATCCCTGTTTTTTTAAAATCAGTTTTAATCATCCTTATGATTTTCAAGATTCCATGTCTAAAATATGTTTGAATTTGTTTCAGATAAGAATGCTTCTTCACATCTTGCTTCCAATTCATTTGTACAATGTACCTGACTTTCTGTCTAGTTTAAGAGAAGTTTCTGGGGGAAACAAAAATTTAATTTTGCTTGTGTTTAGTCCAGACCATCTCGTGTTAGCATCTTTAAAAATTAATGAATCTATTCTTTCTTCTTAATTATTTGCATTGTAAATATCCACATCCACATATATTTAAGAAATATTTACTTCAGTAGGAAAAATAGAAAACAGTTGTTTCATTTTAAAATGAAATTTCCTTGTTTCATATGAAATTAATAAAAGAACTCATTAATAAAAAGAACCTTCTAAGCAATAACACATAATACGTAATTCATACAATACAATATGCAACACAATTTGCCCAATACATAAAGGAATCTAGGGTGGTAGAAATTGTTTATTACTACTTATTCAAACTTCTTAATTCATCAAAACATTGGACATCATGATTATGGCTTCCTATTGTAACATAATGAAACACCTTTTTTTTATCAACCAGTAAAGTGGAAAAAAAACATGGAACAAGAAAAAAGATAAAGGAGCAATTCTGAATAAAGCAGAAATGAGGGGAAAAATGAAATATAGAACCAAAGGTTCTGAATGTATTTCTTATCTCCTCAAACATAAAAGAGAATAGATTTTTTTTTTTTTGGACAGGCAGAGTGGACAGTGAGAGAGAGAGAGACAGAGAGAAAGGTCTTCCTTTTGCCTTTGGTTGACCCTCCAATGGCCACCATGGCCAGAGCGCTGTGGCCGGCGCAGCGCGCTGATCCGAAGGCAGGAGCCAGGTGCTTCTCCTGGTCTCCCATGGGGTACAGGGTCCAAGCACTTGGGCCATCCTCCACTGCACTCCCTGGCCACAGCAGAGAGCTGGCCTGGAAGAGGGGTAACTGGGACAGAATCCGGTGCCCCAACGGGGACTAGAACCCGTGTACTGGCGCCACAAGGCAGAGGATTAGCCTATTGAGCCACGGCGCCGGCTGGGAATAGATTTTTGTCAACCTATATGAACAAAATATCCATTAATTTTTTAAACAAATGCTTCATGAATATCTGCTACATATGATCAGGTGCATAACACCCTACTTGAAGACCAGTAGCTAACATATTAAAAAACTGAGATATAAAAACCTAGTATTAAACAGTACAGAAGTACAAACCACAAAATTGATTCTATGAAAGTGCTATAAGAGCTGAGCATAGGAGAGACATCTTGCAACTAAGATTATTAGAAAGTGATTAAGAAAAATTTATCTTCTATTGAGGTAGCTTTTACAGTAAGCAAAACAAGAAAAAAGAACAATACTGTTAATTTACACATGAGTAAATTCTGACTATGGTCATGCAAAACCCTCAGTTCAACTATATAGGTGAAAATGTTAAGATCCTTGTCTGTGACAATAAGAATAAATATACATTGAACGAATTGGTAAAATTAATTAATTAGGAAAGGTAAATTGAAGACAATCTACAGAGACATTTATACACAGACTTAAGAAAGACCATGGCCTTGTCTAAATATGATCAGAGTCGGTGAACTCAGGGGGCTTCCATAGCCTTGGCAGCTCATGACAAGAGCCTAGGGTGATTACTGAGGCCATAAACAAGAGTGTCAATTTGTTAAGTCAACAACAGGAGTCACTGTGCACTTACTCCTCATGTAGGATCTTTGTCCTGTACATTGAGATTTAATGCTATAACTTGTACTCAAACAGTATTTTTCACTTTATGTTTCTGTGTGGGAGCAAACTGTTGAAATCTTTACTTAATGTATGCTAAACTGATCTACTGTATATAAAGAGACTCAAAAATGAATCTTGATGTGAATGGGAGGGGATAGGGAGTGGATAAGGGGAGGGACGTTATGGGGGGAAGGCATTGTAATCCATAAGCTGAGCTTTGGAAATTTATATTCATTCAATAAAAGTTAAAAAAAAAAAGAAAAGAAGAAAAAAAAAGAATAATAGAATAATGCCCTTTTCTGCAATTGATTCCTGGCTTCAGCCTCTGACTCCTGTGTCCTGTGAATGAGGACCCTGGGAGACAGCAGTAGTGATTCAAGTAGTTTGGTTGGTGCCATTTATGTGGGAGACCCAGACTGAGTTCTTAGTACCAGCTTTATCCTTGCTCCAGACAGTTCCATCTGGGGACTCATCCAGCAGAAGTGTGCGCTCTCTCTCTCTCTTTCTCTCTCTCTCTCTCTCTCTGTCTCTTTTTCTCTCTTTCTCTCTCTCACCCCCTATCTTTCTCTCAGATTTTACTCTCAAACATAAAAATCTTTTTCAAAAGCAATTTAGCTTTATACTATAGGGAGATAACTTAAGTGTTATAAATTAAGAAATATTTAAACCATACATGTGATATATGAAAGTTAATGTGACTACAGTGTACAAAGTAATTTAAAAGGGGATCACACTGTCTTTTATACTACTGTGTCTGCTTAAGTGTTTACAGGAGTTGATAATGGAATGAACCAAGACCTTCAGCAACCAGGCAGTTAACCAAATGCTGCTACTGGGATATACTCGGCTCCCCACGCAGGAGACAGCAGCTTGAGACATCGCCCCATACCAACGAAAAATACCTTGTTGCCCCATGTCAGCAGGAAGTAGTTCTAAAAACAGATCATTGCCCTTCTACCCCTCCTGGACTTTTGGGACTAGTGCAATCCCATACAACTCCTGCTTTATTAAAAAAACAAAAGGGGGGAATGTTAGTAAAATGGCACAGACTTATCTATGGGCACGAGCTACACCCTGACACCACCCTAGGCTCTAACCCCACCACCATTGCTGGACGCCAGGTGGCCACATGGCCCAACCACTAGTGTCAGCCCCACGCCCATCCTAATGAGATTCACTGCTCCTACTTCCCTGCCCCTCCCTGGCAAAGTTTTAAAAGGACCTGTTCCTGAACACATGTCTCTCTTTCTCTCTGTCTCCTGATCTCTCTCTCTCTCTCTCTCTCTCTTTCTCTCTCTCTCTCTATTACACTCTCCTTCTCCCTCTTTTTCTTCTTCGCCCCTTTCCTCCAGTCTGTCAGGTTTCCCCCAATAAACTTTTTCCCTTAAAAAATAATAATTTAAAAAAGGATTTTATAAGTAAGAAAAAATATGGACAATGTAATACAATGAGTTTATAAACGATAAAATGTCCGTGGTAGGTAGAAAGTGTAGGAATGCTGTTTTTCCATTTTTCAATGAAATGATGAATAGATTCTAAAGCAGTAAAATAGCTATGGAATCATTATGGAAGAAGTTCAAATGACAAAAAAAGATAAAAATACAGTGCTATACTTCATAATTTGTTTTCTCCACTTTAAA
Organism: Oryctolagus cuniculus; assembly: GCF_964237555.1. Taxonomy (NCBI): domain Eukaryota; kingdom Metazoa; phylum Chordata; class Mammalia; order Lagomorpha; family Leporidae; genus Oryctolagus; species Oryctolagus cuniculus. The sequence goes on from NC_091439.1 coordinate 33,175,458, forward strand.
TAGCCTATCTGTATCAATTGTTCATTAATTTATAGAATACTATTAACTATTCAAGGGAAAAAAGAAAACCCAAAGTATAAGAGTTCATTGGTAGACTTTGTAAAAATACAAAAAAAAATCATTGACTCGGAAAAAGATAATGAATGTTTAAAAATACACACCTTGACAGTTCTCAAGAGTTAATCTTTTCTACTACCAAAATATTGATTACTAGGAAAGTAGACAGACTAACAGAATCTACTATATTAGATATATATTTTCACTAACATATTATAATCTTCAAAACTTAATGAGTAATGATGTAACTGGACACCAGTCTCATTTTCTTATCCAATTGGCTGAAAAAAAGATCATAGATCCTGCCTAATTGCTGGATTCAATGTGGACCACACGTGTTTTGGCTGTAATCACAGTTGAAAACTATGAGACTTACATCTCATGTGCAAATAATGTGATTTTCTGGTTTGTTAGGAGCCAAGCAAGTTTGAACTCTCTGTCAACATCTGCACCCAACAAGAACAGGAACTAACAGCTCTACCACAAAGCACCAAGGAGAAAGGACAATAGTATAAGCTTAGAAAACAGAATTGCTAAACCTTATGTGAAGATTCTGTAGAAATGACAAATTACTGCTGAATTCTCCCTACCGGAAACTGTGGGAGCCAGGAGCTATGATAAAACTCAGTGCCTCCAAAAGAAGAAGATCTCTGATTCCTTGTCATTGGCTTCAGAATACTGATCTGGAAATGGCCAAGTGATGTCTTATGCAGGAGAAAGGCTATTTTGAACCATTTATCACCACAAATGGATTTAAGTCCATGAAATATGTTTTCTACAGACATTTCTATATGGCTGGATATCCATTTTACATTTACATCCATTATATGCTTTTGCCTACCTTTAAAATCATTCATTCTGTATATTTACATAAGTATGAAAAGCTCCCTAAAGAACAGGTTCACATGTGTGGCACTGCTTAAAATTGCCTTCCCAACATCTGTAGTAGAGCATTAAGTTGTATGAAGCTTCTCTTTACTGCTCATTAATGGCAGTGGGATCATTATGTGTTATTATAGTCCCACGTGGTGCTAATACATATAGATTTAGCCTTTGTGACTAATAAGAATATATTTCACTATTTTACTTCTATGTTCCTATATACCATTTAAGTATCTTTCATATATCTTTCATATATAAGTATATAAATATATTTCAATTGAAAGTTTCTCATTAGTGATGTATCTCATTAGGTATTTATTACTCAGTTTGTTGTGTTTCTTTTCTTGATCAATTTCAATAGATTAGAATAAAAATTGAAAAAACTATTAGTCAGATATAGTTTTATCTTCATGGAAAATTTATTTAGTGTATATTTGAAACAGTATGACCTAATCATCATGATGAATGGGTTAGGATACAGATATTCAAACAGGAATGAATCTCCCCTTGTGTCAGTGACATTTGGCCATGTTTGGAAGCATGTTTATTTGTTGCAACTTGGAAGTAGAGACTTCCAGATTTATGGCAGACAGAGGCTAGGATGCTGCCAAGCAAACACAAGACTCCTTTCTAAAAAAAAAAAAAAAAAAAAAAAAATCCTGGCCCAAAATGCCAAGGTTGAGAAACCCTCAGTTAAGGAAATGTACAAGATAAATACAAAGGAAAGGATATTTGAATGACTGCAGTCTTGGCTGTATGAAAAAGTAAATGAAGGCATAAGAGAAGACAATTATAAAGCAAATGTACTATAGTTCCAATTAGAACCATAATTTACTTTTTAAATTTCATTTGCATGTTATTTATTTGAAAGACAGAGAGAGACAAGGAGGGAGAGAGAGATGGAGAGAAATATTCTATCCAGTGCTTGTAATAGCAGAGATTGTACCAGCCTGAAGCCAGGAGCCAGCAGCTTCCACTCTGGTATCCCACGTAAGTGGCAAGGATCCAAGTACTTGAGTTACCACCTGCTGCCAATCAGGCTGTGTGTTACCAGGAAATTGAATCAGAAGCAGAGTATGAAGCACTGGAACCTAGGCACTCATATGTGTAACAGGGCCATGCCAAGGGGGATATATGTATTCACAAAATGACTGGTTTATATTTTCCTATGTGTTATGTATCTCATTTTGACATTAAAGTTATGCTAAGTATACATCAGTTGGTAAAGAATGTTAATTGTTTTCTGTGCTCTAGAAAAATTTAAGTAATAGATTTACTAGTTCTTTAAAATGTAGGAAGACTTACATCAGATCTTTTTTTTTTATTTTTTTAAACTTTTATTTAGTAAATATAAATTTCCAAAGTACAGTTTATGGATTACAATGGCTATGCCCCCCATAACTTCCCTCCCACCCGCACTCCTCCCATATCCCACGCCCTCTCCCATTCCATTCACATCAAGATTCATTTTCAATTATCTTTATATACAGAAGATCGATTCAGTATATATTAAGTAAAGAGTTCATCAGTTTGCACCCACACAGAAACACAGAGTGTAAAATACTGTTTGAGTACTAGTTATAGCATTAATTTACATTGTACAACACATTAAGGACAGATCCCACATGAGGAATAAGTACACAGTGACTCCTGTTGTTGACTTAATATCTTAAAGACATGTTTAATGGGAGATATTATTTTTCTCATTTTTTCCAACAAAATTTCTACATCTGCATATATCATTTTATGGCAAAATATATTTATGAGTCATCAATTTCCTTTAACTTAAAATAATATTTTAATTTTAATTTTTTAAGTATTTATTTATTTATTTGAGAGGCAGAGTTACAGACAGATATTGTCCATCTACTGGTTCATTCCCCAAATGGCCATAATGACAAGAGCTGAGCCCATCTGAAGCCAGGAGCCAGAAGCTTCTCCCAGGTCTCCATCTTGGGTGCAAGGGCCCAAGGCCTTGGGCCATCTTCCACTGCTTTCCTAGGCCATTAGCAGAGAGCTGGATCAGAATTTGAGCAACTGGGACTCGAACTGGCTCCCATATGGAATGCCGGCACTGCAGGTGGAGGCTTAACCTACTACACAACAGTGCCAGCCCCTAAAACAACTATTTTGATTAATCGTGTAGTTTTTATCCTCCAAAGAATTTTTATACTACTAAATAACTGGTAATTGCAAAAATATCCATTGCCTTATAATACTTGGTGTTAAACAGATCACTAATTAACCAAAAAAACAAATGTCCACACTTTGGAAAGATTTGGAATGTTATAAGGCCCTAACTCTGTTGTTTTTATTGTTGATTTTATTCTATAGTAATATGTTGCAGTGCTAACTGAATATTCAAGAAAAGCATCTCATTTTCCAAATCACAGCAACAGATTGTTCAAAAGATACAGTTTCCTTTTCTTAAAAATAGTTGGATACTTTACTTTCTTTCCATGATTGCACACATGGATAGCTTCAAATATGTAACGGTAGGATCTCTCAGGAAAAAAAAAATAAAGCATGCTATTATTACTAACTGCTATTATTTTTTCATTGTCATCAATACAATCAACCCTCAAATATGAGTAACTTCAAATAAAAATTTTTTTGAAAAGTAATAGGTGCTATTATTGCTTTGTAGTGATCTCTGTGCTATGGAATATAGCTGATAATTATCACTCGGAAGTAAAATGGCATTTCTTCATGCACTATTTCCTTTGAAATCCCTAGGGATGACAGAACACTGAAAATTATTTCAGAGTGCTCATATTAAAAAACATGACATTTCAGAAATGTATGAGAGATATTTTTACTTTATTACCCCACAACAAAAATATTTCTTTTCTTTCTTTTTTTTTTTTTTTTTTTTTTTTTTTTTTAGACAGTGAGAGAGAGAGACGGAGGGAAAGGTCTTCCTTCTGTTGGTTCACCCCCCAAGAAGCCACCAAGGCCAGCACGCTGCGCTGATCCAAAGCCAGGAGCCAGGAGCCAGGTGCTTCCTCCTGGTCCCCCATGTGGGTGCAGGGCCCAAGCACTTGGGCCATCCTCCACTGCCTTCCCGGGCTACAGCAGAGAGCTGGACTAGAAAAAGAACAACCGGACAGAACCCAGTGCCCCAACCAGGACTAGAACCTGGGGTGCCAGCACCGCAGGCGGAGGATTATCCAAGTGAGCCGCAGCGCCAGCCCAAAAATATTTCTTTAGTTGCTGATTTTTATTTCATTTCTTGGTAAATTTTTAATATAGAAATAACCTCCAGAAACAGTTTATATATTTTACCATTTCTATGATTTTAATTGTGAATACAATTTTTGGCTATTGAACTATAAGGAATTTGACCAATTTCAATAATATACTAAGTATACAAGGTTTTATAAGGCATTTAGTCTGTATGTTTTTCATCTGTCTAAAAAATAATAATAAGATTTCTATTGGTTCTCTGATTTTATTATCTTGAATTGTCAGCTCAGGATCAAATAAAAGTAGGAGGATCAAATAAAAAATTGTATTACATTATAAGGAAATGTAACAAGTAATATAATAAATAAATGTAACAAGTATTATAATAAATAAATGTAACAAGTAATATAATGTAGCAAGTAATATAATTGCCTTGAGCCAAGTAATGTTTGGAGAGAATCTAATCAATAAAATCATGTTCTGAAAGATCACCAGAGAGAAAGTCGGCATGTTTCTATAAAACTTAGATTAGGAAAATAAAAATTATATACACAATGAAATGGAACTTCTATGATTAAAGGAGTCAGAGTGTACATTTCTAAACAAAACTTTAGAAAATTGACAGGAATAATAAAAGTAATAGTTATTAAATACACATTGTGTTCCTTATGCTCTAAATGGTTTCTATAGATTATTGTAAATTACCTTCAAAATAATATGGGATAAGTAATATTGTCATGCTCATGCAACAGATGAACAATCTGTTATGCAGAGTGTGTGGTTGCAGTAAACGTGACCAGCCCCAAAGTTATACAGTCATCTATTTAATGGCCCAGATATTTTTACTTCAATCACAATCTCAGAGTCTAGTAATAACAGTGGTATAGAATCTGCCAAGTAAGCCGGCGCCGTGGCTCAATAGGCTAATCCTCCACCTTGCGGCGCCGGCACACCGGGTTCTAGTCCCGGTTGGGGCGCCGGATTCTGTCCCGGTTGCCCCTCTTCCAGGCCAGCTCTCTGCTATGGCCAGGGAGTGCAGTGGAGGATGGCCCAGGTGCTTGGGCCCTGCACCCCATGGGAGACCAGGAAAAGCACCTGGCTCCTGGCTCCTGCCAGGATCAGCGCGGTGCGCCGGCTGCAGCGGCGGCCATTGGAGGGTGAACCAGCGGCGAAGGAAGACCTTTCTCTCTCTGTCTCTCTCTCTCTCACTGTCCACTCTGCCTGTCAAAAAAAAAAAAAAAAAAAAAAAAAAAAAAAAAAAAAAAAAAGAATCTGCCAAGTAAAATGCTACAAGTTTTATAAGTGTTTCCATTATCTGTCCTCAAATCACAAACTTGCAAGATATGTATTGTTACCCTCATTATAAAAATGTTGCAAAGTGCTTTCCAGACATAATCATTACTTGTTGTGATTGATCCAATTAAGAATTAGCAGAATGACACTGCCACCCAGTTCTGTGACATCACAGCTTCTTATAATTCTTCAACAGCAACTGCTTTCCACACAAAAGGATTTGAGTCATCAGGACTTAAGATGAATATAAAAAGGAAAACACTGTCTAGTTATTTCTTCGTATTTTAACATCCTTATCTATAAAATGAAATAAATATTGTCTGCTTCAGAGCAGCATTGAAATGCTTAAGTGGCAAAAGTCAGTATAAAATATTTAAATGAGAGCATAGAGTAAATGCTAAACAATTTTTTATCATTATTATGGGTATCCATGAGTATAAAGAACCAAGTAGCATTGTGGGAAAAAGCATAAAGAAAAAAAAAAAGTTCAAAGACATGATCATTGATTTCTTGTGCACTTCAAGCACAATGAAAATGTGAAAAATGCCTACCAGAGTGTTTGGGACATGTCAAGATCATAAAAAATAATGCTTTATGTGAATTCAGCCGCGGAGTTTTCCAAGGGCATAATACCCATGCATTGAGGTGTAAATGGCATACTGCTCTGATCAGAAAGCTAAGGGTGAGGCTTTCTGCTGACATCCTCTGGTTTTCACTATCAATGCCCAGTGCATGCTCAGGAATTCAGATACATAGAAATACATAGAAATGTTGAAGAAGGAATGTGTACATGTGTGCATGTTGTGAAAGTTCAAGTCAAAATGGCTGCAGAATGTTCAAAAAGAAAGAAAAACTGCTTTTTTGAAACAGATTTTTTTTTTTTTTGGCAGCGAAATTTGACATAGCCATCATATTGAGAACTGAGTCCTTCAGAAGGAATGATTTTCTAGAATTTAACCATACCTTGCAAGGTTTGAGAAATAGCAAAGTGACTAGGTGGCCATTTGGCCATTCCAATGGACATATATGTTCTCCTTCCTAGTGAAGTTTTATACATATATACACACATAAACATACCTCAATCTGAACACAGAATGCTATCTACCAGAGGCTGGGAAGGGTGGTGGAGGATAGGGTGATGTTAGATAACAGGTAGCAAACTAGAATTAAATGGAAGAAATAAGTTCCTACTGCAAAACAGCACAATGGGGTGACTGTAGTTCACAATAGCCTATTAAATATTTCATAAACAAACAGAAGAAAAAGCTTCAATGATACAATCATAAAATAATTTCAAAAAGCATGAAATGTAGATTACTCTGATTGGATCAGTACTCATTTTATATATGTACTGAAATATCACTCTACCCAATAAATACATTTTTGAAATTTTGTTAATTTAAAATTTCTAAAAATAGGCAAAAAATTATAACAACCCTTCACATTTGCCAGATGTGCCACATCTTTGTCATCAATACCAAAAAATGCTAAGCCATAGATTTCACTTCTCTTTTTAGTAAAATTCTAAGCTTGGCTTCCGTCTGTAGAGCATTGGTTCAGTCTGTAGCTGGACCTGTGTTTTGCTAATTTCCAAATATACTGTGTATTCACATAAAATTATTTTTGCATTTATTTTAAGCTTGTTTGTATATTTGTTTATAGTGTATGTATAAATGTGCATTTTCATATATATTTATGCTTTTTTAATACTCTAGCAATCAATTCATTCTCTATTCAAAAGTTAATCTATTCAAGGAAAGATATAACATTTTGTAAGTAATATAAGTTAAAGAAGCAAAAAAGAGACTGTGGAATACATAAGACTCTAAAGTAAAATATTATGGATGTGAAAAATAAAGGATAACCAGTCTATTCATAACTAAACTGAAGTAATAAGACTGTCTAATATTTAATAGGGAATTATTTAAGCTAGAAATACAAAACAAAAGAAATGTTTTCATCAATGCTGGAGTATCCCCTGAATAATTTACGGTTGTCTTTTTGAGAGAGGCAAGTAATTATTTTCTAATCTATCAGCGTAGATTATCAGGTTTGCACACTTGTATAAAATTGCTTTATTGTGTTTATTATTAAGATTTGGGATTTTGTTGCTATTATGGGACTTTGTTATGAATATAAAATGGCTTAAGGATGGTCATTCATTGGAGACTTCAGAATCTAGTGAAAAATCTCCTCTATGTTCCCAACATGAATTCTTAGCAATGGCTTTTGTACTTTAAAATTATATTTATTATCACAGTTCCATACTCATGTGGAAAATATTAATAATAATAAATTCATAAGAATTTTTCCAAATAAAGATGCTATAATATCCTAGTGTCAGTGTAACAGGAAAGCCACTTTTTTATTGTAAAGATGTATTTTCTTTTTCTATTTGATTAAATTTAAATAAAATCAGCAGAATTTGTTCACTGATAGAACATAAAAATACAAAGGTTTATTTTCTTGACATTCTATTTCTCTGGGAGATTAACACTTAGGAATAAAATTATTTTGAATTTCATACTTTTTTGTACATGTGTGCTTAGTAAGAAATAAACATCAATGCATTTTCCAAAATATAAGTTTAATTTCACTAGACCAATGAAACTGGTGTTTAGAAAAATGGCATCTCAATTTGATAAATAAAAGTCATCTGATCTATTGCTCTGTTTAATCAGTTCAGGAACTGTTTCACGAAAGAGTACATGTGGTTGTATTTTAATTTCATGGGTTAACTGAGAATGTTAACGCTGATGGCTAAACTTTGTATTGAAATCTCAGTTTGAATTCTTTTGAATCACTAGTGAATTTCACGGTACCATCACCATCAAGTAGTGTTGTTTCCTTTTATTGTTACTCATACTCCAGTCATCATAAAATCACGGTAACTTGGTGAAGTAGGTAATGTGCAATACTCCACGATGGAAAGCCAAAGTGGTCTTAAAAAAGATTTATTTATTGATTTGAAAGGCAGAGTTACAGAGAGGCAGAGGAAGAGACAGAGAGAGGTCTTCCATCCACAGATTCACTACCCAGATGGCCGCAGCGGCCAGAGCTGCGCCAATCCATAGACAGGAGCCAGGAAATAAGAGCTTCCTCTGCATCTCCCACACAGGCACAGGGGCCCAAGGACCTGGGCCATCTTCTACTGCTTTCCCAGGCCATAACAAAGAGCTGGATAGGAAGTGGAGCAGCAGGGATTCAAACAGGCACCCATATGGGATACTGGTACTGCAGATGGTAGCACTACCTGCTATGCCACAGCACAAGCCCCAGCCATAATGTTCTAATCTCTAGTTTGTCTAAGTAATGATATATTTCTTAAGCATTTTTTTTCATTTTTAAAATTTAGGAACAAAAATGTCAAATAAAAAAAAACATACAGAAGACATAATAAAAAAATCGAGATATCAATTTTCTTTTACAATTTATTTAGTCACAAATTTATGTCTTTTTTGTTTTGGTTCATACTTTTCTTATTGCAAAAGAGATTTAATTTGAACTGAAAAATAAATTCCATTAATATTCTAGGAAAATAATTTCTGTCAATGAAGGTATTCTTATGTAGGTTTTCTACCCCCGCTTCTCCAAGATTGACTCCCTTCATTTCTGGGTGTGTGGAGAATTATTACAATAATCTTGCTCATGTTATTTGAGAAACATGGAGACTATGTTTTAATCTAATTTTGTGCTAGAAAATCATCTAATGGTTATTAAAATTTCTGACCAAAAAGAATGTTTTTGGAACAAACAAGATGTGAAATACTTAAAAATAGGCAGTATCATAAGATTCTTCTGAACTCCATGTTTTATAGGTGCATCAGGAATCTTTAAGGGTGTCTAAAATGCAGAATGCACTCATGTTTCTTGAACAGATTTTCATACATCACTTTCTTGAGAATTTTTTTAAAAACATAACTCCCTGGCCGGTGCCGTGGCTCAATAGGTGCTACAGCGCCAGCACACCAGGTTCTAGTCCTAGTTGGGGTGCTGGATTCTGTCCTGGTCGCTTCTCTTCCAGTCCAGCTGTCTGCTCTGGCCCGGGAAGGCAGTGGAGGATGGCCCAGGTGCTAGGGCCCTGCACCCACATGGGAGACCAGGAGAAGCACCTGGCTCCTGGCTTTGGATCAGCGCACTGCACCTGCAGTAGCACGCTGGTCGCGGCGGCCACTGGGGGGTGAACCAATGGAAAAGGAAGACCTTTTTCTCTGTCTCTCTCTCTCACTGTCCATTCTGCCTGTCAAAAAAATAATAATAATAATAATAACACCCTATTGAAGGAACTCAGGGGAATCTTTAGACAAGTTTGTAGAGTAAAACACCCAAAGAAAAAATAGCTGCTTAAGTGTTAAATGCCATTTATAGTTCTATTTTCATAAACATCATGTAGTGTTTCTCCTATTTTCTTTTTTTTTTGACAGGCAGAGTGGACAGTGAGAGAGAGAGACAGAGAGAAAGGTCTTCCTTTGCCGTTGGTTCACCCTCCAATGGCCGCCGCGGCCAGCGCGCTGCGGCCGGCGCACCGCGCTGATCCGATGGCAGGAGCCAGGAGCCAGGTGCTTTTCCTGGTCTCCCATGGGGTGCAGGGCCCAAGCACCTGGGCCATCCTCCACTGCACTCCCTGGCCACAGCAGAGAGCTGGCCTGGAAGAGGGGCAACCGGGACAGAATCCGGCGCCCCGACCGGGACTAGAACCCGGTGTGCCGGCGCCGCTAGGCGGAGGATTAGCCTAGTGAGCCGCGGTGCCGGCCTCTCCTATTTTCTTTATGCTAGACCAAATTTGATCACATACAAAATCATGGGATACTGTGAGCAAGTTCAGGACCCTGGTACTTTTCTCATTCCACACAGAGGCAGACCCTTATCCAGTGTCATAAACAATTCCACTCGGAAAGAGAAATCCTGGACAACCACAAAATATCTGATGTTCAGATTCATTCAGAGCCACGTGAGATAGGAACAGAGATGCATTTTGGAGTTGAATAATCCAGAGCTAATGTTTGAGTTCTGAAATGATTATCTGTTATACCACTGTTACAGAAGCTGGGTAATTCCTTCCTTCTTTTCTTACAGTAAGACTAGGCCTTTTTAAGGGTGATCAGTCCACACCAGAAATCATCAGAGCTGGAGCTCCCAACCTCCCAGATTGGCAGATGATGTCTTTGATATGAAATTTGAATATTTTGTGTTAGGTGGTCTTGGTGGTGATTTGCTTCTTAGAGAACTTAATACTTTGTTTACATATTTTCATGTGCTGGAGAATAATTAAATTTAATTAGTTAGATTTGTTATATGGTAATATCTGTCCATCAATACAATACACAATGTGTAGAATTCCAGATGTGGAATTCAGGGAAGGATTATGGAAGAAAAGTAATATTTATATATTGAATCATTACTTTATCTTGATGGATTCTGGTAATAAACCCTCTACATTTCTCCAAGTTCAATTCCTCCTTGTGTACTTGACTTCATTTATCTTACACTATTAGTTATTCCATCTATTTTCTAATTTATAGAAACATAAACTTGTATCTCCAGAATTAAAAGTAACATATCCTCAATCCACAGTCTTCAACTTTTAACTCCATTTTTTTCTCTTTAAAAGAGAACTGTTTGCTTCAAGTATTATTCCATTATGGCTTCTCGCCTCACTGTAGACTCTCTTCTGACCTCTTCCCATGCTCTCTTTATAGGTAACTCTCTGGTCCACGCATGGCAGGTATCTATGTGTATAGTCGTCCACACTCACTATTGATGCCTCTGCTTTGAAATCATATCTCTATAGGGGTAAGGACTTAGAATATAAAAGCATCTTTCATCTAGCTATCCTGACTGCCCACTTCTCCTTTGAGTGTGTTTAGTAAATCTAGCTTTCTCTTTGACTGATGGCAAATTCTTTGAAAACCCGTGATGCTGGTCTCAACAGGTCAATTCCTACCACATTTTGTTGGGCCATATGTAAACTTCTCTAAGAGCAACCAACTTCCAACAAGTGGTTTAATAAGAAACAGAAGGGGCCAGCGCTGTAGCATAGCAGGTAAGGCCATCTCCTGCAGTACTGGCATTCCATGTGTGCGCCAGTTTGATTCCCGAATACTCCACTTCCTATCCAGCTTTCTGCTATGGCCTGGGAAAGCAATGGAAGATGGCCCAAGTCCTTGGGCCCCTGAACCCATGTGGGAGACCTGGAAGAAACTCCTGGCTCCTGGCTTCAGATCAGTGCAGCTCTGGCTGTTGTGAACAATTGGGGAGTGAACCAGCAGATGGAAGACCTATCTCTCTCTCTGCATCTCCTCTCTCTGTGTAACTCTGACTTTCAAGCAAAATAAATAAATCTTTTAAAAAATATGAAATAGCAGCTCATCTGGACAAATGTATATATGCTGTTAGGCCCTGAATACACCTAGACTTTCCCTTTCCTCTAATTCTGTCTTCAGACAATGGCTGGCTAGTGCAGGAAAACTGATGGTTTCTGGCCATGGCCAGTTCAGTGGGGCTGAAAGCTCTTGTTCTCAAATCCCTAGTACCAGATGCCCTCAGCAGTGAAGGTCATGCTTCTCTGTGTTTTCTCTTTGGTCCTCAGATAATGGATAGCCAGTGTAGGGGCAATTGACAGTATATGGCCAGGGCTAGCTCTCTGGCAGAATTTATTTTCAGACACCTAGTACCTGTTGACCTTAGGGGTAAGAATCTGCTCTATTAATCTTAGTGGCCTCTCTTTGTTCTTCTCAAAGATTGAAAATCTATTACCTCCCCTCATTTCTGGCCACTGTGTCCACAACCAACATGGGCTGAGACTTGACACTTCAAGGGTGAGCACAAGTTTTGTCCTTTTGCCTCAAGATCTGTATTGACCACCCAGCATAAGAGACATTCCCTTTTTTTTTTTTTTTGTTTTAAGATTTATTTATTTACTTGAAAGAGAGTTACACAGAGAGATAAGAGGCGGAGAGAGAGTGAAGTCTTCCGTCCACTGGTTCACTCCCCAATTGGCCGCAATGGCCGGAGCTGCACTGATCCAAAACCAGGAACTAGGAGCTTTTTCCAGGTCTCCCACATGGGTACAGGGATCCAAGCACTTGGGCCACCTTCTACTGCGTTACCAGGCCATACAGAGAGCTGGATAAGAAGTGGAGCAGCCAGGACTAGAAATGGCACCCATATGGGATGCTGGCATTGCAGGCAGCTGCTTTAACGACTATGCCACAATGCCGGCCACAAGAGACTTTCCCTCTTTTTTTTTTTCTTTTTAGAAAAATTTTATTTAATAAATATAAATTTTGAAAATACAACTTTTGGATTATACAGGTTTTTCCCCCCATAACCACCCTCCCACCCACAAACCATCCCATCTCCTCCCCCCTGTCCCATCCCATTCTTCTTTAAGATTCATTTTTAATTATCTTTATATACAGAAGATCAACATTGTGTATACAAAGTAAAGATTTCAACAGTTTGCACCCACACAGACACACAAAGTATAAAGTACTGTTTGATACTATTTTTACCATTAATTCTCATAGTACAACACATTAAGGACAGAGATCTTACATGGGGAGTAAGTGCACAGTGACTCCTGTTGTTGATTTAACAATTGACACTCTTATTTATGATGTCAGTAATCATCCACAGCTCCGGCTGTTGCGACCAATTGGGGAGTGATCTGGTGGATGGAAGACCTCTCTCTCTCTCTCTCTCTCTCTCCAACTCCCCCACCCCCGCCTCTCCTCTATCTGTGTAACTCTGACTTTCAAGTAAATAAATAAATCTTAAAAAAAAAAAAAAAAAAAAACTCTTGCTCAAATGCTCAAATGTGACTGCATCTTGGTTGTTCACTACTTCTCCCTTCAGCATGGGACTGGGTCAACAATCAGATCCAATCCAACCTGAAAATAAGAAACAAATGGAGCCCAGGTTCAGGATGATGGGTCAGCAGTGTGCTCGGAAAATTGTTGTGATCACAAGATGGAAATAAATATCAAGATGGGGTCACTGGTGACAACCATAAACAAACATAAACAAGTCCAAGAGGTTATGAATGAGGTTCTTATGCATGGTTGCCTGAAAGTAGCTGTCATAAAAGATGGCTAGAACTGTACCCTCTATAGAGTTCTCCAATTCTGAAAGAAAGATGCTCACAAGATATTATATTCTCACACTTGATTCTAGAATCTATACACAGTGTGAGATACTGAGGAAGCTCTTCTCCTTCTTTCTACCTGAGAATCAAGGATTAGGAGTGAGAATAGTGAGTTAAATTTTAGGAAAAATAAAATGACTGATAGTGTGTACTTCAAAAATCTGGACATTGTCACCTAAGGCTGACTGATGTGTCTGAGAATAACAGTCACTTTGATGCACTGCAGGAGACAGATTAATTCATTTTTTGGCATACAACTCACTATGTGCTGCAATTTCTGGCCAGAAGACTCACTGTTAAAACACTTCCCAAAAGTGGAATGACTTTAGATATCCCTTCAGCTCCCCAAGAAGGAACATGTGTCCTCACTGAAGGAGAATGTTGTGAATACATTTCCCTCACTCTTCAACACACACACACACACACACACACACACAATTAGTGCTGTGTCTGATCCCACGCTAAGTTTAGATCAATGGCATTATTCTTGGTTTGCAATTGAAGTCCCTGATGATAGAAGTTACTAGAAGTTACTAAATTTTATGAGTTTCATAGTATAGGAAATAGAGTATTACCATCAGTATCTTAGCCCAGAAAGTTGAACTCAAAACCCTCACTCAGGCCTTGCACCTTACAGGTGGTATAGAAATGCTTATATATTGTTGGCATTATTTTTACTGTGCAATGTCGAGGCATCTGCAAGATAAAACTGTACAAAACCTAAATGGACCAAACTATAATGGTGCAGAAAAACTCATGTGTGAGACCAAAGGCAGGGATTTTCTTAAATTAGTTATAGCCTCCTCATCTCTAATCTTGAAATACCCCCACTAACACCATTAACAGCAAGTAGTAGTCAGAATTTTCAGAACTCCTACTCCTACAGGGCTGAGGAATAATAAGAAATAGGTATTGAAACCAAAACCCTAAACAGTGATGTAAATGCAAAAGTTAAGTTCCATCAAGGCCCAGTCTTTTGCTCTCCTTCCCTTAGCTTAAAATTTCCTCACCCTGCCTTTTATTGCACAAAAAAATTAGCTTAAAGAATTGAAGCTGGCCTTGCAAGAGTATAATTGCCCAACTCGTAAAGCCAATACATCACCACCTGATGATCAGAATCATCTCACAGTGCCTCACTTCAGCAAAATTCCAGGTCTGCGGCAAATGGAAATACCACCTGCACATAACCCCACTCCCTCAACTAACGGAAGCTCTCTTGGCCATCGCAAAACTCCTTAGAGGGCGTATTGTTGACTAGCCAAAATAAGGCCAGGACTATAATATGGCTTGGCCTCAGTACTCACTGAGATCGAATGAAAATGCCCGTAATAGATCTCTGGGATATTTCACTGTTTTCTTGTCAGAATCATTTTAAGTTCCATATATGTAAGCTTTTACACTGTTATATCAAAGTGAGCCAATATAGAGTGAATGGAATATACCAAAAGTAATGGTACACAAAATTTAAGTAAATATTTGATAGATAAGCTTCTTAAAAAGGAGTAAAGATATTTTCAGAGTTGTTAATATACATTTGTACCTGAGTTTGCTGGCCAGGAAGACAAATAATTCAGATAAATGTTTGGTACTCATTGTGTTCTGTGTATATGTTCTCATACTAACAATGTTTTCAGAGAGATTTCTAAAGGATTATTTCAAAATGTAAATTAAGTAACCATAGATAGCAGAGAAAGTAGAAAGGAAACTGTAAGAATTAGAATGTATTTTTGATGAAAAAATGTTAAGAAGGAAAGAGAACTGTTGGATAAAGAAAGGTATTGTAAATGACATTTTTGTCCTAAAGTGGAATGGCTGGATTATTCTAGATGGGAAAGGAAAAGATAGGACTGTTGTAGAAGGGAGTTAAATGTGTGAAACTAGATTGGCTGATTTCAGAAGAAAATTTGAGGCTCTAGGCTTAGGTTCTTAATGCTCCAGGTGGATTAACTTGGCTTCTATTTTCCATTATGCCCTGTAATGGATCTTGTAACCTCTCTCCTCCTCACAGGAACTCTTGGGCTTCCTATTTTATTTTATTTTTTTTTAATTTTGTTGTTGTTGTTTTTTAAAGATTTATTTATTTATTTGAAAATCAGAGTTACACAGAGAGAGAACAGGCAGAGAGAGAGACAGCATGATGTCTTCTACCTGCTGGTTCACTCCCCAATCAGCCACAATGGCCGCAGTTGTGAAAATCCGAAGCCAGTAGCCAGGAGCTTCTTCTGGGTCTCCTACGCGGGTGCAGGGGCCCAAGGACTTGGGCCATCTTCTACTGCTTTCCCAGACCATAGCAGAGAGCTGGATCAGAAGTGGACAAGCCGGGACATGAACTGGCGCCCATATAGGATGCTGGCACTGCAGGCTGCGGCTTTATCCACTTAGGCCACAGCGCTGGCCCCAGGCTTCCTATTTTAAACGAACTAATTTCATTTATCTCCTCCATAATATGCAAATCCATTTACAAATGTTAATGAAATTCTTTAACATCAAATTCCTCCAGATGATAACATGGATAATATACTAGGTATTTCCAGAGTGTATCACCTGTCTTCCCAGAGACTCCACTGTGAGAAGTACCCTTACCTGTCCACTCAAAGGACGCACTTGGACTTGGGAAGTGCAGCAGCGAAAGGTGGACTTTATTAATGACCTTACAAGATCAGGTGTCTTGTAGACAGGCACACCGAGGGAAGTTTACAGCCAACTATTTATCCCCTAGCATGCAGGTCCTTTCCTCAGTTCCTCATTGGCTGAGTACTAAGAGGTTACAATCTTCCCAGATGCCACCTAAGTTTTAATATTTCCATATGTTTTAGTTTTGCTAAGTTAACCAGTTCTAATGTTCTATTTGCTCAATGACCTCCTTGCTTCAGGACTTTCCAGGTGCATGCACTGTGCAGTTTGTAACTTAGGCTGCAATTTAGTTATGCTAACTTGCTGCTTGAAACTTTCCACACATCTGCAAGCTGTTTGGTAGCTAGCTGTTAGTAATTTTCTACTCACAGCTGAAAATCAACCAAATGTCTTTATATCTCACGTTCACACCTGCTGGATCCCTACAACAAGGATACAGGACAACCCAAAGTTCTAGGGCTTCCATAGCAACTCCTCCAACCAGTTTTGAGGTTGTTCAACATCACCCAGATGCAATTCTGGGCTCCTGGCTTCAGGTTGGCCCAGAATTGGCTGTTATGGACATTGAGGGAGTGAACAAGCAGATGGAGGATCTCTCTCTGGCTGTCCTTCCTTTCTCTCTCTCTCTCTCTCTCTCTCTCTCTCCCCCCCTTCCTCTCTCCCTCCCTCCCTATCTCTCTAACTATTTTTCTTTCTCTTTCTCTTTCATGGTACCTTTAAAATAAATAAACATTAAAAAAAAAAAAACAGTATCCATAGTAGGTCCTTTCCTGGGATTAGCTAGATGTTATTCCTATCATTTTCAACAATCTCACTTTGTTATTTGATTATGGCTAAAAAACATAAGCTCAATTTTATGTTAATCTCTGCCCAATCTCGGTCTATCTACACCCAGCTCCAGCCACATGTCTTCTCTTCTCTTCTGAGAGCACAACTGTGCACGAACCTCTTTCAGAGCACATCCATTTACTCTCTCTTCCCGTATTTCCTCAGGGACTTGCATTACTTGTTCCCAAACTACATCCCCGTGAGATAATCTCTAGGCAATCTATTTAAACCACCCACTCCTCATCTTTATGGGCTCACAACTCATATCACAATCTTGAATTTCATGCTTATTTATGCATTGACTGTCTCCACATATTAGAATGTAAGATCATTAACAGCAGATATGTTTACCTATTTTCTGAAGTGATGCATCACCACTGCCTGGAACACTAACTGAAATTTAGGAAGTGCTTAAGACATATTAATTGAAAAGTGACTAAATATGATGCCGTTCAATTGAGAATATTCACATATCATAACATTCTGGACATGTTCCATCTGCTGCAGATTTTTAAAAATATACAGATTCAGTTATATTTACAAGTATTTTATAAATAAACTAAATGGATTTATTGCTCAAATGAATTGTAAACTTTTGCTCCTATTGTATGTTATTAAAGGAAATAGAATGGAGAATGAGGATTAAAAGTTATATCATTTTCCATTTCCCTCTACTTCCTTTTTATTCTGAAGTATATTTCTAACCAAAAACATTTTGTCAAACAGTACTATGCTATGTAATAGTTAATATTTTCATGTAGTTTGCAAATTCTATTGTTAGCTTGCCAACTTGTGTTAAAAGATACATACTTTCTGATAAATCATGCTATTATGAATTGAAAATAATCTCAAAGTAAAGAATGTTTGCATTTCAGTTATACCAAAGGACTTCAAAATGTTCATAGAGTAGTGCAATTAACAGTAAGCTTATTTTAGGTGCAAAATATTTCATCATTCATGAATACTTTATTCATAATGCATATTTTCCATGAAATTTTGAAGGCCCTTTATTTTTCTTTATTGCATCATTATTGTCTATTTTAAGCTTTTTAATGGTTCTTTACATCCACAGAGCCACTCAGCCAATTTCACCATGTTAAGTCTCAAACTACTTAGTAATTAAAACTTTTTTAAGAACCTGAATTCTAATATATAATTACTTCTAAATTAAATTTGTAATCAATTAATCATTTCTCTAATAGTAATGATCGTTATTATAATAATGCTTCTTTTCCTCATTTTCATAATCATGTTACAAGTAGCAGAAAATGTCATAGACTGGGAGAGGTTTTGGAATGAAAGAGGCCTCATCTGTTCTTTCTACCCAATGGAAAGCACTGAAGAATGGGAAAACATTATCTTTGTACTCAGTTTTACAGGTCATTCCCATGAACGAGATTCAGAATTCTTTTGCAGTTTATGATTACAAAAGAAAAAGTCCCTAAAGAATATGAAATGCGGGCCAGCGCTGTGTTGTAGTAGGTTAAGCCTCTGCCTGGGGCACCACCATCTCATATGTGCACTGGTCGGTGTGCCAGCTGCTCCTCTTCTGCTACATTTCTCTGCTTATGGCCTGGGAAAGTAGTGGAGGATGGGCATCTGTGCCCACATGGGAGACCTGGAGAAGGCTCCTGGATCCTGACTTCAGATTGTTCAAGTTTCAGCCATTGTGACCATTTGGGGAGTGAACCAGTGGATGGAAGACCTTTATCTCTGTTTCTCCCTATCTCTCTCTGTAGCTCTGCCTCTCAAGTAAATAAAGAAATATTTAGAAAAATAATATGAATTGCAGAAAACATGGAGGAATTTAGTGTATTGTTAAGGAGACCAGAGTGGAAATCCCACCTGTGCAATTACTAATCATAGACCTAAAGTAATTCCAATAATGCCCTAAGTGTGTAATTTTCTTCTTTGGAAGTTAAAAAAAAATTGACAAAGCCAGCTTGCAAATTAACATACAAGAGTACCAAGAATTTGTGTAGACAGGCAGCTATTGTAGTACAGTTAGTTGAAAAACCACTTGGAACACCTGTATTCCTTTTCATCAGTTTCTTGGATAAAATTCCCAGTGTTTCCTAACCATCTCCCTGCTAATGGGCACCCTGGTAGGCAGCAGATTTTGTCCTGCTACCCACATAGAAAACCTATATGAAGTTCCTGGTTCCTGGATTTGGAACTCGCCAAACTCCAGCTGTTACAGGCATTTGTGGAGTAGAACCAACAGATGGAAGATCTTTCTGTCTCTGTCTTTCCCTCTTTCTATGACACTCTGCCTTTCAAATAAATAAATATTAAAAAATAAAGAATTTTTTAAAGCTCCATATTTCTCCTCAAGAAATGTAACAGTAGTTTACTCATTCAACTTTAAGTCTCAGGAATTTAATAGTCTAGATTGCAATTTGACTCTGTTGGTCTATGATTATTATTACTATGATTATTTTACTTGATCTTCATAAAATAAACAAAAAGGTATACATTGTTTGCAAATAAATGATAAGGAAATAAAGGAGATAGAATAAATTTGAATAGCATATATGAAATAGAAGAGGATACCAAAAAATGGAAAAATCTTCCATGTTCATGGATTGGAAGAATCAATATCATCAAAATGTCCATTCTCCCAAAAGCAATTTACAGATTCAATGCAATACCAATCAAAATACCAAAGACAGTCTTCTCAGATCTGGAAAACATGATGCTGAAATTCATATGAAGACACAGGAGACCTCAAATAGCTAAAGCAATGTTGTACAACAAAAACAAAGCTGGACGAATCACAATATCAGATTTCAGGACATACTACAGGGCAGTTGTAGTCAAAATAGCATGTTACTGGTACAGAAACAGATGGATAGACCAATGGAACAGAATAGAAACACCAAAAATCAATCCAAACATCTACAGCCAACTAATATTTGATCAAGGATCTAAAACCAATCCCTGGAGTAAGGACAGTCTATTCAATAAATGGTGCTTGGAAAATTGGATTTCCATTTGCAGAATCATGAAGCAAGACCCTTACCTTTCATCTTACTCAAAAATTCACTCAACATGGATTAAAGACTTAAATCTACGACCTGTCACCATCAAATTATTAGAGAGCAGTGGAGAAACCCTGCAAGATATAGATACCAGCAAAGACTTCCTAGAAAAGACCCTGGAGGCGCAGGCAGTCAAAGCCAAAATTAACTATTGGGATTGCATCAAATTGAGAAGTTTTTGTACTTCAAAAGAAACAGTCAGGAAAGTGAAGAGGCAACTGACAGAATGGGAAAATATATTTGCAAACTATGCAACAGATAAAGGGTTGATAAGCAGAATCTACAAAGAAATCAAGAAACTCTACAAGATCAAAACAAACAACCCACTTAAGAGATGGGCCAAGGACCTCAATAGACATTTTTCAAAAGAGGAAATCCAAATGGCCAACAGACACATGAAAAAATGTTAAGATCACTAGCAATCAGGAAAATGCAAATGAAAACCACAATGAGGTTTCACCTCACCCAGGTTAGAATGGCTCACATGCAGAAATCTACCAACAATAGATGCTGGCGAGGATGTGGGGGAAAGAGGACACTAACCTACCGTTGGTGGGAATGCAAACTGGTTAAGTCACTATGGAAGTCAGTTTGGAGATTCCTCAGAAACCTGAATATAACCCTATCATTCAACCCAGCCATCCCACTCCCTGGAATTTACCCAAAGGAAATTAAATTGGCAAACAAACAAGCTGTCTGCACATTAATGTTTATTGCAGCTCAATTCACAATAGCTAAAACCTGAAACCAACCCAAATGCCCATCAACAGTAGACTGGATAAAGAAATTATGGGACATGTACTCTATAGAATACTATACAGCAGTCAAAAACAATGAAATCCAGTCATTTGCAACAAGATGGAGGAATCTGGAAAACATTACGCTGAGTGAATTGAGCCAGTCCCAAAGGGACAAATATCATATGTTCTCCCTGATCAGCGACAACTAACTGGGCACCAAAGGGGAAACCTGTTGAAGTGAAATGGACACTATGAGAAACAGTGACTTGATCAGCTCTTGTCCTGATGGTTGATGTACAATGTAATA
Organism: Oryctolagus cuniculus; assembly: GCF_964237555.1. Classification (NCBI taxonomy): domain Eukaryota; kingdom Metazoa; phylum Chordata; class Mammalia; order Lagomorpha; family Leporidae; genus Oryctolagus; species Oryctolagus cuniculus. Next base: position 33,196,572 of record NC_091439.1, read on the forward strand.
CTTTATCCATTTTAGTATTTTTTCTTTGTTTTGTTCTAATACTACTGGTTGAACTCTGTAATTAACACAAATTATTCTTAGGTGTTTAAATTTTAACTGAAAAGTGATCCCTGTTAAATATAAGAGTGGGAATAAGAGAGGGAGGAGATGTACAATTTGGGACATGCTCTATTGGACTTGCCCCAAATGGTGGAGTTAGAATAGTGCCAGGGGATTCCAATACAATCCCATCAAGGTGGCATGTACCAATGCCATCTCACTAGTCCAAGTGATCAATTTCATTTTACAATTGATCACACTGATAGCTCTAAGAGTCAAAGGGATCACACAAACAAGACTAGTGTCTGCTAACACTACCTGATAGAATCAAAAAGGGAGAGAACGATCCATTATGGGAAGCGGGATACACAGCAGACTCATAGAATGGCAGATGTCCTAAACAGCACTCTGGCCTCAGAATCAGCCCTTAAGGCATTCAGATCTGGCTGAAGAGCCCGTGAGAGTATTGTAGGCATGGAAAGCCAAGACACTCTGGAAAAAAAAAAAAAAAAAAAAAAAAAAAACCTAAATGAAAGATCTCCATGAGTGAGATCCCAGTGGAAAGAACGGGCCATCAAAGTAGGAGGTACCTTCCTCTGAAGGGAGGAGAGAACTTCCACTTTGACTATGACCCTGTCGGAATAAGATCGAAGTTGGCGAATTCAACAGGTTTCCATAGCCTTGGCAAATCATGACTAGAGCCTAGGGAGATTACTGATGCCATAAACAAGAGTGTCAATTTGTTAAGTCAACAACAGGAGTCACTGTGTACTTACTTCTCATGTGGTATCTGTCCTTAATGTGTTGTCCAATGTGAAGTAATGCTATAACTAGTACTGAAACAGTATTTTACACTTTGTGTTTCTGTGTGGGTGCAAACTGATGAAATCTTTACTTAATATATACTACATCAATCTTCTGTATATAAATACAATTGAAAATGAATCTTGATGTGAATTGAATGGGAGAGGGAGCGGGAGATGGGAGGGGTGCGAGTGGGAGGGAAATTATGGGGGGGGAAGCCATTGTATTCCATAAACTGACTTTTGAAATTTATATTTACTAAATAAAAAAATTTTTAAAATATATTTTGGAAAAGTAAGTACTCCCACTAAAGTCAGCAATAAAAATGTTCACTTCCAAATGCACAAGTGAATAAAGAGGAATTAAGAAATATGATTATTTAAAGGAGGGTAGAAAATTAAAACTTGCAAAGGATATATATGCAATATAATTAAAAACGTGTAGAATAAATGATTAGTAAAAAATAGAAGTGTAAAAATTAGCCTGTTTTAATAATAAATGTAAAATGTTTAAACTATTAAACCTGGTGATTCCCAGAATGTATTAAAATAACTGGTTAAAAAAATAAGTTTAATTATATCTTCACAAGAATGAATAAAACCTTAAAATACGATAATTCCTAAAGGTTGAATAATAAAGGTAATCAAAATGTCATACACTGGGATCTTCCTCGTGGTACAGAGGATTAAGCCATCCCCATATAGTAGACACCCCGTATAGGGCTGATTCTGAGGTCAGAGTGTTACTTAAAGGAATTGTCATTCTATGAGTCTGCTATGTGGACTGCTTCACATGTTGGAACACTCTCTGTATTTTAAATCTATCTACTATCATTACCCCACACTTGATCCTATTTATATGGTCATTTTAATACTTGATCCTATCTATATTTTCACTTTAACAGTTTAACACTAAATGTGATCACTTTAACACTTAAGATGACATTTTTATCACCCAGCTTAATGGGATTTGGGGTCCATGACTCTCTGTGTAACTCTTTCAAATAAAATAAATCTTTCAATTGTTTTAAAAAATAAAATGTCATACATCCTCTAAGCACTTTATACATTTGCTGATTTAGTTTCATTATCATCTTTCAAGTTAGGCAAATACTATCCATATTTTACAAATATGCTATTAGAGAGAATGTATTTTACTGTATAAATAAAAATATATTACCTTTAGGAAAAAATACAATTGAAGTAAAACAATTATAATGACTTAAATCACTCTTAAAATATTGCCTCATAATATTGCAAATTAAGTACATTTAGATTTAGACTAGTAAATGTATATCATATAACATTAATAGTAAAATTTAGTAAAAGGAATTATGTTTTCACAGATAATAACAGCCGTCTATTTTGGGAGCAAATCCTACTCAATATCATAAACTGTAAACATTTGTCTTTTAGCTTCGAGGTTACTCCTTTGGTGTCAATGGCTCTAGCTGACCCTATGCAAGTCTTCCCCTTGAAAGAAAAAAATGAAATTGCAGGAGAAGCTCAAAAAAATGAATTCCATGATAGTCTTCAATGTTATTAGTTTTATAGAAGAATGTAATTTTAACAGCAATATAACTCTATGCTATTATATATTTATAATATGTTAATCCAACTTACTGAAATTTCTTAAAATCCCAGAATTGGAACACAGAGACACTTTACTTCTCTGCTGAGTATGCTTTGATCACTACTCTCTTGGGTCTTCCAAGCAACTCATTTGATACTTATCCTGTCCTGGATACTAAACTCCCTTTCATTGACCTCTACCAATAAAATAATGTCTTTACCACAGAATTCAATGCTGTTCTGCCTTTTCTGTGTGTATTGTTGATTTGTGACTTGCTCAATTAGTGAGTGTCAACACACACACATAATGTCTTTCTACATGAATAAAATTAGCTGATATAATTAGCTTTAAGTTCATACTATATTTGTATTTGTATTACTCCATGACATATTTCCTTTTTTTTTTTTTTTTTACAGGAAGTGTTGTAGACAGTGAGAGGGTGAGACAGAGAGAAAGGTCTTCCTTCCGTTGGTTCACTCCCCAAATGGCTGCTATGGCCAGCACTGCACCGATCCGAAGCCAGGAGCCAGGTGCTTCTTCCTGGTCTCCCATGGGGGTGCAGGGACCCAAGCACTTGGGCCATCCTCCACTGCCCTCCAGGGCCACAGCAGAGAGCTGGACTGGAAGAGGAGCAACCAGGACTAGAACCCAGTGCTCATATGAGATGCCAGCACCACAGGCAGAGGATTAACTAAGTCAGCCACAGCGCCAGCCCTCCGTGACATATTTCTTACATATTTTAAGCTTTATAAAAATTGGTTAATAATAAGTATTCATTTTTTTAAAAAAAATCTATTTATTTACTTGAAATGCAAAGTTACAGAGAGAGAGAGTGATACAGAAAGAGAAGATCATGCATTGATGCATTCCCCAAATGGCCACAACCTTGCTGGGATGATCTGAAGGCAGGACCCAGAAGTTTCTTCCAGGTCTCCCACATGGGTTTATGGACCCAAGCACCTAAACCATCTTCTGCTGCTTTCTCAGGTGCATCAACAGGGAGCTGGATTCGAATTCGGGCAGCTGGGACTTGCACCAGCGCCCATAGAGGATGCCTAGTTCTCAGGAGGCAGATTTAAGCTGCTACTCCAAAACACTGGATCTCATACTAAATATTATAAGTATTCTGGAATCCAAATATTCATGAAATTGTGTACAATTAATCCATGATAATACATTAAGCTGTAGGATATATATATATATACATACATACATATGCATATACATATATTTAATTTATTTGAGAGGCAGACACAGACAAAGAAAAATCTCATCTGCTGGTACACTCTCTAAGTACTTTGTAGCTTCCTAGGGTGAGCTTTTGCAGGAAGGTGTAATAGGGAACAAAACTTCACTGAAACCATGCATTCCAACATGGGATGCAGGTGTTCCAATCAGTATCTCAATCACAAGGGAAAATATCCACATCTGTAGTTTTATTTTGAAATAGGTAATTTACAAAATGAACTGCATAACATACCATGTTATGATAAACATAATATTTTTAAAATCTTGACTCCACTACTTAGCTAAGTAAATGGAGGACTATTGGAACTACTAGAATCCCTTGTGTTTCTCACTGCTTCCATTACCTTTATCCACGCAGAAATAAAGCCTGTACTGGATTATTTATCCCCTTCTTTATTTGCTTCTTTCATGTTTTCTTCTCTCCCTCTTTCTACTTCTCCTGTAAGAATTACATACCTGTATACAGGTAAATGCATAAATGATATGGGGCATCAGACATATTCATCTAAAGGTTTATTTTTTAACATTTAAACATCATGACATAAAAATCTCTTATTATTAATCAATATTTTATAAATTCTATCATGCTGTTATTTGCAGGGTTCATTTACTATCACTTTGTAAATGTAGGCCATTCTCTGCATATACCAATGTTTGTACATTCATTTTTTATTCATAGACATTTTAGTGGCTTCTCATTATTTAATTTATTTTTGCTTTTTTTTATAGATTAAAAGCTAGGTAATGCAGTATTTTTCTTTCTGGAAAGATGAATTATATATAAACTTTCCTATTCTTTTTATCATTTACATTTGAAACTGAGACTTATGCATAAAAGAAACATAAAAATTATTTTTGTAGGGTAAAAATAAGAGAGCAAATTGGAAATGTACTTTGAAAATCAGGGGAATAAATATCAGCAACTTATGTCTGTTTGCATTTTCCCATATATATCTTGCTTTCAGGTCTGGTTAACATTTCAGAAAAAGAGACGGCCCATAGCAGACACCTCTATTTAAAAGAGCAGGAAAGTAACATACTATCAAATCAAACAAATACCACCACCACCACCAACAAAACCTTTTTAAAAACTGCTCTGCCTCAGACAAACACCACAGAAAAAATTAGATTTTAACATATAAAACACCTGCTGTGGTTGTGACCTACTATGCAGAACAGAGGGCTGGCACTTCCATACCTATCAAGAACTAATGAGGTCCCACAACTATAGGGTGTCAATGAAACAACATGTTGAATAGATATATTTGCAATTCCACCTCACAATAATGAGGCACCCCTCTTCCTGACTAATGGAATAATGTCAAAAAAAGCCTAATTGGGAAATTGGGACTTTTACCACCATTACCTCCAACCTTCATGGTGTTAGGGAAGGTCATATGGAATGTGAAGTAAAGTAATGTAAATCTTCTCTTTGGCCACCCCAGTCCAGCCGTGATCATAACTTATCCCTCACTCCATTCAGATGTCAACACAGGCTGGAATTGAAATCTGGATCTTGACCCCCACCTAGCAGTAGGATTTTATGCTTCTACTTCCCTGTTGGAACAATGGCAGAAAACACTAGCCAGAGTGGGTTCAACTGATACAGAACCTTAAACCAAAATACCGAAATGATAGGTGTCAGTTAAAATGTACTTGCCAGAAAATCTCAAATTGCCAGAAAAAGACATTTAATATTTGCCAACACCAAAAGGAGAGAGTATTATAATTATTTGATGAAAATATTAAAGCAATAATCACAGCGCTCATGCAAATGCTTCAATGAGCAATTATGAACATAAGTGAAATATGTACAAAAATATCCTCGGGAAAGAAATATATGCTATACAGAATCAAGGAGAAATTTCAATACTAAAAATGCAATATCAAGAATGGAAATAACTCAGTGGGTAGGCTTAGCAAAAGAATGGAAGAGTCAAATGATAATTACCTCAAATCTAGACCAGTATAAAAAACTCAAAATGAAAAACAAAGAGAAAATAGAAAAACAAAACAAAAATGCAAAGTCTCAGCATCTTGTGAGACTATAATAAAATAACATTTGTGTCATTGGAGTTAAAAAATAAAGGAAGAAGAAAGGAGGAGAAAGATAAAAACTGACTCAGAGATAATCAGCAAAAACCTCCCAAATTTAGAAAAGTCATAAAAAATAGTCAAGAAGCTGAGTAAGCAATACATACAATAAAGCCAAGGAAATCAGTACCAAGACATAGTAAATTCCTGAAAACTAAAACAAAGAATACATATTGAAAACAGTGGTATAAAAAAGTGACAAATGGCCCACAAGGGACAATCACTTAAGATTAATGGTAAATTTCTCATCAGAAAGCAAGAGGTCAGAAAGAAGTCCCATGACATTTTTCAAGTGCTGAAAAAAAGAAGTTAACCACTTTAAAAGATGGCTAAAGGAAGCCCTCTAAACAGAAGAAAAATGATAAAGCAAAGGATCTTGGAACATCTATGGATGAATGAACAAAGCAAAATGTGATTAAAGACTATATTTTCCCTTTCTTCCCAGTTTTCCAAGTAGACAATTGAAGAAAACATAATGTGCTTCTCAATCTATGTAGACTAAATATTTAAAATAATTACATTTAAGCAAGGCAAGGTAATGCAGCACAAAATGTAAATAAAAAGTCTCTATACTTCATTCAAACTAGTAAAGAATTGGTACTAATAGGTTCATATAAGTTACATAAAAGTTAGTATCTATAGAAATGTAAAACATTAATCAAAACAAAGCTAAAAGTTTCTATTAATACCAAAAGAGGCTTTAAAGGAAAGAAAATGACCAGAGAGATATTGCATAAGATTATGAAAGGATTATTTCATCAATGAGACAATAGTCTTAATGTGTGTGCAACAAACAATGAAACTTAAAAGTGTGTGAAGCAAAACCTGACAGAATTGAGAAAAAGTAATAGACAACTCCATGAAGCTATAACAGTCCTCTATCAGCAAATAATAATCATCCAGAATATCAACAAAGATCTAGAAAAAAAATCAAAAACATCAACAAACAACAGGATCTAATACATATTTATAAAATATTCCAAGCACAACAGCAAATTACAGCTTTTATATGATAGATATTAAATAATGTTAACCTATTATATAATATAATGGATATACTATATTATTCATAATGCTCAATTTTTGTTTGACCATGATAGAATTAAAATAAAAATACACAAATGTTCCACACAACGAGAAATTAAGCTGCATAGTTTCAAATAATTCCTGGTCAAAGAGGAAGTTTCAGGGGAAATAGAAAGTAGAGTAAACCTAATAAAAGTGAAAATGCTGTATATAAAAATGAGAGAGGCATCTAAGTCCGTGCCAAGGAGAATATTTAAAACATTAACACTAGAAATAGAGGACTGTCTCAAACCAATGGACGTAAATTTCCACTTCTAACAATATAAAAGTTAGTAAAATAAGCCAAAGCAAGTAGAAAGAAGAAATTTGTAATAAGAGAAAATAATAAAATTGGAAACAAGCATACAAAAAATCAATTAAGAGAATCAACCATATAACACACTCTTGGAAAAGAGTGATACAATGGATACACATCTCACAAGACTGACACAGAAAAAAAGACAAAGCAGATAATAAACATCAGGATTGAAACAGGACCTATCATTAGTCCTTGAAAGCGTAATAAGCATATAATACAAACAACTTGACAAACATATAATTGACAATTCATATGAGTTGGACCAGTTCTTCAAAAAGCACATAATATCACAATTCAACTGATATAAAATGGGTTATTAAAATAGTCTAGTAGGTACTAAAGTTATGGCATTTGTAATTTTAAGATTTCAAAGAATTGAACTCAATGTCTCAAAGATACACAATCTACACAATCTCTCCCTGTAACAAAGATAGAAAGGGCAACTTCCAATTCATTTTATGAAGCTAATAGTAACCTATTTCCAAAACCATGTTTGGGAAAGTAAAAGCAGCAGTACCAAATCTATAGAAAATATTCCTGCATTATTTTAGAAGGATAATAGTATAATGACTATAGTGTAAATAATTAATAAAGGTAGTCTATCTCCTAGGAGAAACATGATGATTTGACATACACACATAGTGAAATGGTTACTACAATCATATCAGCTAGTCCTTCCGTCAGTATACTTGGTTACCTTTGGGTACATTTGTCTGTGATGAGCTAGCTTCTTAATCTAATTTTCGTTCTTCCTCCATAGGATAAGAACATTCTTGGGGAGGAGACAGCTTTGCTTGTTTTGTATGGTGAGTTAAAGCCTTCAATGTTGGGGTAAAAATTTAGATTAAGATGCTAAAAATGCCATAAAAATAAAAAGTAAATAAAATACAAAGATTTGTTATTGATATACAACTAAAGAGACTTCACTATGTAAAAATTTCCATAAATGGAATAAAGTTCTAGATTGATTGAGTAGAAAGTTCTACTGCTTAAAAATAATTTTTATCCAAATTTATTTACATGCCAGAAACCAACAAGATGTTCTTTTCTATCATGAGTTGAATTCAACAGGCAAACTACATGCTACTGGATTATGTGTTCTCCAGGCAACTGATAAAATTGTTGAACAAATATTTTCTCCTGAGGGAGCTTAGCAGTGTTAGATAAGAATAATCATTAGAGAAACTATTTCCTTCTGTAGTCTCTAAGCACTTTTTTTTTTTCTTGTGAACCCATTTCTGCAAATTGTGAAAAATACAGTCTAAAGATGAATATAATCAGTTGTTCTATTCAATTACCCAACAAGTTTTCAGATAGACCTTTACTTTTATGAGAGATTAGAAATGAATTTTATTAGTCTGACAAATGAGCATATTTCTGAAACAAGAGTAGAAATCATGACATATTTTCTTAAAATATTTATTTATTTATTGGAAAGACAGAGTTATAGTGATTAAGAGAGAGAGAGAGAGAGAGAGAGAGAGAGATAAAGAGACAGAGGTCTCCCATCCATTGGTTTATTCCCCAAAAGGCTGTAATGACTGAGACAGGGCCAGGCCGAAGCCAGTGAGCTAGGTCAGGCAGAAACCAGGAGCCTGGAACTTAATCCATATCTTCCACATATATGGCAGAGAATCAAGTTCTTGGGCCAACTTCCACTGCTTTTCCAGGCACATTAGCGGGTAGTTGGATGGGAAGTGGAGACACGGGGACGTTCCGGGTGTAGCTTAAACTGCTGGTCCACAACACCAGCCCGTTCTACACATATTTTAAGAGTTCTCTATTCACACAAATCAAGTTACTTTAATTAGATTTGTCTAATTAAATGATGAAGAAGATGAAGATGAGTTTGTATTATTAAAATACTGGAAGTTTTTGTTTGTTTGTTTGTTTTAAGAAAGTGATCTGGTTCCTGACTTTTTTTCATTTCTGCTGCTATAACATTTCTGAGACTGGGTAGTTGATAAAGGAATGAAATTTGTTTTGCACAGTTCTAGACTGGGAAGTTCAAGATCAATGTGTCAATAGATTTTTGTGTCTGATGAGTGAAGCCCTTTGCTTCTAAAATGGTGCCTTTTTCCTCTGTCCTTTAGAAGAGACAAATTCTTCCCTCACATACAGGAAGAGAGAGGAGCAAAAAAGCCTTCCAGTTCTATTTTAAGGCACAAATCCATTTGTTTACTCCATACTCAAGACTTTATCATTTCACAAAGCCTACCTCTTAGAGCCACATGGTGGCGTAGCATGTGAAACCACTGCTAGCTACACTGGAGTATCTTGTGGATGTCAGTTCCTGTCCATAGAAGCTCAACATCCCATTCAGCTCCCTGTTAATGCACATGAAAAAGCTGTGGAAGATGGACCAAATGCTTGGGCCCCTGCACCCATGTGGGAAATCCAGATGACATTCCTGCTTTCTGGCTTCAGTATTGCCCAGCCCTGGCTGTTTGGCCATCTGAGGAGTGAACCAGTGGATGGAAGATCACTCACTCATTCTCTGTCTCCATCCCTACTCACCTTTCCCTATTTCTCTGTAGCTCTTTCGAATAAATAAATATTTTTAAAGGCTCACCTTTTAGTACTACCTCTATGAGCATAATGTTTCAACATGAATTTTGGAGGGGGCTCATTGAAGCCATAACAATTACATTGTCTTAATATTCAAGTGAGATTTAAATTCTTTTAAGACAATGGACTTGAATTTTATGTTGAAAATTTTAAAAGGTGTATTTATTTATTTGAAAGGCAAAATTACAGAAGGAGGAGGAGAAGGAGGGAGAAGAGAGAGAGAGAGAGAAAGAGAGAGAGAGAATGAATTTTCCATCTATCGGTTCACTCCCCAAATGACCGCAATTGCTGGAGCTGGGCTAATCCAAAGCCAGGAACCAGGAGCATTAATCAGGACTCTCATGTGGGTGCAGGGACCCAAGCACTTGGGCCACGTTCCCTTGCTTTCCCAGGTGCATTAGCAAGAAATTGGATTGGAGAAGCCTGGGAAGGAACCAGTGCCCTTATGGGATGCCAGCACCACAGGCTTCAGCTTTACTGGTTAAGCCACAGTACTGGATTCAAATTTACACTTAAAAAAAGAACATACCATAATAATTTGTAGAAGGAGTTAGAAAAAGACTGTAGTTACGTAACTTTTGCTTGGAATTTAAAATTTCAGCCATTATATCCTATTCATGTTATTAGAAATAATTATTCTTATGATGTGTTAACAGTATTTAATTATAATCTATACATAAGACTTATATTCCTGTTGTTTGTTTTCATTGCAAAAAATCTAAAGTGAGTTGGTGTTAAAGAAGATATTTAAGAGGTCGGAACTGTGGCACAGCAGGTTAAAGTCCTGGCCTGAAATTCCCGTATCCCATATGGGCGTCAGTTCTAGTCCCAGCTGCTCCAGTTCTGATCCAGCTCTCTGCTAGGGCCTGGAAAAACAGTAGAGGATGGCCTAAGTCCTTGGGCCCTGCACTCACATGGGAGACCAGGAGGAAGCTTCTGACTTCTAGCTTCGGATTGATGCAGCTCCAGCCATTGCGGCCATCTGGGAAGTGAACCAGTGGATGGAAGACCTCTCTCTCTGTCTTTACCTCTCTCTGTAACTCAGTCTCAAATAAATAAAATAAATATTTAAAAAAGAGATTATTTTTAAAAGCTGTATGTATAAATATAATGAAGATCCAATACTTTGCCAAACATGCAAGCATAATCTTCAAAAACAGAAAAAAATTGCCACCAAAAATATTCTAAAATATGTCAAAATGACAGGGAAATAGGAATATAAGCTTCTGTACTTGAAAATAAAGGAGATGAGAAGGATGAACTCAAGAAAATCACCACTTAAGATCTTAAAATACTCCAAGCAGGTAAGAAAGAATATGCACATACATACATACATCCAAACCTTTCTATATGATTACAGAATGCAAGGTGTCCCCATATTTGAATGCATACATATTCTATGATGGTAAATTAAATTACTGAAAAGATGAGGCATTTCAATGGTTAAATGTGTTCACAGAAACATAAGTATGTAACACACTACATTTAATGGGATGGTAGTTTTAGGAGTTTATTTCCTCATTAACTAAATTTATTTATGATTTATTCCTTAAAGATTTATAGCTTGTGTCCAATGAAGGTAAATAACCATAGAAGGACTTTACATTTAAGAATTTGATGTGTGTATCATTTTAGCAAAGAACAAAGAAAGTTATGTGGCAAAGGCATCCAATGTTTTTCATATTATGAAATGATATGTATCTTAGAGAATATTGTTGATCTTGTCATTGACAACTGATTTGTTTTCTTCAAGAAGAATAATTTAATATCTCACCAAAGCTAATTGTAATGCTAGACTGTTGTGAACTAAAGTAATAAATAAACACACTCAAAGACAATTTTAAATGTGACATTTAAAATGAAGAGAAAGTACTGTTAAATTTCAATGTGTGTACTCTTAAGATGCTGTGTGCACAGATGCATAGCCCTGTGACTCATCTGTTTAAACTATATGCTACTGCTTATTTTATCTTTTCAATATAAACTCTAGGGGTAAGTAGCTGGTGCTAGCACTGAAGACAACACATTCTGAAGTGTTGAAGGCTTATCTGAGTTCCACAAATCTCGGTGCTCCACCTAATGTCAAATTTAAGATGCTATACTTTATTGACCAAGTTATGCCTTAAAAAGCAATTGTGAAATAATTATTTATTGGGTATGTATGTATCCTGGTAAAATACAGAACATAATGGTTTCATCTTAAAATATTGCTATTGATACTTCTAATTATCCAGAGGCACAGAGTGAAGAAGATTGTCTTTGAGAAAGATAATTTTTTCAAATTGTCAGCTTTTCTTCTAACATAATATTTTGGAATCACTATATACTTTAGTCTACTGCTTTTAACTTTCTTATTGTAGAATTTAAGGTCACGTGAGTATAAGCTTCAAGAAATAAAGACCAAGTAGAGATTCAAATTTCTCATGTGGGTTCATTTTAAAGATTTTTTTTAAAAAATATAGTGAATCCATTTACAATATGAAGTTGATTCCCATTTCATTATTAAAAGTAACTAACTGGGTCGGCACTGTGGAGTAGTCAGTAAAGCTGCCACCTGCAATGCTGGCATCCCATATGGGCACTGGTTTTGAGCCTGGCTGATCCTCTTCAGATCCAGGTCTGCTATGGCCTGGGAAAGCAGAAGAAGATGGCCAAGTGCTTGGGCCTCTGCACCTGCATGAGAGACCTAGAGAAAGCTCCTGGTTTCTGGCTTCAGATCAGCACAGCTCCGGCCATTGCAGCCAATTGCAGAGTGAACCAGCAGATGGAAGACCTCTCTCTCTGTCTCTGTCTCTCCTTCTCTCTCTGTGTAACTCTGACTTTCAAATAAATAAATAAATCTTTAAAAAAAATAACTGACTGGGACCAGCACTGTGTTGGCTAAGCCCCTGGCTATGGCGCCTGCCAACCCTATGGGCGCTGGTTCAAGTCCCAGATGCTCCACTTCTAACCCGGCTCTCTACCACAGTCTAGGAAAGCAGTAGAGGATGACCCAAGTGCTTGGTCCACTGACCCTACTTGGGAGACCCAAAAGCAACTCCTTGTTCCTGGCTTCAGATTGGCCCAGCTCTGGGCATTGCAGCCATTTGAGGAGTGAACAAGTGGATGGAAGACCTCTCTCTCTGTCTCTCCTTCTCTCTGTCTGCAACTCTGTCTCTCAAATAAATAAATTAATCTTAAAAAGGGAAGTTATGGGGGGAAAAGCCATTGTAACCCATAATCTGTACTTTGGAAATTTATATTCATTACATATAAGTTAAAAAAGAAGTAACTGACTAAGTATATAAAAATGATCATACACTTAGGACTAAATTAAGAAAGTGAAAGACTTCGACATTGAAAACTGAAAACGTGTATATATTTATATCTATCAATCAATCAATCTATCTATGAGAAAGAGATGGTAGAAACTAAACACAGCACAAACAAAAGGAAAGACATCTCATGTTCATGATGGGAAGTTGCACAATTGTTAATATTTTTCATATTATTCAAAGGGATCTAAAGATTTAATACATATGGTATTTGAGTTAGGTTCCCTTGATGCACTGGCAATAACCAGATAAGAAGGACTATATCAAAGTGAAAACTTCTGCAAAGCTAATGAAATGAATAACAGTAAAAATGCAAAATATGGAATGAAAATATGGAATATGTATAAATCATATATCTGATAAAAGGTTATTGTGTAAAATAAATGAGAAAACTCAATAGTAAAAACAATACAAAAATTACACTAACCCAGTTTCAATATGGGAAAGGAAAATAAGAAGACATTTCTCAAAATAAGCATTATAAATGGACAGTAACTGTATGCAAAACTGCACAGCATCATTAATCATCAAGGGAACCTAACTCAAGAAAACAAAGGTTTATGAATTCATAGTTGGTAGGATGTTAATTATCAGATTGACAAAAGAATCAAGTTTTAGCAAAGCTGTGAAGAAATTGACATCCTGGTTCACTACTAGATGGAAATGTAAAATGGTGCAGCTACTATAGACATCAGTATGAAGGTTCTCCAAAAGAAACAACCAAACAGACTTGAATTAGGTTCAAACCTGAATCTAGCAATCCTATCCATTACTCTCACATTCATTACACCTCTATTCACAGTAGCCAAAATAAGGAGACAACCTAAATATCCATTGAAAGATGAATGGATAGAGAAAAATACACACACACATATACACAATGAGATTTGTCCAGTCTTAAGAAAGAAGGAATTCTTCGACAGCTTGGATAACTTGGAGAGTTTTATACTGGGTGGAATTAGCTATTCATAGAAGAATACATCTTGTGTGAGTCCACTTATACTACCTAAACTATTCAAACCCACAGAATCAAAAATCGAATTATGGTTGTCAGGGACTGAGGAGAACCTGAAATGATGAGTCACTAATAAACAGGATAAAGTGTCAATCATGCAAGATGAATTACTTCTAGAGATCTGATGTATAGCATGTGTCTATTGCTAATATTGTGAGGGGTTCTTAAAATTAAGCTAATGGTGTAAAACACATGTTAAATGTGCTTATCAAATAAAAAGTTAAAAATAAGTAAATGAATAGACAAAAATTCAGAACAACTAATTTATTTCAAATATCTAGCTCTCCATAGAGCAAACATTTTGGACCCTGATTTCCAGGAAAATTCTTCTATTACTAATAGCATACTAAAAGAAAGATAATATCACTGTGCAGAAAATAATTATCATTTGTAATGCATTTATAAATATAACATTACTAGTATTTTAATGGGCTTTTCAATGTTGTTTTTCTATCAAAGCTGGCTCTATATTTTTTTAGCCTTTGTCTTTTCTTATTGAACTAACAATGATACTCTTTAGAGTATAAACTGCCATCTTTATTCTTCATTTATTAGAATAGAAATGAAAGAAAAAGGTCAAAATATCAGCTTCTAACAGAACATTAATATGTTAATTATTTATTAGTTTATTTCTAGAGTTATCAAAAATGTTCTTTGGGAATTCATTTTACTTTGCCTTGGGACAAAAACCAACAATAAAATATGCAAAGAAGTTTTAAGAAAAGTAGTTCAGTGTTTTCATCTCAAAATACATGTCATTTTTTTTTTACTATTGATCATAAAAACACAGTTGTAGTTTGTTTTTTCCTTGAATTGTATTCTAAATCATAAATTGTCTTGATAAATTTTTATTTGTTGCTAATTGCAAGACTTATTGTCATACTTAATGCATCATTTTTATTTTAATCTCCTAATACTTAAAGTAAAATTTGTGCACAATTCCAATGGCAATACTATTAGTTGTCAATGTAGAATAAATAGTGAAGAATGGCAAACATAGTTACATTAGATAAGGAGATCAGAAAAAGCATTGAACCAGAGAACCAAAAGTAATTGATGAGTTCCTGCATGGCAAAATGGTAAACTAAGAAAAAGTCAGTCTTAAACACAACAGACATAGCAAGAGAGTGCCTTGCAGATGTTATGGAAAACAACATTGTAAAAGCTGTTAAAGTATGTATTGCTAATATTAATATTAAATAGTACATATATTTTTTTTCTTTTTTGTGCAAAATCATGGACTTTTTAAGTACAACTCTGCTTTTTAACCATAACTGTTCACACTTTTTTATTTAAAAAGATTTATTTTATTTATTTGAATGGCTCAGTTATAGAGAGGGGGCAGAAATAGACAGTTCTTGTATCTCCTGGTTCAATCCACAAATGGCTGGGTCAGACTGAAGCCAGGAGCCAGGAGCTTCCTCCAGGTCTCCCACATGGTGCAAGAGCCCAATCTTTGGGCCATCTTCCACTGTTTCCCCATGCACATTAGAAGGGAGCTGGATTAGAAATGGGGCAGCTGGGACTTTGCCCATATGAGATACTGGTATTGCAGGAAGCAGCTTAATCTGTTATCCCACAATGCCGGCCACAACACCGACTCTTAAAAATCCTATTTTATATATGGTCTATATGCTGTGGAGTATGCAGATGTTCACTTATGCATTATTTCTCTTAGAACATCTAGAGGATATTGCCAGGGCCCTTACTGCCAGCTGAAATTGGTTAGCCAGAAACACCTAATCAACTGAAGCAAAAATATTGTAGGATCACATTTATTTTGGAGAAACAAACATTTATTTTTAGCATTATACATGTTATCCCTCTTAGTTTTTTTTTTTATTTGTTTGTTCTACTTAATACTTTTGGTTGAATACTGTAATCAATACACAATTCTTCTTAAGTGCTGAAACTTAACTAAAAAGTGATCACTGTTAAATATAAGAGTGGGAATAAGAGAGGGAAGAGATGTGCAATTCGGGACATGCTCAAGCTGACTTACCTCAAACTGTAGAGTTAGAAACATACCAGGGGATTCGAATTCAATCCCATCAAGGTGGCATGTACCAATGCCATCTCACTAGTCCAAGTTAACAATTTCTGTTCACAATTGATCATAATGATAGGACTAAGAACCAAAGGGATCACATAAACAAGAATAGTGTCTGGCAATACTAGCTGATAGAATAAAAAAGGGAGAGAATGATCCAACATGGGAAGTGAGCTACACAGCAGACCCATAGAATGGCAGATGTCCTAAACAGCACTCTGGCCTCAGAATCAGCCCTTAAGGCATGCGGATCTGGCTGAAAAGCCCATGAGAATATTTCAGGCATGGAAAGCCAAGACACTCTGGAAAAAAAAAAAAAAAAAAAAAAAAAAAAAAAAAAAAAAAAAACAAAACAAAACAAACTAAATGAAAGATCTCCGCGAGTGAAATCCCAGTGGAAAGAACGAGTCATCAAAGAAGGAGGTACCTTTCTCTGAAGGGAGGAAAGAACTTCCACTTTTGACCATGGCCTTGTCTAAAAATTATCAGAGTCAGTGAACTCAGGGGGCTTCCATAGCCTTGGCAGCTCATGACAAGAGCCTAGGGTGATTACTGAGGCCATAAACAAGAGTGTCAATTTGTTAAGTCAACAACAGGAGTCACTGTGCACTTACTCCTCAGGTAGGATCTTTGTCCTTAGTGTGCTGTACATTGAGATTTAATGCTATAACTAGTACTCAAACAGTATTTTTCACTTTATGCTTCTGTGTGGGAGCAAACTGTTGAAATCTTTACTTAATGTATGCTAAACTGATCTTCTGTATATAAAGAGAAACGAAAATGAATCTTGATGTGAATGGAAGGGGAGAGGGAGTAGATAAGGGGAGGGTTGCGGGTGGGAGGGACATTATGGGGGGGAAGTCATTGTAATCCATATTCTGTACTTTGGAAATTTATATTCATTAAATAAAAGTTTAAAAAAATAAATAAAAAAAGAATTTTACATATAGATAAAAAATAATTGAGTGTTTTAAAAGATGTTACATTTCTATTTTTTCCACAATTTTTGTATGTTCTTGTTTTTCATGAACATATACCTGTGTTATTTTACTCATGAACTGTGTGCAGGACTTTTTGTGTTGTGCAGAGAAATCCAAAGATAAATGTCACAAGGTACTTTCCAATACTGAATATTATATTTCAGTGTGGTTAGCCTCAACTTTTCTTGGGGACTTTTCCTCTCAAATACATTCTTGTCCGAATGCATATCTTTATGCAAATTTTACTGATTATCAGATTTACATCCTTCTTTTAGGTTGTAAAAGAGTCCAGAGGGAAATATCTCAAAGCAATATATTTTAAAGTTTCTCATTATTATTTTATCAGGCATAAGAATCTAAATTAATTAGCTGTATATTAATGTGCATTGTATTTAATGTATCATTCACTTATTCTCATATCTAGAAAATATTATTTACAAGCCATTGATTTTGTCATGCTTTTTTATCTGAATACACTGAATACACTTGGACAGGCAACTCAAATGTCTAGAGATTTTCTTTACATTTTTACTCATGCCTTTTATGTATCACACATCAAGTGTTTTTCTAGATTTTGGGATATAATAATGAAATTAAATTTTAAAAAATAATTCATTGAACTTTAGAAACCACAGAATATTTCTGAAGACATTATGAGACAGGACCTAAAGGAACATATTAAATACTGGCAGAAAAGCAAGGATAGGTATAATGATCACGCCTCTCCTTCATTTTCCAAGAAATCATGCTTTATTTATTGAGAATGCACTTCGGAGTTCTAAATACAAGGTAGCTACTTGGGCAAACTTGATAGTAATGATTGCCAATGCCATGGCATAATTTGATGTGTCTCCATTCTCCATATCTTTTATATGCCTGATAATTTGGAATCTATTTTTAATCCAAAAATTGTACATAATATCTTTATAAAATGACCAAATAAATCTGATCAGACTATATAATGAGAAAAACGGGACAATTGTCTACCTTGTTAAGTACACTTTCAAGCAGTGGCAAGTAATTCTTTGGAGGTCATAGATTTTGCTTCAGTTTTCTGAAAGAAATTTATGAAATAATCCAATAGGATGAAAAATTAATACGAGAAGTTTGGTTTTTAATTTTTTCTTTCTTAAAGATGTTATCGATCTTACAGAACGAAGTTGATGCTATCAGAAGATGGATTTCATCTCTTAACATTAGTCGTAACATGGATTAGGAGTGCAATAAAGAAGGAAGCAGAAGGTGTGGGTCAGGAGTGTATTTAGACCACCACCAGAAAGTGTTCAATTAGCAAGCTTACGAGTATATTGAGTTAGAGTTGAGAATATTCGCACAACTGTGAGGAGATCTGTAGGAATAAGACCTTGCTTATGAAGGGAGAAAAATCACGAGATACTGGAATCAAAAAGCTGAAAGGAGCTGCTGACTCCATAATGCCCTCTTGAGTTCTGCATTCTCTGGGTTTCCTCACTATGTGTGCTTCCACCATTAGCACCCTAACCCTCATAGTAATGTGATAACTTTCACTACACATCAGCAAAGTTTTGTAGTTGTATCTTCATGAACCAGGAAATAATTATGATTTAGCTTTCTGTAATATATATATATATATATATATATTCTAGTCCTAATTGGTGGTGTTGGTTGGAACCTGAAAATGAAATGTTCTTTGAACTTACACTGAGAGTAAGATACCATGTTTTCAGGTGGATAGTATGTCCCTAACTTGGAAAGTCTATAGTCTTCACATTTACAGGAGATGGTGGGCAATCACATGGATACTCATGTGATACTCATATGGAGTGAGTAATGGATACACACTCTTTCGTGGCATTGTGTTCAAGATGGGACATTTTTTCTCTAAGACATACAGAATATTCAACAAAATCATAACAAAATTATTCAGACATTGAGTTATACATATTTCCAATAGAAAAATGTTCACCTATCTTATTATTTTGAATTCTATATTGAATTCATTCATAAAATCCAAATATGCAATTATTATATATACATACCTTGCATATGGGATTACATTCAAATCAAAGTAACCAAACTGTCCTTATGAAATAGCAGGGTGACACTAATGTGTTATAATGGATCATCAGGCAATTTATAAAAAAGTTAATTTAGGATTTTTTTTTTTTAATAGAAACTGTGGGGCCGGTGCTATGGTGCAGTTGATTAAAGTCCTGGATTGCAGCACCAGCATCCCATATGGTAGTAGCTTCAATCCTGGCTGCTCCACTTCTGATCCAGCTCCCTACTAATGTGCCTGGGAAAGCAGCATAGGATGGCCCAAATGCTTGGGCCCCTGCACCCAAGTGGGAGACCCAGAAGATGCTGTTAGTTCCTGGTATCAAATCAGCTCAGCTCTAGCCATTGTGGTCACTTGGAGAGTGAACCATTGGATGTAAGACATCATTCTCTCTCTCTCTACCTCACTCTGTAACTCTATCAAATAAATTTTTAAAAAAAATCTTTAGAAAATGGAAACTGTAACCTGTACTTGGACACCATGATAAGAATAAAATATTTTATTAACACTTTAAGTTTGTGTTTTCTTATAAGTATTTTGGTGGAGAAATTATGATTTTTCCCATAAAATTTTAGTTTATAAAAGTAGGCTTGTTTTTTAAGAAGCTAATTGGAATGTTATTTGTATTCAAATTTGTCTCCTAAATACTCCTTGTACATTTATCTTACATCTGTAATATTAGAAAACACCATAAGTTTCAAATATAATATGTAATAAGTAGTCAGTCATAGTTGTGTTCTATGTCTTTCCTCTGTCAAAAATAATCCCCAATCCCTTTGCTAAACTAGATTATATCCTTTGAAAATTTTTCCCAAGATGAACCTGAGATCCCATCCCAAGCCCTAGAAAATGATGCTGCCACTGTACCATACAATGATTCCTCTGGATATGGCAATATTGCTGTTTCATTTCTCATTTAAAACTACTAGAGAGAGAGGGAATACAAAGAAATGTACAATTGGATGAAAAACAGGCAGATACACAGATGAACAAGTAGATACGCATACCATTCTGTAAGGATAGATAAGGAAATGGATGGGTAGACAGAGAGATAGATAGACGATAGGAAGAAATTAGAGAAAGAGAGAGAGTGATGGAGAGATAAAAACTATTTAACTTATTTGGGAATTACTTCTGAATGAAAGCATTAAACCCCTGGAGTGGCACAGGGGATCAAACAGTTGCTTTAGATGCCTTGCATCCCAAATTGGAGAGCCAGGCAGAGTCCCAGCTCTTCCTCTTCCAATTGAGCTTTCTACTAATGCAGCTTAGAGGGAAGTAAATGATGGCTCAAGTGTTTGAGCCCTTACCACACACATCAGGACCAAAGTGGAGGTCCCAGCTCCTGGCATCAGCCTGACCCAGCAATGGGTCATTTTTCATTTAGAACATGAAGATAAATGAACATGGCCAAGCTATTTGATGTTACACATTGATTTATTTTTCTGCCAGTATAATAATGAATAACCTTGTAATGCTTATTTTTGTTATTAAATGACCCCTTGTCTTTGCAAACAAAACAAATCCACCAAAGCCTTTAGTAGTAGCAGCTATTGAAGAGTAATTAAAGTGACATAGTTTTTCTAGCATCTTTTGAAATTATTAGATTCATTGAGACTAATTACATTTAGAAATATCACCACTACAAGTTGAACTTAAAAGCACTGATCTATTATGTCTTAAAACAAGAATTTATTCAAGAAGTTCTAAAAAATTATTATTCAGCAGTATTTATCATTATACAAAATTAGCAGATGATTGGCTTTCAGTCAAAACAACTTCTCAAAGAAAGCAGTCATGATCATTATTTTGCTATTTTGAAAATATGTTTGGAAATAACAGAAACTGTTTTATATTTTTAGGCCTAACATCTAGACTATATAAAAGATATAAAATGTAATAAACTAGAATCATTGACATTTACTAAAATCATTGCTGATTATACATTTCCTATAAAGGTTATAATCCTTACATAATGCTTAATTGATATGTCGTAATGTGGATAAAGCCAATAACTTCATGAATGGTTTTATAATTACTAGAAAAAAAGATTCAGAAAGTATTCTTGATATTCTTACCTCACTAAAATCATCATTTACAGAATCTCTTAGGCTTACTATATAAAGAACACAAAATGTGCAGATGCTATAAAGTCAAATCTCAGGATCCCTTTTCTTTCAAAAATAAATCATGATTGTTCAAGTGAGTGAGACAAAATATCTTAATGATACATTGTCTCAATAAAATAAACATATATAGATAGATAGATAGATAGATAGGAGAACTATGGGGACATGCTTTAAAATAGGTATATCGTATTCTGCCATTTAGAACAGAACAATTTTGTCAAACCAGAAGATAGGCCAATTGGGAACAATGATAATATTTAATAAAAATGCTAAGAAATATAAATAAATAATACATGTCAAAGACATATGCACTAAAAGGCAAATGTTATGTATCTATCCATTTTAACAGTTGTCTTGAGTTGCCTCAAGCCTTCTTTCTTTTATATCTACTAATCATAATGTATTTCTTGCTACAGACTTTTCTTTCTTTTTCTTAAGATATTCTTTAAAATCCCACAATAAACATAACACTCTTCAAATAAGGTTATATCAAATAAGCTATTCATTTCAGAAATAAGATTAATAAAGTACTGAGTAGACACAGGGGTATACTAAATGTTGGCACTATCTTCACTCGAAGTCCCTTTGCAGAATAGTCACAATCACAAAGCTTGCTATTTTTCCCAGGTTAAGAGAAAATAAAATATGGAGGCACTTTCTATTAGCAATGAGCACATCAGCCACTCAGATCATAGTTTTGTATATTATTCTCCAAAAAGAAATCCAGGGTTCCTTACAGTAATATCTCATTATAGGATTGAAACAAGAAATACTCAGGATGATCCTGAGAAATCTTGCAGTGCCACAGATTAGCAGTGTTCAACACACATACACACACACACAAACACAGTCAAAGCAGCATGAAAGCCAGACAAGTGAAATGCACAAAGCTGAAATATATTGAGGAAAAAGGTTTAATAAAGTATTACTTGATCATGTCTCATAGTACAAAATGAAATATATACTTATGATTCCATAATCATAAATAACTTGTTGAACAAATTAACAAATGAGAAAGAGACAAATTAAATATGTAAAGAACTGTAAATAATCTATGCAGATATTCTACTTTCAAAGAGGGAGCATAACTACTTGTTCTGTAAGTGCTGGATATATATGGTGATTTCCTTCTATTGAAAGTAAGGAGAGGCAGAAAAATTGCAAACTTGGAGAAACCTAACAGACAGACATTACTTTGGCCCGTTGTTTAAATAAGCAATCACATATTATATTGATGATATATGTCTTTGATGAAATGTAATGAAAATTTCTCATTTCCTCTTTAACCTTCTTTCCAAAATATGTAACTTCAATCTAATTATTATATAAGTTTCATATAAATTCCAATGAAAAATTATCCAATGAAATCCTGATGATTACTACCGGAAACTGTCAGTGTCGTCAAAATCAAGTGAAATCTGAGAAACTGTCACAGCAAGGAGAAACCAAACAGACATAACAAATAATGTAATGTGGTTCCATGTAATGTGGTTCCTACATGGGAACTTGAAGCAGGATAAAGATATTAGTAAACTCTAAGAAAAAATCTAATATAACATCACTGTTTATTTTAATGAGTAATAACATATTAATATTGGTCCATAAATTTCAAACACACATGATTAATTAAAGGTGCTAATAATAGTGTAAACTGAATACAATATATTTGGGAAGTATCTGTATTATCTTCTAAATCCTTCATATTTAAAATCTATTAAAATATGTTCTAGAGTAGGCATTTGGCACAGGGGCTAGAACATCACTGGGGACACCTGCATCCCATATTGGATGCCTGTATTTCTACTTCTGCTCCCTGCTAAGATGGGCCTTGAATGGCAGCAGGTCGTGGTTGCATTGGTTGGGTCCCTGCCACCTGCATAGGAGACCTGCATTGAATTCCTAGCTCCTAGCCTTGACCTCACCTAACCAAGGCTGTTACAAACATTTGAGGAGCACTCCAACA
The DNA here is from genome assembly GCF_964237555.1 of Oryctolagus cuniculus. Lineage (NCBI taxonomy): Eukaryota > Metazoa > Chordata > Mammalia > Lagomorpha > Leporidae > Oryctolagus > Oryctolagus cuniculus. The sequence continues at coordinate 33,219,770 of NC_091439.1, forward strand.
GATGTGAGACCTCTTCCTATCTATTTGTCATTAAAATATAAGTATTTAAAAATGAATTCTAGAGAAATTTTATATATGCATTTTATAAATATAAGAAATATGTGTATATTTCTTTATGTATAAAGAGAGGGGGGAGACCAATAATTCAATATTCTATATTTTTCTACAATATTATACATACTTTTTGCAGTTTCTCAAATTGTTTTTGAATGAATACAAATAATCTGTAACCACCAACTAAATTAGACAATTATTGACAGTGGGAACAGTAAGGAGAGTCTAGTATATTACTTCAGTAGATGCTAACATATTTGTAGGAGAAAAATTTACTCTGAAATTTCACTTGTACAATGCACTAAAGGTTAAATACAGTTAAAACAATGAAAAATGCACTGAAAATAATTCATTTTTATGACATTGTATTAAATAATTACCTATCTTTGCAAAATTTCCAAGTTAAAACGTTCATTTAATCCTGTTTGGTGAAACTGAGTAATACTTTTCTAAAAATCCCAAAATAGTTCATCAAAATAATGAATGTGTAATATCATTTTTCAGTTGAAGTAAAAATCTTTTGTAGCCTCCTAAATCTTTTTTGTCAGTAGATGCCTTTTCTACTGATTTTGGCCTGGCCTTCCCCAGTTTTTGCAGACATCTGGGTAGTGAATCAGCAGATAGAAGAACACTTTCTTGTTCTCTCTTTGCCTGTCTCCCTTTTGCTGTGTAACTCTGATATTCAAATATACAAATAAATACTTTTTATAAAAATAAAATAAAGAAGGTTTTTATTGAAATGTGATAAGATTATTCTGAAAATACAACTGTACCATACTATGTTACATAAAGGAAATATAGTTTATAAGATAATTTTTCTATTTTAAAAATCAGTATGATTTCTCATAGAACGGCTTCACCATTCTGATCTGAACAATGTATGCATTTGTAATTTATTTTTAATGACATATATTTTCAAATAGTAGTATCCCTGAAAAATGATGGAGTACCACAACATTAACAGTCATAAACAATTATTTTGATGTTGAGTTTTTTGAACACTAATAATTAATAATTATGCTTTCACAGATATTACTCTGCTCATATCAATACCTGACAATTCAAAATTTCTTTTACTTCTTTTTCCGTATAAAGACAAGAGCGGTCATGTATATAGTTACCTAAATCACATATAAAATGGATTCCAGCATAAAAATAATGAAGATATGGAATCAACCCAGATGTTCATCAACTGAAGATTGTATAAAGAATTTATGGCATATATACACTGTGCAATACTACCCAGCAGTAAATAAAAATGAATTCCTGCTATTTGCAACAAAATGGAAACAACTGGAAACTATTATACTGGTGAAATGAGCCAGCACCTAAAAGGCAAATACCATATGGTTTCCCTGACTCATGTAACTAATAGAGTACTAGAATATAATGTATAGGAATGAAATTGCCATGTTGAGATTCAGTGATTGTTTACAGCCTTTATCTCAACTGTTGAGGAACTATGTTTTTTCTTTATACTATTTGATGAACACCTTACTTAGTGTAGAGTTAATCTGATGAGTGAAAATGAAGAGTGGGAATGTGAGAGGGAGGTGGAAAAAGGGTAACAACATGGGCAGTAGGGAGGGTAGGATGGGAAGTATCACTGTGTTCCTGCATTTGTATATATGAAATTTTTATTATTATCTTTTTTTTTCTTTTTCTTACAGGCTGAGTGGACACTGAGAGAGAGAGAGACAGAGAGAAAGGTTTTCCTTTTGCCATTGGTTCACCCTCCAATGGCCACCGCTGCCAGCGCGCTGCAGCTGTCACACCGCACTGATCCGATGGCAGGAGCCAGGTACTTATCCTGGTCTCCCATGGGGTGCAGGGCCCAAGCACTTGGGCCATCCTCCACTGCACTCCCTGGCCACAGCAGAGAGCTGGCCTGGAAAAGGGGCAACCGGGGCAGAATCCGGCGCCCTGACCGGGATTAGAACCCCGTGTGCCGGCCCCACAAGGCGGAGGATTAGCCTAGTGAGCTGTGGCGCCGGCGAAATTTATATATGTTCAATAAAATCTTTAAAAAATATAAATGATTTGAATTGAATCCTCAATGATATATTCACAAATTAGGGTGTAATTATGAATTTGATAACACCAATTCAATTTTATTTTTAATTACAAATGTGAAAAATTTAATTCCACAATTATTCTGAACATTTATTGTCATAAAAATTAATAAAGTTATCAATTTAATACTGCCTAAGGTAATTACTTTCTACTGTGTCTTATATAGGATAAGTAAGAACTTGTTTTAAAAATGCTTCTTTGGTGGGCTGGGGCTGTGGTACCGTGTGTAAAACCACACCTGCAGTGATGGCATCCCACATGGGCACTGGTTTGAGTTCCAGCAGCTCCACTTCAGATCCAGCTCTCTGCTATGTGCTGGGAAAGCTGTATAAGATGGCCCAAGTTGCCAGCGCCGCGGCTCACTAGGCTAATCCTCCACCTTGCGGCGCCGGCACACCGGGTTCTAGTCCCGGTCGGGGCGCCGGATTCTGTCCCGGTTGCCCCTCTTCCAGGCCAGCTCTCTGCTGTGGCCAGGGAGTGCAGTGGAGGATGGCCCAAGTGCTTGGGCCCTGCACCCCATGGGAGACCAGGAGGAAGCACCTGGCTCCTGGCTCCTGCCATCGGATCAGTGCGGTGTGACAGCTGCAGCGCACAGGCCGCGGTGGCCATTGGAGGGTGAACCAATGGCAAAGGAAGACCTTTCTCTCTGTCTCTCTCTCTCACTGTCCACTCTGCCTGTCAAAAAAAAAAAAAAAAAAAAAAAAAAAAAAAAAAAAAAAAGATGGCCCAAGTCATTGGGCCCTAGCAGCTGCATAGGAGACCTGGAAGAAGTTCCTGGCTCCTGGCATCAGATCGACCTAGCTCTGGCCATTGTGGCCATTTGGGGAATAAACCAATGGATGGAAGACCTCTCTCTCTCTATCTCTGCCTCTGTCTTTCTGTAACTCTGCCTTTCAAATAAATAAATACAATCTTTAAAAATAATACAAAGAAATAAAAGTGCTTCTTTGGATTTTATAATTTTCTTAAAATACTTGAGAATTTTTTCAGGAACTTTTAAAATTTTTGACAGACTATGAATTATCCTATTGCAAGTATGTTTTCCTGAACATTTAGCATTTTACCTTACATGATATATATTTAGCAAATAAATATGTGTTAATAAATGAATGAGAGATAAGTTAATATATTCCAGAATGAAGCTAATTATGTCATAATTAAAAATAATTATCCATATGTATTTGTTTTTCAAGATTTCTGTTCATTTCTAGACCAGATAAAACTCAATTTTTCTTGAAGATTTTCTCTACAGTCCTCTCTTTTCCCTTAATATTTATTTATTTTGTTTATGCATATGCTTGAGAAAGGGGGTGGGCAAGTTTCCATTTGCTTGGTCTTTCCAAATGCCTATAGCTTGTGAGGCTGGGGTAGGTCAAAGCAGGGAGCTGGAAATTCAGTATGAGTCTCCCACCATTGGTTGAGCTGTTATCTACAGCTTCCCAGTGTGTACTATGTCAAGAAGCAGGAATTGGGAGTTGGAGTAGGGACTCAAATCTAGGCATTCCAATATAGGATGTAGACATCCTAACCACTAGACCACATTTCTAATCCTCCCTTTGTATTTATAACAGCAAAAATGTGCATTTAATGCACTTCATGACTGCATATAAATGATTTAAACATAAAATAAATGACTGTATCTGCCATAGAATATAAACTATGTTGCTGTGTGAGAGTGAAATATTGAGTTGCTACAACTGCAGCAAAGCAGTGTAAAAGATATTAGCTATTTATAATCATGGATCAGGATAGAGGTATTGGATAAACTAAATATATAAATCTTGAAATTCCAGAAGATGTGGGAAAACATGCATCTTTTTATTCTGGTATGTGAGATTTTCTCATAAAAGCATGAACATGTTTTTTTGTTTTGCTTTTTGCTTTCCAGCTAGATTTTGTAATGACTAAATCATTCTTTCAAATACTATTTACTCTGAAACACTTCATGCTCCATTTTTCTTTCCTAATAATGGGGTATTAAAATCACACAGATGCATTTACTCAACCATCAGTAATAACATTCAGAATGGGAAGTGACATGTAATTGTATGTTATAATTAGTTTCAATGCCAGAATCAGATAATATCTGTGAAGTTGAGGATAGTATCTATACATTTTTGGTACTAGGATATTCTAAAAATTTGTATAAAAAACAATTAAATCATTGTGACCTGTAATGTGACTTACTACTTGTGGAGGTGTTAACAGATATTGTGTGAAATAGGCTGAGAAATGGTATTTTGTTGACCAACATAATTGAATACACTGGATTGAATTAATATAAAGATTTTTTTTTTTAAATATACATAGTGGTCTAGTGGCAGAAGGATAAGAGACTACCTGGAAATCAGACACAACTCAATGCTGTCCAGCACCTACTTCCAGAATGATAGATGAGTCCATCTTGGACCTTCCATTACACCCAGCCAAACATGGGGAGAAGTTGGAAGTGAGAGCAAAGCACTCAAAAACAAATCATGAAAGTAATAACTGTTGTTGTTATCTCTTAAGTTTGAATTTTTTAAAGATTGTTTGGGGTGAGTTTTTATAATATATTATATAACCAGTACCAGGGGTCTTAGTACATATTATGAAATGTTATGAATGCTTGTCATTTTTCTTTTCTTTTTTTTGGACAGGCAGAGCAGAGAGAGAGAGAGAGAGAGACAGAAAGAAAGATCTTCCTTTTTCTGTTGATTCACCCCTCAAGTGGCCGCTACGGCCGGCACGTTGTGGCTGGCGTGCTGTGCCTATCCGAAGCCATGAGCCAGGTGCTTCCTTCTGGTCTTCCATGTGGATGCAGGGCCCAAGCACTTGGCCCATCCTCCACTGCCTTCCTGGGCCACAGCAGAGAGCTGGACTGGAAGAGGAGCAACCGGGACGGAATCCGGCATCCCAACCGGGACTAGAACCCGGGGTGCCAGTGCCACAGGCAGAGGATTAGCCTAGTGAGCTGCAGCGCCAACCATGAGTGCCTATCTTAATGTTTTCACCTAATATAACAAATTAACAGACTGATTAGTTCAAAACAAAAGAAATTATTCAAAATCTGGAGGTGAGTGGCCGGCACTGTGCACGGCAGGTTTATTCTCCACCTGCAGTGCCAGCATTCCATATGGGCACTGATTCTGGTCTTGGCTGCTCCTCTTCCAATCCAGCTCTCTGCTATGGCCTGGGAAAGCACTGGACGATGGCTCAACCGCTTGGGCCCCTGCAGCCACGTGGGAGATTCTGAAGAAGTTCCTAGCTTCAGAAAAGCTCATCTCCAGCCATTGCGGCCATCTGGGGAGTGAACCATTGGATGGAAGAGCCTTCTCTCGTCTCTCCTCACTGTGTTTGTAACTCTACCTCTCCAATAAATAAATAAAATTGTTAAAAAAATCTGGATGCTAAAAAAAACTTAGACATGTTGTCAACATACTTGGTGGCTGTAATGTCCTGTTTGCTTCCTCACTATGACCTCACATGGCAGAAGAGGCTAAAAATATCTCTCTCATTTACAAGGGCTCTAATTTCATTAATTAGAGCTTCTCCTTTGCAGTCTAAGCACTTCCTAATACCTCCACGTTAGGGTTGGGATTTCAACATGTCAATTTTTTGGGGGGATAAGGGAAAGAGCACAGATATTCATCTATAAAAATAGTGCTTCGTGTGCATTAACTCACGTTCCTTACAATAATCCTTGAGAGGTATATCGTCCCTGTTCTAGGCATAGAAAAATAAGACACTGTGAGATTATAACTTGTTACATTCCTATATTAGTAAAGAGCAAAATTCGGATTCAAGTCCATTAAATAATTCACTGTAGCTCTCTCTTAATTCATACAATTGCATTTCTATTGAAATGTCAAATTATTTTTGGTTTCAAATTCTGACTTGGAACTTACATTGATTACAATTACTAACAAAATTCAATGGATTATTGATAAATATTCCAAATTGTTAATGTTTCTTCCAACTTAACAATTTATAGTTTCATTGTTAAATATAAATATATAACAGTTACAGATAGATTTTTAAAGTTAAAATGTACCTTTGGTTTTACAACCAAGAATCCGAATGTAATGATTAGAATTTGATTTTTTTTAAGATTCATTTATTTACTTGAGAGGCAGAGTTATAGAGAGAGTGAGAGACAAAGAGGGAAGTCTTCCATCTGATGGTTCACTCCCTAAATGTCCAAATGGCCAGAGCTGAGCCATTCCAAAGCCAGGAGCTTCTTTAGGGTCCCCCATGCAGGTGCAGGGGCCCAAACACTTGAGCCAACCTCAACTGCTTTTCCAGCTCATCAATTGAGTTGGATAGGAAGTGGATCAGCCAGGACTCGAACCAGCGCCCATATGGGATGTTGGCATGACAGGTGAATGTTTAACCTACAGTGCCACAGTGCTAGCCCTGGTGGTTGCTTTTATTCCATATTCAGTAACGGAGAAATTTCTACATTGGAAGCTTTAGGTGTTGCTTTAATTATATGTTCTATTTAGCCTACCATTGCAAGTCAAAGTGAAGACCAGCAATTGAGTGCTGACTTATATGCAAAGCCTTTACTAACCAATTTATGTGGTTTGATGCTTATTTTAGTGTTTAGAATGATTCAGAGAGGTATACAAAATGAATATTCAGTATAGTCTCTGAGAAAAACAGGGTTTAAAGAATTTATATAAATTTTTAAAATTTATATAAAATGTTAAAAGTCCTGGTAATCTAACTACAGAATCCGTAGAATTCTCTACTTGCCTATATGGTAATATATAATTTTTGTCCCATTGATACTTTTATTGTTAAATACAATAAAAATGTCTTTACAGAGTACTTTCTCTTCCAATGTCTTGTTTAGGATAATTTTTACACCATTACTTATTACTATAACTACCAAGGAAGTTGGATGTAAAGATGAAGAAAATGAGATTCTGAAAAATTGCATATTTGGCCCACAACTACATACATAACAGATGGCAGAACTTACTATCTATCTATTGATCTATTCATCTATCCATCTATTTATATCCAGATTTATGTAGGTATAGAAACTCTTCTGTATACATAGAGAGTGATATCTCAATCTCTTAATAATCAATATAATGTTAAGATTTCCATCACTCATAGTCAAATATGTCAAATTGATGATTTTCTTTTCAATTTTTCTTCTTTGAAAAATTAGTTTGATGAGTCTTTGATTTCTTTTCATTCTACTTCAATTAGTAGATACTTTTCAAATAATTATCCTGCAACTGAAACTTCTTTTCTTTTTATTGTATTAATATTTAAATTCAGACATACAATGTAAATATTTAACAATAATTTTGACTATTGTTTTAGCCCTCTTTTTATTCCAGTGAATTTTTAAGAGATCTTGACAAACAATATTTGTAAAGATTTTGGGGAAAGAAGTTAGGTCTTAACGTTTATTGTGTATTGTACTTACCACAAATTTTGCACATAGTAAACATCAAATGCATGCGCATTCATTCAAAATGAAGTGAATCATTGACAGTTAAGTGAAAGAAAGAACATCCTTCCTTATTAGAATTATTAAATTTGATCAACAACATGAATTTGCCAAAAGACTTGCATCAATCAAAGCTGGGAAGGCAATGATATATTGTACTACACTGGATTGTCACACACATTGTTTATTTAAATCTCAGTTTTAACTGCAGTTTAGCTTAAGTAAAAACAAATCCTCCTAAAATGGCTGAGAGCATTTTGAGGCTTAATGATGCCTAGCACAGCAGTGTAATTAACAGTACCCATGATATATAACAATGCTATGTTTTCTAGGGCTATAAACAGAAGGCTTATGCCAGATTGCTTGTTAAGGTACACACGGTATCAAAGTACAACAGATGAAACAGTCCCTAAGTAACCTTGTAATGAGATAAAGACATCTGTAACATAATTCTGGAACTTTGAGTGTGAAGATTTAGAGCCTTGTAATGGTGCAGACAGAATTATCATCATCCCCACGGACACTGTGACAGGAAACACAGCAGCCCTCAGTCATCCTAGAGCACTAAGAGGGAAATTGTGTTTGTCTTCAACAACCACAAAAAATAGAACATCCTCAAGGTTAATAGTAAATTTTAATGAAAATGAACATCACAATCTCAAAGTGAAATACAGATTTCATACACCATGAATATAATATGCACTGAGAGATTTTATAATGATTACAAATAGTAATTTGATGATTTTTTTAGAAAAATCAGATCAGGGTCATGTGAGAAACAAATCCACTATTCACTGTATCTACAAAGATTTATATGTGTGTCAGGTACCTGGGACAGAGACCCATACATATCTAACTTATGAAAATGGTAATTATTTCAGCTCATATTTCCCAAAACATTACTAATACTAGGAATCTAAAACCATTTATATATTGAAGTTTTGGTAGGGATAAAAAGAAATGAATATTCATCTACAGTTATAGACACAGGTGTAGATATAGATGCATTCAATTTTTTTTGTTACATTGCACCTAACAATGTGAATGTGTTAGAAAAGCTAAAATATTTCTTTAAAAAATCTGCCTAAATATTTATTTTCAGCAATTATAAATCTAAATGCTAACAAATTATGAGTATAATAAGCAGACATTTAGTTTAGTAATTAAGATTTCCATGTTCCACATTGGAGTACCTGTGTTTAAGTCTTGGCTCTGCCTCCTGACTCCAGCTTCCTGCTAATGCAGATTCTGAGCTCTAGTAGTTGGATTTCTGCTACACTTATGGCCTATGCAGATTAGTTCCTGGCTCCTGGCTCCCAGCTTTGACTTGGTCTGTCCCTGTTCCTCATGGGCATTTGGGGGAGTGAACCAGCAAATGGGAGTGCTCTCTCTCTCTCTCTATCTCTCTCTCTCTGCCTTTCTCTCTCTCTCTCTCTCTCTCTCTCTCTCTCTCTCTCCTCTCTCTCTCTATCAATTTCTCTCTCATTTGTTTCTTGGGATCTCTCTCTCTCTCTCTCTCAAAAAAAAAAAAAAGAAATCTATGCTTTTAAGACATTTTTATCATTTCAAGTTTAACACCCATTATATAAGGATGATAATAGTCTATATTTATCATTTAATTTTCTGTATTTATTTTTGAAAGCCTGAAATTATGACTTCCAAAACAGAATAATCAATAATTGAAACTGACATGGAGGGATCCTAGAAAAAGAAGAGCAAGTAAACTTTAAAATAAGTACAAGAAAGAAAAAGACTTAGATTTAGACCAAAGATCAATGGATTTGAAGCAGTAGGTCAGTAGAGAAAAACCCCAAAGCACAAAAAATGAGTCTTTGAAAACAGCATTAAAATTAATGAGTGTGTATATCCAGGCTAACACTATAGCAGGAAACTAAGATGCTATTATCTGAAATGAAAGAAGGGCCATCATTCCTGATCCCATGGACACTTAAAGAATAATAAAGGAGTATTATGAACATCTCTTTGGCCATCGATTTAATAACTTAGGTGAAATAGAACAATTCCCTGAAGATACATACTACAAACCTCACAGAGGAAGAATAGATAATTGGAATAACCCCATAACCATTAGATGAATAGAATTAGTTATTGATAACCACTCTAAACAGTATCATAGCTAATTGCTTCACTAGGATATTTTATCAAAAATTAAGGGAGGAAATCATGCCAATTCTCTATAATCTCTCCCAAAACATAGAAACAAAGTGAAAACTCTAACTCATTCCATGAAACCAGTGTTATAATAATCCCAAAAGCACACAAGATAATACAAGGGAAGAATCCTTGTATTAAAGAATAAGTATCCACTTAATCTCACTATCCTCTGGGATATGTTGAATATCCTTCAGCACTATGTATAAAAATATAAGGAAACTGGGACATTTATCTACTGAGTTAGACTGCCCTTTGCTTTAAGATTTGCCCTTGATGCCCTTGCTCACATTTTTAGCTCCACTGACATATTCATGAGCAAGCTCAATGTACAAGGTCAATAGTCTAAGATGGAGAAGCACTTGAATTGTAGAGTTGCTAGTGTGATCAGTACTATCTTTCACAGGTGGAGATAAAATGGAAGTGGAGGTGAAATAAGAAGTGGGCTAAGAAAATATAGGTAGATGCTAAGCATCTATAGCATCTATTGCACCATGGTTGTTATCTCTCTAAGTTTGCATAATTTTCTTTCATAAACAGTTTTTTTTTTTTTTTTGCTGGTGAAAATTTTTGTAAACATGTCTTACATCTTAAGATGGCAAGGAATAACATAATTTATTAAATTCTTTTAACAATATTTTAACTCAATTGCTTATTTATTTTATACATTTTTGTGAAAATATATTTTTATTTAAATTATAGTTATAGGCTTAATGGTTCTATTAAATAAAGGGTTCAACAAATACAAATTAAAAAAAGCCCAGAGGAAAATAATCAATATAATCAACAATAAGAAGATGTTCAACTTCACTCATGTAAACTAAATTTAAAATTATTCACAAAATAAGTAATACTATAGTAGTTCATAATTTTCATAAACTATTTGGTGAATATTTAAAATAAAATTTGACGGCCGGTGCCGAGGCTCAATAGGCTAATCCTCCACCTGTGGCACCGGCACCCCGGTCTGGGCGCTGGATTCTGTCCCAGTTGCCCCTCTTCCAGTCCAGCTCTCTGCTGTGGCCCGGGAGTGCAGTGGAGGATGGCTCAAGTTCTTGGGCTCTGCACCCGCATGGGAGACCAGGAGAAGCACCTGGCTCCTAGGCTTCAGATCAGCACAGTGCGCCGGCTGCAGCGGCCATTGGAGGGTGAACCAACAGTAAAGGAAGACCTTTCTCTCTGTCTCTCTCTCTCTCTCACTGTCCACTCTGCCTGTAAAAAAACAAACAAACAAACAAACAAAAAAAAAACAAAAATAAAATAAAATTTGATAAAACACTATATTTGTGACAGATCTGATAGACATGGGCATTTCTTTTCTTCCTGCCTTTCTTTTTCTTTCTCTGCTTTTCTTTCTTATTTTCTATATCTTTCATCCATATTGTCAAAATAACTAGCATACATTATTCTTAGTTTTATTGTTATTTCTTTTTCTTTTCTTTTTAGTACTCTACAAATAGCCTACTCATGTCCTTTCTATATTCTCACCATTAAGAGCATCTGTTCTTTAACATTTTGTTCATTTTTTCCAGTGATATATTTATTTGCATTTTCAAAGAACCATTATATATTATTGTTTCTTATCATTTTAGTACCACATGTTGAGACACATTTTGGATATTTTCATTTCATCCTTTGTTGCTCCCCCTCTTCGTGGAGGAGCGACACTAAACCCTGCCTAGGCTTCATATCCGAGTCACGACACCATTATGTCGCTCCCCGTCTTCGTGGAGGAACGACATAGGACCCTGCGCTGTTCTTTTGTCTGCTCGGCCTTCCCCGGGTTGACTGCTGGTTCTTCCCGGGTTGGCTACCGACCCTTCCACCTCCGTGGAAGGGCGGTTCCCCCTGCCACATTCCCCACTTCCGCGGGGGAGCAGCACACCGCAAGCCGGCTCTCTCGGGGGCTGCACAGGTGTTCCTCTTAGATGTTCCCCCTTAGATGTTCCTGGTGCATGTTGTCTCTCTCCTCCTTTATAGTCCTCTTCCACCAATCCCAACTCTGCTACCCACACGCCGAGTACGCTGCTCTCCTCCAATCAGGAGCAGGTCCTGCTGTTTATTGGTTGAACTGCAGACAGCTGTGTAGAAGCTGTTTCTCCCTTCTCAGCGCCATATTGTGGGAGAGCAGATGCATAGAATAAGTCTTAATTCCAGTAACAGTCTAGTCCGAGTTGCTCCCCACAATCCTTCACATCTCTTAACTTGTTTATTGTTTGTTTATTATAAAATATAGAAGACAGTGGTATGGGGTGGTGACTTTCAACACTGGTTTATTCCCCAAATGCATGCAATAGGCAAGACTGGGCCAGGCCAAAGTCAAGAGCCTGGAACACAATCCATGTTCCCCAAGAGGGTAGCAGTGGCACAACTACTGGAGCCATGACCTGCAGCCTTCCAAGGTATTCATTAGCAGGGAGATGGAACTGAAAACAGAGTTTGAACTTGAGCCCAAGCACTCTATATATGATGTGGACATACCCAGGTACAGCTTAACCATTTCCAAGTGTCCACCCATGTGCTTCCTATCTCAATACATCATTGTGATACGTATTGTCTGCTGACATTATCAGGTCAGCCAAGCTGGGGAGAAAGCTGGTCTGCCAGAATTCAGTGCAGCAGATTAAATCAAGCCGAAACTACAAGTGATAGTGAATTATTTTATCATTCAATGTGATCAAACAAGAGGCTAAACCACAGACCACACAAGCTCTGCCCTGTTTTATTTTCCCCAAGGAATAACATGTTTATGCAGCATCAGGTGGATCAGCATAAATTTGAATATCCTCTCACAACCAAGGGTGCCCCAAAGTTAACATTCCTGCAGTTTTAGGGACCAGCGAGTAGGGATGTGGAATGAAGCCAAAAGAAAATGGGGGATTGTTGGCTAGAAGTGAAATGTACTCAGTACTGAGTCAGACAGGGGGAAATGTCCTTAAGATTTGCATTCTTCCCCTGTGAGAGAGCCTCTACAGGGATGCCTGAAGAGCTCACAAAAGACCTCAGATAAACACATCTACAAATGAAATATCTGAGCATGTAAGGGCACTGGCCAGAGGACCCTTTGTCCCCAGTTGGAACCCCTTTCAAACCTTTTCAGTTGTCCATAGTTGGTCCTAAAAATTTTTGCATGGTGTTTTGTAAAGGACATAATTTTCTTGGGCTAAGAGCCAAGTTTGAATTCTCATTCTCTCCCTATCTTTTCAGATTTGACTAGTCTATTTTAGCATGCTTACTTTGTTTATTTTTGTTTTTAAAATTTCCATAATTTCTATCAAATTTGTAAATATTCCTTTCCTTTTTTGTTATTTTCTATTAAAGATATATTTTTATACTGTATCTTTCATTTTAACAAATTTATTTATTTATTTGAAAGGCAGATTTACAGAGAGGCAGAGAAAGAGTGGAGGTCTTCTACCCGCTGGTTCACTCCTCAAATGGCTGCAATGACAAGAGATGAGTCAATTTAAAGCAAGGAGCCTGGAGCTTCTTCCAGGTCTCCCACAAGGGTGCAGGAGCCCAAGAATTTAGGCCATATTCCACTGCTTTCTCAGGCATATTAGAATGTAACTGGATTGGAAGTGCAGCAGCCAGGACTCAACCAGTGCCCATATGAAATGGCCGCACTACAGGTAGTAGCTTTACCTTCCCCGCCATAGCACAGTCCCCTGATCTATTATTTAAAAATATCCAGCTACTCTTATAATGCCCACTATATTTTTGTTACCCCACTTAGGCAGAATAGCTTCATAAATTTTATGTGTTATTTTAGTTACATCAGGAATGGGCAACCCTTTTCTAGAATATGCCTTGAAGTTGTTGAGGAATTTTTTGGTACTAATTCATGTACAAAAGTTGTATCCTGACAGTTCTATCCTTGGTTTACAAAGGGAATGAGCCTATACTCTTGGACCATCTGTTGGGCCTTGATACTTGTTCTGGAACTCATCTGTACTTCTCTCTTCACAATTAGCCTATTATTTACGTGTTCTAACTGGTAATGTTGTTGGTTCTGCCTCCATTAAGAATAAAATTTTAGTGGAATCATTTAAGTTTTCCTCGTTGGATACGTTCATCATTTAGAATAGCCTTTCTGGTATAAGAAAGTTACACAAAATGATTTCAATTCTTTGTAATCTAATCATGCATTTTGAATGGATGAAGATCTACTAATAAGCATTTAGAGAAAAAAATGTAGGGCAAGGGAAAAGAGTGGGTCAGAAGGTATAAGTTTAATATAACATATCATATTTTCAAACCTCAGTCTATTTTATAAGCATTTAAACTGACTTTCAGTCTTCTGTCCGAGAAGAACGCTATACTGACGTTAATGAAAACTCAGTTCTATTTACTACTCTGACATTTATGAGCCCTATATTTAGTAAACCCATTTGATTTAACTTGACCTAATTTATACAACAAAAAGAGCAAAGCAGATTATGTCTGGAGTATCTTTTTTTTTTCTTTTTTGACAGGCAGGTAGTGAGAGAGAGAGACAGAGAGAAAGGTCTTCCTTCCATTGGTTCACCCCCCAAATGGCCGCTATGGCCCGCGCACTGCACTGATCTGAAGCCTAGGAGCCAGGTGCTTCCTCCTGGTCTCCCATGCGGGTGCAGGGCCCAAGCACTTGGGCCATCCTCCACTGCCTTCCTGGGCCACGGCAGAGAGCTGGACAGGAAGAGGAGCAACCGGGACAGAATCCGGCGCTCCAACCGGGACTAGAACCCGGGGTGCTGGTGCCACAGGTGGCGGATTAACCTAGTGAGCCGTGGCACCAGCCAATGGAGTATCTTTTAAAATATATCTTCATCTGATATTTTAAAATATAAAAAAATAAATTAGTATGATTATATGGTTCCTAAATCTCATTATCCCCAACTCAGAAATCATTCTAATTCCTCTGTTATTATTATGTCTTACGTAATCCTCACTATAGTAAAGCATTGAAGACTGGATTAACAGAAGTAAACATGAGTACTTTTTTCATGTGTCTTTAGAAATTTGTGGTCCTTTGAAGATCTACCTTGTGATTCCTAAATTATGTCCCTAGTTACGTGCCTTTAAGAATGAGGAAGCGAGGCCAACTGGCATACCTTCGAACAGGTGATGATCTGGGTTTGGCACCTCAGAAGCTGGACCAGAGCCCAGAGCAGTCCCAGAGGTATGCTCCACAGAATCCTCAAGTGGTTCCATTTCCCTGGTTCAATTTTATTTTTCTTTTGGTACAGATAATTTTGGTTTATAAGTTGTTTTACATGACAATAAAAGAAGCCACATACTGAGAACTAAAACTCAAATGTATGTCTACATTCCTAAGTTATCAAGAAACAGAAAGTCTTTGGTTTTTTAATGACACATTAGTATCATAACTAGAACTTAGCATTTAACTTATATAGTTGAGTTAAATAAAAAGGTACATTAAACAATTGCTTATAAAGATATATTGTCTGACACTAAGTATGTAATGTGAGTGATTTTCTTCCAAATATATTTATAGTGAAAAGTCTACTAAAATAATAATAAAAAAATGAGACCCAGGTGGGTGGCATAGTGGGAAAAGTTGCAGCCTGGAGTGCCAGCATCCCGTATTGGCGCCAGTTCAAGTCCCAGGTACTCTAGTTCTGATCCAGCTCGTTGCTAATATGCCTGGGAAAGCAGTGGAAGTTGGTCCAAGTCCTTGGGCCCCTGCTCGCACGTGGGAGATGCAGAGGCAGCTCCTGGCTCCTGCCTTCCCATAAGCCCTGCTCTAGTCATCACAGCATTTGAGGAGTGAACCAGAAGCTGAAAGATCTCTCTCTCTCTCTCTTTCTCTTTTTCTCTGCCTCTGCCTCTCTGTAGCTCTTTCAAATAATTAAGTAAATCTTAAGGGGCTATAAAATTGTCACCTGAATACTTATTAAAATGGGTCAGGACCGGCGTGGTGGAACAGCAGGTTAAAGACCTGGCCTACAATACTGACATTCTATGTAGGCACCAGTTCAAGTCCCAGTTACTCCACTTCTGATCTAGCTCCCTGCTAATGCACCTGGGAAAATAGCTAAGGTTGACCCAAATGCTCAGGCCCTGAACTCACATCATAGACCCAGAAGGAGCTTCCGGCTCCTGGCTTCAGCCTGGCCCAGTCCCAGTGGTTGTGGCCATTTGGGGAGCTGACCAGTGAATGGAAGACTTCTCTTTTTCTCTGTCTCTACATCTCTTTGCAACTCTGTCTTTCAAATACATAAAAAAGTCAGAATTCTTTATTCTTCACCTTGTAATATGGAGTTAAATTAAAACATGTAAAATGCCTTAACTCAGGTTCTCAGTTTCACCTTGCCAAGTAGAACTGGATCCTGGGGTGAGCAGTGTGGAGGAGATATCCCAAATCTCATTCACACACTTTCTGCTTTTGTTGGTGGTGGTATTTTTCTTAACTCCAACTCTTAATCCCCCTTGTTATTCATTCTTTTGGTGGTTTTCTGACACCTTCAGGTTTTTTTCCTCAGACTTTCAGTACTTTTTAGCTGGAAGGTTCGTCTAAGCCACTTGAAGGAAAAGAATCAGAGAATTAAATACTTTTAGTTAGTTTCAAAGGCCGGATAGTAAAAAAAAGGGGGGGGGATTAAATATGGTTCATCCCAATCAGGGACTGCAGCCAATAGCAAACATAATAAAAATAAAACATAAGTCATCTCATGAGAAAGATAATTTTATTCATCTGAAATTATTTTTGCAATTACCTACATTTGAGCTCTAGCATCCAGATAAACCATAAGTAGTCAAATATTCAATGATTGAAATATTAGAAAAAATAGAATTAAATTGAAACTAGGATATAGGATATTGGCATCAGAAGTGGTGGTTTAATTCATTGTACCACAACTGTGACCCCCCAGTTTTGTTACTGTATATATGTATTGCTGTAACTTTCCTCTTACTGTTACTGTTACTGTAGCCAAGGATTTTGATATATTTCATTTTCATGAAGTTTTTTTTGAATTTCATTTTAATTTTCTCAATAACCATTGGTTACTCAGCAGTATGTTCTTCAATGTACATGATTTTTTAAAAATTTTATATTGATCTTTTTTTCATTTTTAGTTTATTCCTTTATGATGTTAGAAGATACATGTTATGATATGATTTCAATTCTTAAAATTTACTGAGATTGATTTTTGGCATAATATTCGGTCTATCCTGGAAAATGCCCCTTGTGCTGATGAGAAGAATGTTCTATCCATTGAAATGTTCTGTAGATGTCTGATAGGTCCATTTACTCTATAAAATGCTTCAAATCTATGTATCTTTGTTGATTTCCAACTATATGATATGGGAATTGATGAAGTCCATTAGTATTATTGCATTTAAACCTATTTTTTTAGGTCTAATAATATTTGCTTGGTAGTTTTGGGCTGTCTGTGTTGGCTGTGGGTATATTTATAATTGTTACATATTCATATAGAATTAATCCTCTTAATATATAATGTGCCTCTTTTTCTCTTTTTACATTTTTTCACTTAAATTTGTTCTGTCAGATAAGAGCATAGCTACTTCTGGTCGTTGTTGGTTTCTACTTGCATGGCATACATTTTTTTCATCCTTCACTTACACTATGGGTTTGTTTACCTGTGAAGTGAGCTTCCTGTAGGCAGAATATAATTGTGTTCCTTTTTTTTCATAAATCCAAACAAATTTTATCTTCTTCTGACTGGGAAATTTAATCCATTTAAGTTGAAGGTTAATATTAATATATAAGAACTAACTCATACCATTTTATTGATTGCACAATTGTTTTATCTAATCTCTGTTTATTTCTGCCTTTTATTTATCTTGGTCTTATGGTAGCTTTCTCTCCTGATAAGGTTGGTTCCCTTTCTCATTTGTATGCCTACTCGGTTACTGAATTTGTACTATTATGTGCTTTCGTAAGATTGCTATGATTCTTTTACTTCTGATGCAGGACACCTTTCACGAGTTTGAATAGAGCTGGTCTGGTGGTGATAACTTACCTCAGTCTTTGCACATGTGGGAAATACCTTATTCCACCTTCACTGATAAAAGATTGCTTTACTGGATATAATATTCTTGGTAGGAAGTTTTGGTTTTATTTTCTTTTAAGACTTTGACTATATCATTCCATTGTCTATGGGCCTGTAGTGTTTCTCATTGGGAAATCTCTTAGCATCATGTGTTTTCCTTTATATAACTTGACATTTTTCTCTTACTGTCATCAGAATTTTCTCCTTGAATTCTTAACTTTTAACAATTTGACTAAAATAGGCCATGGAGAATGTACATTTCATTGATTCTGATTGAGGTTCTCTGAGATTTCTGCATCTGGATGTCAAGATTTGGGAAGTTTTTAACTACTATTTCATTCAATACGTTATCCATGCCTATTTCCTTCTCTTCTCTTTCAGGAATATCTACAATATGTATATTTATTCACAAATTGGTTTCTCATATGTTTTACAGGCTTTCTTCATTCTTTCTTATTCCTTTATACTCAATTTTGTTTGGCTGGATTATTTCAAAAGTCTTGTCTTCAATATCCAAAATTCTAACTTCTGCTTGGTCTGTTATGTTATTGAAGTTCTCAATTGCTATTCTTTAAAATTTTAATGATCAAAGTTTATATCTCCAAAATTTCTTACACGTTCTTTTTTTATTATCTCAATCTCTTTGTTGAATTTGTATTCATAATATACATTTTGCATCTCATTTAGATTCCTTAGAATAATTATTTGAATTTTTTCAAGCATTTCATAGATTTCCTTCACATCAGGAAGTATATCTGCAGAATAATTGTATTTTTTTGCAACTGTCATGCCTTTTTGCTTCTTCTTGTTTTTTTTTTTTTTTTATAACCGTATATTGATATCTACACATCTGGTATAACAGTTCTTTCTTTTTTATGGAGTGGCTTTCATTTAAAGCAACTTGTTTAGACAGAATGAGTGGTGTCGTTTGAGTAATTGCTTTGGCTTTGCTTGTAGATGAGCCCAGAAGTGTAACCTCTGAATGATTTCTTTAGCTGTAATCAATATTCGCAGTGTCTATGAATGTCACAGTTGTCTACCCACAGCAGTTGATGGAGCTGGTGGCATGACTTTAAAGTGAACATGGACTTTTGTGGGCTTTTATCTTGATTCCTTAGAAAGTTGGGTGTCGATCTCACTAGGGATTGTGACATGAGTAGTCACATTTCTGGTGCTGGGAGACCCAAGAGCGTTGTTCTCTTGTCCTACCAGAAAAGTCTGAATGATGATGGGGCTTGTGGTACGATTAGCTATGGCCCTGAAATTGCATAATATGGATGGAACCTCCCTTAGGTCCTGCTGTGTGGACTTGGGAGATGTTTGGCATGCAGCACCAAAAACCCTTGTGTCTACACTTGGGGATATAATCAGCATCCTGCCCATATTTGATAAGATGAATACTGATTATACTGAGAACTGTACACTGCCGGGAATGGGCCTGGAGTAGCAGAACACGGATGGTGTCATCCTCAGGATCCAGAGGGTGGGTTCTGGTGACTGAGGAATACAATGTGCAAGGCACAGTCTCAGAGCCACCAGACCAGCTGCTGAAGTCCCTCAGTAAAAGTCTAGGCCATGTTGGGGATTGTGTACTGGCATCTGTGGGACTGTAACCATAAAGTGGAGATAGAACATTTCCAAGGATTCATCGAGAAGGCTCACATGTTCCAAGATCTTTCAAAGCCAACAGTAATAGTCCTACTGTGCCATGACAAAGTGGTAACCTTACACATATCTCTCCCATTTTACATAGAGATAATGCTAAGGACTGTGCTCTGTCCAGGCATAGGTCTGGAGCAGTGGAATGCAAGTAGTGTCTTCCCCAAGCCCCACAGATGAACTCAGATAACCTTGTGGATTAAAATTCCAGGAGTCCCAATCCCAGAGGAGCAGGACTTTCAAGACACTTTACCCATAACCCTCAGGTTGATCACGGGTTATGTGAGGGATTGTGCCCTAGCAGGTGCAGACCTGGAACAGAGGAATGCTGGTAGGACCTTCCTTACTTCTCACGGTGGAGTGTGGCTGTCTGGAACTTAAATAATCAGTACTAACAGTCCCAGAGCTACAGAATTAAACAGAGTCCTTACTCAGGTCTCATAGGGCAAGTGCAGGATAGTTGGGGATTATGGACAGGCAGCCATTAGCCTGAAACAGAGAATTTCAGGTAAAGTGCTCCAGGTCCCACCGGTGAATATAAATTACCCCACAACCCCAGAACTGAATGACACAATATGCCTCGCTGGGTTCCCACAGGTATGCAAGAGGGATGGTGCTGGGATGTGTGAAGAAGTGGACTCTCTCAAGTCCCATCATCTGGGTTTGTGTATTAGCCGCACTGGCATCAAGCTCCAAGAAGCAGAGGGCACCATTCTTGAATCATAGAGAGGGGAGTACACATGGTCCTGGGTTTGTTGGTACAAATCAAACCACAGCTAGAGGATGCAGAAGGACTTGCTCTGCGTGCTGGGAAGCACACTGGCACCAGGGGAAGGAAGGATTCCTGGTGACGTCAGGGCTGCCTGCTTTTCCCTAGCACACAATGTAGTTTAGTGGTGATTGTGCTGCTATACCTATGTTCTGGAGCTTTCAGGATAAGAGGAGGCATTGTGGGTTCTTTTTGTTGCTGTTGTTATTTGTGTTTTTTTTTTTTTTATTTGTTTTTGTTTTGAGCAAAGCAATCGCTTTGACCCAAGCCAGCTTTCTAGACTGCATTCAAAGCAAATGAGGACATTGGGGCCTATAATTAGAGATTCTGCTCTGTGGTGATACTGGAGGTTGTGGAGATTTCTGCTGTTCTTTTGCCAGTAGAAGCTGCGGGTAGGAAATGAGGTGTGACTTGTTGAGCACTGTATGCTGGATTTCCAAGTATCTTGGCTGTTTAGAGTTCCCATCACTTCTTTACTAAAGTTTCCTCTCAGTTAATCTCTGGAAATGTGGTCTTTCTTTGTTGTTCTGTTTTTTCTCAGTGGCAGAGGTGAGTGTGGAGCTTCTCAATCTTGCCATCTTGGATCTTGACAATAATATTTATGAACCAGAAATCTTTGAGCAAGGCAAAAGCTGCTGACTTCTTAGGGTTAGCCAATAAAATTAGTTGGTGGAGGTTAGGAGTTTTGTTCCTAAGAGATGAATGTTTCAACTTTAAGTTCCAGCAAGAAGCCAGGCTATATGTGCTTCTGAGAGCGGTTGCCGATAACTAAATGACTTTATAAAATGGAATTATTAGACTTAAGTAATGTGTATTAGAACACAAGTGCTTTTTCTAGTTACCTCCTTAAAAATAAGCAATAAAATTTTATATTTTTGAATAGTGATATAATTAAAATAAGTTGATGGATTTGTTTCTTTGTTTTAAAAGATTTATTTATTTTATTTTAAAGTCAGAATTACAGAGAAGGAGAAGCAGAGGCAGAGAGAGAATAAGAGAGAATGGAGTCTTACATCTACTGATTCATTCCCCAAATGGTTGCAATGGCCAGGGCTGGGCCAGGTTGAAGCCAGGAACCAGCAGCTTCATCTTGGTTTTCCACATGGGTATAGGAGCCCAAGGACTTGGGCCACCTGTTGAACCTTTCCCAGACACATTAGCAGGGAGCCGGATTGGAAGAAAAGCAGCTGGGGCTCGAACCAGCACCCATATGGGATGCCAGTGCAGCAGATGGCACCTTTACCTACACTAGAGCATGGACCCTGGTGATAGCTTTCTGCCTAATGCAATTTTACAAGCAAATTTACTCTTGTAACAGCTGATCGGTGGGGAAAATTAGGTCTTGAGACCTTGAAATTTCTATTTCTAATGGTCAGCTTAGAGCTTTTTCAGTCTTAAATCATCATAGGACACTTTTTGAATAGAGACTCTATAACCAGATTTGACAATTGGTTCTGAATCATGGGTTGTAGCCCCTCAATTATCCAAAATACGAAGTCTAACTTTATTTTTCCTAATTCTAATTGATGCTACTTTTTATGAAAACACCACTTAGTTTTAATAATGATTAGTCTTATCTGTGAATAACTTTCAATTCTCTGTGTGGTTGCTAAATAAAATTTGGCTTGCTTATTACACATGCAAAATGATGAATACATTTTAAAGTGAACATTACAAATTTGTTTCCAATACTTGATCATAATCATTTAGAGAGATAATGTTTGAAACATGCATTCAGGGATTGAGGAGAGTTTTAAGGAAAACAGGAATACATAAATGAAAAGTCAGTATATTTTTAAAGTTTCCAAAACTTTTTATTTATTTTTCAAAAAATCTGTGAATTTAAAGTTAAAATACAAATTCAACATGTTTTTTTAACTTTTATTTAATGAATATAAATTTCCAAAGTACAGCTTATGGATTACAATGGCTTCCCCCAAAACGTCCCTCCCACCCACAACCCTCCCCTTTCCCACTCCCTCTCCCCTTCAATTCACATCAAGATTCATTTTCTATTCTCTTTATATACAGAAGATCAGTTTAGCATACATTAAGTAAAGATTTCAACAGTTTGCTCCCACACAGAAACATAAAGTGAAAAATACTGTTTGAGTACTAGTTATAGCATTAAATCTCAATGTACAGCACACTAAGGACAAAGATCCTACATGAGGAGTAAGTGCACAGTGACTCCTGTTGTTGACTTAACAAATTGACACTCTTGTTTATGGCCTCAGTAATCACCCTAGGCTCTTGGCATGAGCTGCCAAGGCTATGGAAGCCCCCTGAGTTCACTGACTCTGATCATATTTAGACAAGGCCATGGTCAAAGTGGAAGTTCTCTCCTCCCTTCAGAGAAAGGTACCTCCTTCTTTGATGACCCATTCTTTCCACTGGGATCTCACTTGCAGAGATTTTTCATTTAGATTTTTTTTTCATCCCAGGTGTCTTGGCTTTCCATGCCTGAAATACTCTCATGGGCTTTTCAGCCAGATCCGCATGCCTTAAGGGCTGATTCTGAGGCCAGAGTGCTGTTTAGGACATCTGCCTTTCTATGGGTCTGCTGTGTATCTCACTTCCCATGTTGGATCATTCTCTCCCTTTTTGATTCTATCAGCTAGTATTTGCAGACACTATTCTTGTTTCTCTGATCCCTTTGGTTCTTAGTCCTATCATTATGATCAACTGTGCACAGAAATTGATCACTGGGACTAGTGAGATGGCATTGGTACATGCCACCTCGATGGGATTGAATTGGAATCCCCTGGTATGTTTCTAACTCTACAGTTTGAGGTAAGTCAGCTTGAGCATGTCCTGAATTGCACATCTCTTCCCTCTCTTATTCCCACTCTTATATTTAACAGTGATCACTTTTTAGTTAAGTTTCAGCACTTAAGAAGTATTGTGTATTGATTACAGTATTCAACCAAATGTATTAAGTAGAACAAACAAAAAAATACTAAGAGGGATAACATATTAAGCTGCTCATCAACAGTCAGGGTGAGGGCTGATCAAGTTACCATTTCTCCTAGTGTTCATTTCACTTTAACAGGTTTCCTTTTTGGTGCTCAGTTAGTTGTCACCTATCAAGGAGAACAAGTGGTATTTGTCCCTTCGGGATTGGCTTATTTCATTCAGCATAATGTTTTCCAAATTCCTAACAGGGATCACTTTTCAGTTAAAATTTAAACACCTAAAAATAATTGTGTGTTAATTATAGAGTTCAACAATTGGTACTAGAAAAAAAAAAAATACTAAAATGGATAAAGTATTACATTCTACATCAACCGTCAGGACAAGAGCTGATCAAGTCACTGAAAAACCGCCCATAAGTTGACTTTTGTAGTAATATGTTCCTCCAAAATGCGTGAAGTTTTCAGGTGTAACATATTTTTATATATGACTATATACCGAATGTGAAATATTTATCCCTGATAAAATCAATTTATTTAGTGTGGTTTTAAGTTTTGAAGTTTTGTCCCTAGTTCTTCTAAAAAAGCTCTGAAGGAGATACATTTGATTTATAGCACTTTATTGAAGTAAACAGAAATATAATTTACACATTTCAGCAGTCAAGCATTAAAAGCACACAATATCATAATAATACTTTGTGTATACTAGTTTGTCTCTAAAAACTAAAAACCTATTACAAGAAAGTATCATTTAAGAATAATAATATCATGTTTTTGTAATGTATGATTGTCATTATTTACTACTATTTTGAACTGCTTTCAATATTTCAGCTTCCTATTCACCTCACTCCAGATAAAGTGAAAATTTTAAAGGCATAGAAAACCCAAATGGTATCATAAATCATTTTAAAATCTCAGAAAAATATTGCTAACATAAATAAAGAATAATAATTTTTCTTTTATTGGTTAGTATTTTATGGCATTGCTATCGCTTCTGAGATTTACTCTTTTCTAAGAAATCTATTTTGATTAAAATATGCTCCAGAAGCAAGTGTGACAGCACAGAGCCAACTCCACATCCCATACCAGAGTACCTAAGATAGTGTCTCTCTTCTGCTTATAACCCAGCTTCCTGCAAAAACCTGGAAGATAGTAAATGATGGTTCAATTATCTTGGCCCCTGCCATGCATGTGGGAGTCCTGGATGGAGTTCCTGACTCTTGGCTTTGACATGTTCCACACAAGCTATTGGTGGGTGGACCAGAGGATGGAAGATCTTTCTCTCTCTGTCTTTCCCTCTGTTTCAGTTACTGACTTTCAAATAATAACAAACTAAAAATTTTCTCCGGACACATTTTTGACATTTTAAAAATTAGTGCTTTCACATGATCAGCAAACATTTCTGTTAGCCTGAATAATACATCTCTGATCTTCTCCCAAGGATGTTCACATCATACTTACAAGAATCCTGCTTGAGTTTCTTTCACTATAAATTAGATTGTGCTTTTTTTTATAATTTTATGAGGATATCAACTTCAAATATCTAGTCTTTTGCCTGCTGTATCATCCAACATAATGATTTTAAGATTTATTCATATTATAGGTACTGATAGTATTATCATTCACATTGCTGAGTAACACTTCACTGAGTAGAGATGCCACCGTTTGTTCATATAGGAACATATCTGTGGACATTTGCTTTGTGTATATATTTTGACTATCACAGAACATCCATATAAGCCTCCATCTATAAGCCCTGGTATGGCCATGCACTTTGATTTTTCTTGTATAAATAACCATGAAAACAATGTCTAAGATTTTTGCTGATTGTGTATATAAATATTTTTAATTTTAACTGAAAATATATTCATATATGGGATACTCTATGATGTCTCAATATGTGTATCTCTACCCATTGTATATAGTCCAGATCCGAAGAAACATGTATTCTTCTCAAATGTTTATCATTCTTTTATGTTGAACACATTCAAAATCCTTTCTTCTGATTTTCACAAAAATATGTGCAGTAAATTATGTTTTCTATAACCACCATACTGTGCAGAACAGCAGAATTTTCTTTCATCTAACTGTATTATAGTGACCGTTAATCAATATTTCCCCACTCCTAATTCCCCCAATCTCTAGTATCAATCATTGTAATCTAAAGTTCTATGAAATCAATTTCCTTAGAGCCCATATAGAAGTGAAATCATGCAGTACTAATCTTGCTGTGCTTGACATATTCGACCTAATGTAATGACCTGTAATTCCATCAATGCTGTCAAAGATATTTCAAGTGTATGTTTACCACATTTTCTTTATCCATTAATCAGTTGATAGACTTAGTTTAACTCAAATTCTTGCCTATCCAAATAGTGCTGCGATACATAGAGGAGTACAGGTGTCTGTAAGGAAGACTGATTACATTTTCTCTGAGTGTCAATCCAGTACTGGGCTGGCTGGATCATACAGTGCTCCTAGATTTTATTTCAAAAGGAACCTCCATTTTATTTTCTACAATGCTTTTACTATAACCCAACAACCGTGAGGGAGGGTTATCTTTTCCTCTATGTTCTCTCCAGCCTGCACTTGTTACTTTTTCCCCATTTTATTTTTCTTTATTTCTTTCTTTTTCCTTCCTTCCTTCCTTCCTTCCTTCCTTCCTTCCTCCCTCCCTCCCTCCCTTCCTTCCTTCCTCCCTTCCTTCCTTCCTTCCTTCCCTCCCTTCTTTTTATTTTTATTCATTCTCTCCCCCCTCCTCCCTCCTGCCCTTTGTTCTTTCTCCTCCTCTTTCTTCTTTATCTTTTATTTATTTATTTATTTATTTTTATTTTTTGACAGGCAGAGTGGACAGTGAGAGAGCGAGACAGAGAGAAAGGTTTTCCTTTGCCATTGGTTCACCCTCCAATGGCTGGTGCGCAGCTGGTGCGCTGCGGCTGGCGCACTGCGCTGATCCCAAGGCAGGAGCCAGGTACTTATCCTGGTCTCCTATGGGGTGCAGGGCCCAAGCACTTGAGCTATCCTCCACTGCACTCCCTGGCCACAGCAGAGAGCTGGCCTGGAAGAGGGGCAACCGGGACAGAGTCCGGTGCCCCGACTGGGACTAGAACCTGGTGTGCCGGCGCCACAAGGCAGAGGATTAGCCTAGTGAGCCATGGCGCCGGCCATCTTCTTTATTTTTTACTATTTTCCTCTTTCTCCTCTCCCTCCTCCTCCTCCACTTCCTCCTCCTCCTCCTTCTTCATTTCTCTACCCACTCCTTCTTCTTTGTACTAAGTTGATCTTCAGTACATGAAGGTAATTGAAAATGAAACTCAATGAAGGGCAGGATGGGAGAGGGAGTGGGTGAGGGGAGGGCCACGGGAGGGAGGGAGGTTGGGGGGGAACCACAACAATACAAAAGTTGCACTTTGTAAATTCACATTTATTAAATAAAAAAATAACTATATAACAAACAAAACAAAAAAAAGAAAAAGAACAAAAAAAAACCTTAATACTTTACCCTTTTAGTATTTTTTATGTTCTACTTAAAACTATTGGTTGAACTCTGTAATTAAGACACAGTTACTCTTAGGTGTTTAATTAATGCTATAACTAGTACTCAAATAGTATTTTACACTTTGTATTTTTGTGTGGGTGCAAATTGTTGAAATTTTTACTTAATATATGCTAAATTGATCTTCTGTATATAAAGATAATTGAAAATTAATCTTGATGTGAATGGAAGGGGAGAGGAAGTGGGAGAGGGGAGTGTTGTGGGTGGGAGGGAATTTCCGGGGAGGGGTGGGGAAGCTATTGTAATCCATAAGCTGTACTTTGGGAATTTATGTTCATTAAACAAAATAAAATAAAAAAAAGATATAAAAAAAAGACACACAAAATAGCATAGGCTTTAGAAAACAAATAACAATCATAAAACAAAGATGGCATGTGAGGAGTTAGTGTGGTAGGTGGGGATTTGGTAAGTGCAATACATAAATGATCTATATTTTCCAGAAATGTTACTGAAAGCTTTATCTTCCTCCAGAAAAAAACTCCATGCACTTCCTTCTCATACTGTTATGAACACATTGATTTCAAAGTTACTGCTGAGAAGAGGGTCACACTTGATGACAAACACTATGAAATGACAAGAGATGACCCAGCTCCTGAAATTTCCACTGACAGTATTTCTAGATGTCATTCATACTCCAGAGTCTGATGAACTAATATTATAGACAAGCAAAATGCTTTTCAGTTGACTGCTTCTGACAATACTTTGAAGCCAAGTAACAAACTAAATTATTGGAACTAGACTAAAAACCCCATTGACAGCGATCATGGGATCCATTTTTACTTGACTGACTGATGTATATCTTGATTAGGATGTTCTGACATTCCAGTGGACACCATATACTCCTTCTGTGATTGTACTTTTTTATATGTGTGCCATGATCATCGTGATATGCTTTCAATTCCAGAAAGCATTCAAATAAACTTCAACTTTCTCACCAGAGCAGCACGGTAAATGAACCAATACTTTCAGTCACACTTTTATAAAGAGCATGCTCAAACCATAGCACAAAGGAAAATCCTCCTGAACTGCTACACTAAAGTCGAAGGGGCTTTGAGAAACATTCCTCTAGGTTGATCAGGGCTGACACTCTCCAAGAAAAATCTTATAATCATGCTTGATTCTTCCTTAATCATTGCCATGGTCAACTGTTATGTCAGACAAATTCACCAGTGTGGTTACAGTCCCATGAGTCTAATTCTTTTGATTCCATAATAGGGCATCCTGTATCTCAAGCTGAGGCCCTGAAGCATTAAGTACAGGAGTTGAGGAGGCTGACTGCCGTGCAAAATCACACATGAGAACTTTAGGCCCCAGCATAGGCAATTACAAAGGTTTCTCTGGCAGCGCTCATGGGGAACACTTTCTTTCCCACATCAGATTTGCTGACCAGCCAGTGTATTGTAGTTTTCTGGAGAAAGAGGTAGTTGAGCTCGCAAGCACAACCAGTACAGTCATGAATGTGTTCATTCCCATTCTTTGTATAGGAGACTTCTTTTGTAGGATTCATTATTTAGTATGGAGCCTGGACTGAGGCCATTTTCAAGCACCTCAGGTGAGAACTTCTTATTGGGATATGAGGGTGGGATTAATTCCTCAACTCCTATACCATCTTAACACTTTAACACCTTAGGTCTTGACAAATTTCCAAATTAAAAATACATGGGAGTACAGGACCAGCACCGCAGCTCACTAGGCTAATCCTCTGCCTGTGGTGCCAGCACCCCAGGTTCCAGTTCCGGTTGGGGTGCCAGTTCTGTCCCAGTTGCTCCTCTTCCAGTCCAGCTCTCTGCTGTGGCCCAGGAAGGCAGTGGAGGATGGCCCAAGTGCTTGGGCCCTGCACCCGGATGGGAGACCAGGAGGAAGCACCTGGCTCCTGGCTTTGGACTGGCGCAGCTCACTGGCCATGGCGGCCATTTGGGGGATGAATCATTGGAAAGGAAGACATTTCTCTCTGTCTCTCTCTCACTAAATCTGCCTGTCAAAAAAATACTCGGAGTGCAAAGGATATACAGTATCCAAACTAACTTTGAGAAAGAAGAAAATTTGGAATAGATTTGTTATAAAGCAACAATGATTGAGACTGTGCCACATTGTCCAAAAGACAAGTCAATCAGAATATAAAGTCCTTATATAGACAACATATATGTGGTCATGTATTTCTCACAAAAGTATAAAGTCCATTCATTGGAGAGAGCATAATTTTTTTTTTCAAAATATGATGCTAGAATGATTGTGCATTCGCTGGAAGTAATGGGAGGAGGAAAACAAGGAGAAGAAGGAAAAGGTGAAGAAGAAGGAGGGGAACGTGTATGAAAAAGGGAAGAGAATATTTTTTAGTTATTTTTATGTAATTCTCTATCCCTCACTCATGCAACAGCCTTGAATTTCTTTCTAGGCATCAAGATGGTATTAGAGTAGAGTGTGTCTCATTTGTTTCCAATCTCTTAGGAATTTGTTTCTTACTATTGGATGCCTATTGTGATGAATTACACTATTTCGTCATACGTTGACATCTATTTCAGTTATTTTAGTGTTAGGATAAATCTTACTGATCTCTGTTACTCCAATGTGATAGACCCTTAAGGTCACTTAAGCCATTTTGCTTATTCATCCCACAGATAAGCCACAAAGAAGAGTAAAGTTATCTGCTTCAGAAGACTGAGTCAGGTCTATTTGATTTCAGTCAGGCTCCTCCAAGAGATAAAATTATTGCATCGGTGATTGGAACCAGGAGTGTTTCATGTGATGAATTATTAACTAGTTATAGATAATCACTAAAAATGTACAGATAAGGTTAAATAATATAACTCATAAAATATACAATTTATAATCTTTAAGGCCAAGGGGAAATACCAAAGAAAGAATAAGTAGTGCTATAAGATTCAGACTTTTTGAAAAAAGACGTGATTTTAGTCCACTCTAGGTAAACAATGAGTGTAGAGATACCATAGATTGAAAGAAAAAGGAATCAAATTTCCCATTCAGGTGCTGGCAAAACTTTAGGAAACCAGTTGTTAGAGTGATGGTAAGCCATCAAAGGGCACCTCCTGAGTTTTGGAGAATTTGTAATGGAACCTGACCATTAGGCCCTGAGGAAACTCACTAGGGATCATCTTTCAAGAACACTACTTGGTAAACACTGGAACCCTTATACAGAGCTAGTGCAGAACATAACAGCTAGCCAGAGTCATATGGTGTCAGTTTTGCCACAGAAGCTGAAATTAAATCACCACAACCAGGTGAGAAGCCTCTTGCTTTTTCTCAAGGCCTATCATTGCACCATTTTGCAAACTAAAAATATTTACTAGGACCTTCCCTTAGGTTAAGGTCAGGGCCTAGATCTTGGTTGGGAAAAAATAAATTTATTGTTATATTTTATTGTACACTGCAATGCAATGTTCTTTTCCTTTTTAAGCACTGCTCTGGTATCTGTGTAATTGATGCCAATATGTTTCTTTTCCGATATAGTCTTAGTAATATGAAGGGAAAATCCCTTTTGTGTGTATTCTACATTTGTAGAACATTGTAGCACCTGAATACAGTAAACAAAGAATGGCATTCCAAATGGGCATGTTGACAGGAACACAAACAAGAAAATGAGGGAAAACTTTCATTTACAAAACTACAATTAACTTCAATTTTAATGAGGGAAAAGGAAATGAGAGAAATGGTTAGATATGGTTATAGAGAAAAGCTTAATATAAGTTTGTAGTAAAATAATATATAAGATTTAGCCACCCCTTCAAATATCTTATGACCTCATATGAATATCAATAGAAATTCAAAGACACAGATGTTACATAAAACAAATGAAATGAGCTTAATGGCCATCTCAGCAAAAAATAACTGTTGTTCTAATTAAAATGCATTTTGGCATATAGTGTTTTGTTTAATCAGATTATGTTGCCTCTTGTAATGTGGGCATTCCATATTGGAGTGCTCCTTCCTGGCTCTTCACTTCCAATGCAGCTTTAGGGTCATGTGCTTGGGAAGGTGCGGGTAGTCATGACCCTCCTACACAGGTGGGAGACCAAGTTCGAGTTCCAATCTACCTGCTTTGTCTTTGCCCAGATCTGGCTATGGCAACAATTTGAGGAGTGAACCAAAGGATGAAAGCTCTCTCTCCCTTTGCATATCCTACTGTCTCTGTCACTCTTCCTTTCAAATAAAGAAGTAAATCTTTAAAAAAAAGGGTTTTTTTTTTTTTTTGATGAATACATATTTGGCTCAGAGGTTAAGTCACTTCTTGAAGACACTTTGGGTCCCGTCTCTGCTCTGATCCAACTTCCTGCTAATATGTACTTTTGGGAGGCAGTCATGATGGTTAAACACCTGTGATCCTGCCACACATGTGGCAAACCCATATTGAGTTCCTGATTCCTGGCTTTGACATGGCCCAATCCTGGCTATTTGGGGGCATTTAGGAAATGAAGCAGAGAATGGAAGATCTCTCTGTCTGTAAAATAGATTATAAAAATTCATAATTAAAAATATACTTCAAAACACAAATGGAAAGCTATCATGAAAGTGGTGACTATGATGAGCCTTCAAACAAAATAAGTAAAAGCTTGACACCTCCAGTAGACTTTGTCCTGAAGGCTTTTGCTGAATCATGACGACTGTCATTCTATCAGTAAATTTGTGAAATATAGAAAGGGTGAAAAAGGCCAAGAATGTTTCAAGTTAAAAAATATAAAAGAATATATCAGCACACAGATGGTTCCATAAAGAGGTGGATTGTTTGATAATAACTAGGACAAGGAATAAACATCATTCTACAAGGAAAACATGTTGAAGAGTTTTCCTTAAGAACCAGGAACCATAATCTGTCCTACATAGAAATTTTCAATGAAATTTATTGGTTTCTGTGCATTACCAAAATTTTTAAGTGTGAAATAATGTTAGAAGTTGACCAAATCTGATAGTACGCACAACAAACTTGCATATACTAAGTGAAGCCATCACAAAACTCATCTTCAAATAAGACATCACATATTTCTCAAAAATAAGCTCAAACAAAAACAAGCCACTGTTAGATACAACTTGGAAAGTTAATCATCATGGTTGAGAAATAGCAGAACATAGAAGCATAATGGAGAGCTATTTTATAATCAGATTTATATATAGATTTAAAAGAATCAAATGAAATCATTTAAAATTAAAACATTATTTCATATTATAAAATTAGACAAAACAGTGATAAAACAATTTAGACATTTTCTCTTTTAAAAGATGTAATTATTTATTTTAAAAGTAAGTGTGAAGCACAGAGGATGAGTCAGAGAAAGAGATCTTCTTTCTACTGATTCACTTAAGTGCCTGCAACAGTCAGGTCTGAGTTAGGGTGATGACAGGATCCAGGAACTCCATCCAGGCCTTTCATGTGGGTTGCAGGAGGCCAAGAATTAGGCCATCTACAACTGCATTAACAAGCACATTGGCAGGAAACTGGATTACAAATGGAGCAGCTTGGATTTGAAATCTGAAAAGAGATGTCAACACCCAAGCAGCAGCTCAACACAATGCACCAAAAAGCTGACCTCAAAAATATTTTAAAAATAAAAAAATGAATTTACTGTAGTAATGAAAAATACAGAATATTTTATGCATGCAGAGAAAGAACTAGATTTAATATTAGGAAAGAGGTACAGGAAACATATAATAGAAGATTAAACACACACATATGTTACATAATTATCAGAATGTAAGAGGCATATTTGAAGAAACAGATGGCTGGCATTTCTCTATAACTGTTAGAAAAGCATAATCATCAAACTCAGGTAAATTAATGAAGAACAAATCCAAATATAGGTTCAAAATTATAAAAATGTAGAAAATCAAAGAAAAATTTTACACAAAATTTACTTAGAGTCTATCACACACAGAAACATGTGAAAAAAAAAAACAAGAATATTTTCAATAATAGTTCCTAGGTACAGTAGGAAAAGATTTCAAGTACTGAGTATGAAATGCATGAAAGATGAGTTATATCTGTAAACCCACATAATCTAGTATAAAAATATACCCATGGAGGGAACATTTGAATCAAAACACTGCAGTAGAAAAGTATGTATGTTTGGTAATTTATCTAAATTATTCCTGTTTGCTATTGCTCAAGAGGAGTGTAAGATATTAGTTAACTAATACCCAATAAGCAGTGCTGCAAACAAGAAGGACAAAATAAAATGGAAAACTATTCCAAAAGAATGTACACATGAGTGAAGATAAAAATTTTAAAATTTCTTAAAAACTTACTGACAAAAAATTACTGTTGAGTTGAAAAATACAAACACAAAGTAAAAGAAAATCTTACATTAAGTTTAAACTATAACCAAGTAAATTCAATTTAGTTTTACATGTAAAATATTGAAAGTTTTGTAACAAACAATATAAAAATATGACAGACAAGTTATAAACATAAAATTCTGGAACAGCCATGTAAATGTGCATAATTTAAGTTGTGCATCATGCTACAAATGAGGAAGCTGACGCCTGCTTTGCAGGTTTTTGGTATCAATGTTGGTATGTGACCCAACTGCTCTACGTCTGATCCAGCTACCTACTAATGTGCCTGAGAAAGCAGAGGAAGATGGTCCAAGTGCTTGGGTCTCTGTCATCCATTTGGGAGATCTGAATAGAATTCCAAGCTCCTGGATTTGACTTGGCTCAGCAGTAAGATAGTTTCAAATAAATGCCAAAGCCAAATTTATATGAATTCCTACATTCTTCCAGATTAGAAATAGGATAGATTCAAATACATCTTATCTTAGTTTAGAAATGATACCAAAACAGCTCAGAACTGTAAGAGGAAAAAAAATGCAATCTAATTTCATTCATAATTATAAATGATACAAATCTAAACAAAATTCTAGCAAACTGAGAGGAGAAATGTGTATGAAAGAAAATGTATCATTTTCAGGTTGCCTTTATATACAAAAAGTAAAATTAGTTTAATGTTAGAAAATAAATAAAAGATGTAAAAGTTTAACAATCATATACCCCCCATATCAAAAGGAGATATTCATACTGCAAAATATCATTTTTTAAAAATATCATTTTAAAAAGAAAAATCTATGTCCATATTCTAACTCAAAACTTATTGGGAAAATCACCACAGTGAAAACAAATCACACTATTTTATAACGGGTTTATTGCTGAATATTCTCAAAAAGAAATTCCTCAGCTTAAATACACCTAAATTTCACTCATTAATAAATCACCAAACTACTTCTTTGGGTATTTGTCCCAACTTGAATGATCTCCTAGTTGAGTCACTGTTATATCTCCTTCAAGACAAACAAAATGTAACTTTCATTTTGTACTATTTTCTAAATAAATTTATGTTAAATTAAATTAATTCTTCTCCAAGGATTGGATTTTTTAACTCCTTTGTCAAAGACAAGTTAGTTGTAGAACCATAGATTGATTTATGGAGTTTCTATTTCTATTCATATTCCATTGGTCTACAAGTATGTTTTTGAGCCAGTACCAGGTTGTGATTATAACTGTCCCGTAGTATGTCTTGAAATCAGGTATTGTGATGCCTTCAGCTTGGTTATTATTGTGTAAGATTGAAATAGCTATTTGGGATCTCTTGTGTTTCCACATGGATTTTAGCATCACTTTTTTTTATTTAGATTTGCAAAGAATGACATTGGTATTTTCATTGGGATTGCATTGAATTTGTAAATGCTTTTGGTAGTATGGACATTTTGATGATGTTGATTCTTCCAATCCATGAATATAGAAGATATTTCCAATTTTCTAGTATCTTCTTTTATTTATTTCTTCAGTGTTTTGTAATTATAAGGATGTTAAAAAATCTAATATCCTTGGTTAAATTTATTTCAAGGTGTTTAAATCTTTTTGTAACTATTGTGGATGGGACAGATCTTAAAAGTTCTTTCTCATCCATGACAGTGTCTGTGTATACAAAGGCTATTGATTTCTCCATGTTGATTTTACCTACTATCACTTTACCAAACTCTTTTGTGAGTTCTAGTAGTCTAAGTGAAGTCTATTGGATCCCCTATACATAGAATCATGTCATCTGAGAATATGGATAGTTTAATTTCCTCCTTTCCAATTTTTATTCCTTTCTTTTTCTTACCTACTGGCTCTGGCTAAAACTTTCAAGATTATATTAAATAGCA
This sequence comes from Oryctolagus cuniculus, assembly GCF_964237555.1. Lineage (NCBI taxonomy): Eukaryota > Metazoa > Chordata > Mammalia > Lagomorpha > Leporidae > Oryctolagus > Oryctolagus cuniculus. Next base: position 33,254,585 of record NC_091439.1, read on the forward strand.
ATGGTGATAACAGGCATCCTTTCATGCTTCTAGATCTTACGGGGAATTCTTCCAGCTTTACCTCATTCAATAGGATACTGGCCACGTGTTTGTAATAAACTGTCTTGATTGTATTGAGGAAAGTTACTTCTAAACTGAATTTGCTTAAAGTTTTCATCATGAAAGGATGTTGTATATTTTCAAATGCTTTCTCTGTATCTATTGAGATTACCAAATGGTTTTTGTTCTATGTTCACAGTTTGCACTGTGATGAATCACATTTATTGATATGCAAATATTGAATCATCTCTTCATACTAGGGATCTATCCAACTTGGTCTGGGTGAATGATCTTCAGATGTGTTGCTGGACTCGATTAGCTAATATTTTGTTGAGGATTTTTGCATCTATGTTCATAAGGGATATTGGTTCTGGTTGTATTTGTTGTGTCCTTTTCTGGACTAGGAATTCAATTGATGTAGGCTTCATAGAAGGAGTTTGGGAGGATACCCTCCCTTTGAATTGTTTTGAATAGCTTGAGAAGAATTGGAGTTAGCTCTTCTTTCAATGCATGGTAACATTCAGCAGTGAAGCCATCCAACTGTGGGCTTTTATTTTTGTTTAGAGTGTGTTAATAATGATTCATTTTCAGTCTTGATTATTGGTTTGTTTAGGTTTTGTGTTCCTTCATGACTCAGTTTTGCTAGAATGTATGAGTCTAGGAATCTAGCCATTTCTTTTAGGTTTCCCAATTTCTCTAACAAATTGTGCTGGGGAAAGTGTATCTCCACATCTAGACGTTTGAAACTAGACCCATACCATACACGAAAATCCACTCAAAATGAATCAAAGACCTGAATCTGTAACTCAAATCCATAAAATTACTAGAGAACGTTGGAAAAACTCTACAAGACATTGGCATAGGCAAATAATTCTTGTAAAAGACCTCAGAAGCATAGGCAATCTAACCCAAAATTGACAAATAGGATTATCCCAAGCTGAGAAGCTTCTTCACTGGAAAAAAAAAAAAAAAAAAACAGCAAAGTGAAGATGAAGTCAACAGAATGGGAGAAAACATTTGCAAACTGTGTCACTTATAAAGGATTGACAGATTAACATCCAGGATCTATAAAGCTCTCATGAAATTCAATAACAACAAAACAATCATGATAAGAAATTGGCAAAGAACCTGAACATCATTTTTCAAGAGAGGAAATTCAAATGCCCAATAGACATTTGGGAAAATGCTCAGGATCATGAGCCATCAAGGAAATGCAAATCAAAACCACAATACTTTTTTTTTTTTTTTTTTTTTGACAGGCAGAGTGGACAGAGAGAGAGAGACAGAGAGAAAGGTCTTCCTTTGCCATTGGTTCACCCTCCAATGGCTGCCGCGGCCAGCGCGCTGCGGCTGGCGCCCCGCGCTGATCCGATGGCAGGAGCCAGGTACTTATCCTGGTCTCCCATGGGGTGCAGGGCCCAAGCACTTGGGCCATCCTCCACTGCACTCCCTGGCCACAGCAGAGAGCTGGCTTGGAAGAGGGCCAACCGGGACAGAATCTGGCGCCCGACCAGGACTAGAACCCGGTGTGCCGGCGCTGCAAAATGGAGGATTAGACTAGTGAGCCGCGGCGCCGGCCCACAATACTTTTACCTCACTCCCATTAGAATGGTTCTCATACAGAAATAAGCAAATGACAAATACTGGTGAGGATGTAGGGAAACAGGTACTTTGTTCCAATGTTGGTGAGAATATAAACTGGTAAAGCCACTGTGGAAGACAATATGGAGATACTTCAGAAATCTGAACAAAGACTAACCATATGATTCAGCTATCCTAGTCCTGAGAATTTTCCTAAACCAAAGGAAATCAGAATATGAAAGAGTTATCTGCACCAACATGCTGTTAAAAAAAAAAAAATGAAGTCATAATGAAGTCATATTTTTTGCAACAAAATAGAATAGTTGCAACTAGTAATCATTATGCTTAGTGAAATAAGCCAGTCCTAAAAAGACAGATAGTATATGTTTCCCTGATCAAAGATAACTAAGAGAGTATCTGAAATGTAATGTATTGAAATGAAATAACATTTTGAGATTTGGTGATTTTTTTACCCTTGTCTCTTCCATTGAGAAAAAGTGTTTTTTTTTTTTTCCTGTTCATATTATTTGTTGAAAACTTTTATTTAGTGTAAGGTTAAATATATAATCTTTAAGTAAACTGAATACAGATCTTTGTAAGAATTAAGAGTGAGTATGTGAGAGTGAGGAGGAGGAAGTGTTGGAGTGTAGGCAGGAGGAAGGGTACAGGGAGAAGCGTTACTATGTTCCTAATTCTGTAAATATGAAATAAACCTGCATAACTTAAAAAACATTTTTAAATTGAAAAAAATAAAGTGTTAATTAAAAATAATCCAACCAGCACTGTTTTGTGTAATAATTATTTTGACATTTTATATACTATAGTAATTATATATTTCTCTTGTACTATAGTTTAAAATATATTTAAATTTTAACAGTGTAAAGACAACACATATAATCACTGTTTATCATTATTAATTAATAATAATTGTTTATTATCAATGAATGTGCACCAATTACTATCATATTGTTGCTCCACTTTTAACTCTTATAACTTCATTGACCTGGATATTCTCTTTGCTCCTCACAGTCAAAATTGCTACATCTCCCTTGATGCAACACTGCATTCAGCATATATACCAATAACATCAAGTTCCCTTTAGGAAACAATTATCATACTCCACCATTAATAATAATTAAAAGAGAGAATAAAAACCTTATCGCATTAATAATAATAGGCAATTGCCTTTCCCTTTCTAGTTTCTACTCATAATTTAATGGTTCTTTTTTTGTGACTTACTGTATTTCCTGTCCACAATCAGCCAGTATCATTGAGGACCAACAAAGTCAAAACCAGAGACCATTATGTGTACTGAAGTAAGCCAATCCCAAAAAGACAAATGTCATGTTTTCCCTGATTTGTGGTAACCAATACATAGAGTACAATAATGTAATGTATATCAGGGAAATTGACATTTTGAAATTTGATTATTGTTTATAACCCTTGTATATACACTTGAGGAACAATAGTTTTATCATTTCCTAGTTGTTGAATTATTTACTTAGTGGAGGATTAAGCTTACAATTATAAAGAATTGAAATTATGCCATTGTAAAAATTTAAAAAAGTAAGAGTAGAAGGAAAAAAGACAGTGGGAGTGAGTGAAAGAGGTTATGGAGGGATGTATCATTATTCTCTTAAAGCTGCATATATGAAATACAAAAATTATTTCAAAAATTAAAGGAAATAGGGATGAAACATGGAGTTTGAGTGAGGGAGGAGGGGAGGCAAGTATGGTTATGTTCTTATGTATCCATGAAATATATGCACTCTGTTATCTTTATAATAATAATTTTAAAAGAGTAGAGAAAAACAAAGAGAACAAAATTACATTGTTTTCCTCTCAAATTATCAATTTCCAACTCTCCTCAACTATGCACACCGAATGTTACACTCTAAAGCTTATGAAAACAAGATACTGATATATAATCTTGGAAACTAAAGTAAGCCTGGTCATTCACAATTATTAGATGTCTTTTGATAATAACTCTCCAATTGTAAAATATATGGGAGGGTTATTAGTCTACTTACTAACAGATGACATGGAACAATTAATACATGTTTCAGAAAAAAATCTGCTATACTGGGGAATATTATTATGTAAACACAGTGATAATCATACGATGATTCTGGAGGCTCAGTCCTTTTATACCTTTTAATAAAATTTCTGAGTCCTTTCTACCTCTTAATAAAGGCTGAAAGAGTTCATCTGAGTCACATATGATGATACTCTAGCAGCTAAATTAGGCAAACCTAATTGATGCCAGGCAGCAGAAAATCCACAAAAATTACAAGTCAAATGACCTATTTTATAGGACCTCTGGTTTCTTACATTTTGTGTAACTTTTTAAAATGCCATTGCTGTATTTTAACTTACCCACATGTATTTCTCATCTTACCAATGAAAGATATTTACAAATATCCATAATACTACTTAATAGATCTTGATTATAAATAATAAGTATTCCTTAAGTACCTTCAATAATTTCCTCCTGAGGATAGATTTCTTATTTTATATTTGAAATATGAAATAACCACATAGAAAAAGTTTATAAAAGATATGTGAATTCAAATATTTACTAAAAAAGGAAGCATGAGCCCCAAGGAATAAACCTTTTAATGATAAGCTGATCAAAACTCTGGGTACTATGGGGCCGGTGCTGTGGCGCAGCAGGTTAACACCCTGGCCTGAAGCACTTGCATCCCTTATGGGTGCTGGTTTGAGGCCCGGCTGCTCCACTTCCGATCCAGATCTCTGCTGTGGCCTGGGATTGGCGCAGCTCTGGCTGTTGCAGCCAACTGGGGATTGGGCCATCGGATGGAAGACCTCTCTCTCTTCTCTCTGCCTTTCCTCTCTCTGTGTAACTCTGACTTACAAATAAATAAATAAATAAATCTGAAAAAAAATTCTGGGTACTAGTATTAGTGGAAATACAACTTTGCTGATATATTTTAAATATGTATTATCTTTGTTATCTGGTAAGACATAGGTTTTGAGTGGTTTGTGAATTCTGCCATTTTTTTTTTTCATAAGTAAGATTGTCTTATAATTTCTATTTGTAACCCGGAAGCTTTTAAGATTGAAAGGAGAGAATAACTGAACAGTCTCTGGAGAAACATGTTTTGTAATATCCCAGGGAATTCAGAATTCACAGTCATCTTTTACTTGTAATGTATGATTTTCCTGAATAGGAAGCTTGGAAGAACACATTCTGTATTAGATTTAAAAAATTTGTACAACACACCAATAAGCTATTTTACAGCAGTGAGGTCTACCATTTTCTAACAAGATCTTTTCATTTTCCTTGGAAACACAAACTAAATTTTCAGACTTCTTTACAGATGATTGTAGAATATGAATAACTTCTGGTCAGTGGAAGGCAAAAAAAAAAAAAAAAAAAAAACACAAAAATTCCCTTTTCTTCAGATTTGATCTTTCCCTTTCTGGTTCATTTTGGAAAAAGAATAATGCTTGATGATCTAAAATAGTTCCATGTGGCTAATTACTTGATTTTTCACTGTGTCTCTTAATGTTTTTGTCATAATATTTTCTATATGTGAAGAAAATGCTCTGCTAATTTTATTGATAATTCTTTCATTATCAGCAACAGTTTTAAGCAATATGTGTGGGTTATCAGTCTCTGTATCAACAGATGGTATGTTATAACCAAAGCAAGTTGTTTGAGTTCTGTGGAACATTTGCTTTATTACGTGACAAAGTATAAGAATAGCCTGATTCCATAAACCTGGACAGATTTGCACCTAACAGTGCAAAATAGTGGCATAGTTATAGTCAAAGAAGATACATTTGTTATTCATTAGTCAGAGAAAGTCCATTTGATTAAGCTATTATTTGAGCAGATAAATGGCATAAAATAACAAAATATGTAAAGCTGGCTTGACTATTTTGCTTGATTTTGTTAATACTACAAAACTCATTTCTTTGCAGCTCATGCAGTAAGCCAAGAACACCCAGGGAACAGATCCAACTCTCAAGATTTAGATGTGAGGTGTAGCAAAACTCTATCAGCTATATTGTTTGAGGTAAAAAGAGCTGCATTTTATTGGTGTTTCATTTAAGTACTGTTATATACAAGTGTTCCTATTAATTCTTATCATCTGCAATAATGCATCTTTATAAGTATAATTGAATAAAGTGCCACTATCCTTGTATTCCCTGCCTAGTTAATGACTCTAATACTAATTGAAAAACTTTCTCAGTGTCATAATTCCATCAATAAATCCATGTATTTATAGCAATACTATCAGGAGAGTATCTCATTGTTTTGACCTGGTGCCATTTTAGCAATAGGCAATAAAAAGGGGAGGAATAATATCTCCCAGGGAAAACATTACAGCTGCTCACGCACAGATAGTTTTTCAAGTCTCTGGAAGTAGTACCATTACTAAATATTTTACTTCAATTTTGGGGAACTTAATTTATTTTTATTGGTTTATATAATATCTCTTGATAATCACATTATAAGAAAAACTTAAATAGTCCAGGATAACTTTTTATTTTTTTTCATTGATCACCTATTATACAGATTGGGTTTAACTACATATGGAATATGAAAGTACATCTTTAAGAACAATCTTAGCAATTGGTAACCTTAAGCTATTTCTCCAACACAGACTTTTTTAGTTATACTAATATAATTATTAATTTGGGACTTCTTTCTATGCGTTTTGATTAGTTGGGCCAATGATGCATGAAATTTATTTTTTCAAAAATCAGCTCTTCATTTCACTGATTTTTGTATTTTTTGTTTCAATTTTATTTATTTCTTCTTCTCTAATTTTATTTACTTTTTTCTCCTACTAATTTTGAGTATGATTTGTTTTCTTTTTAGTTTTATTTTTTAAATTTTTTATTATCATTATTTTTTTTTGCTTTCAAACTTTTATTAATGAATATAAATTTCCAAAGTACAGCTTATGGATTACAATGGCTTCCCCCCATAACGTCCCTCCCACCCACAACCCTCCCCTTTCCCACTCCCTCTCCCCTTCCATTCACATCAAGATTCATTTTCTATTCTCTTTATATACAGAAGATCAGTTTAGCATACATTAAGTAAAGATTTCAACAGTTTGCTCCCACACAGAAACATAAAGTGAAAAATACTGTTTGAGTACTAGTTATAGCATTAAATCTCAATGTACAGCACACTAAGGACAAAGATCCTACATGAGGAGTAAGTGCACAGTGACTCCTGTTGTTGACTTAACAAATTGACACTCTTGTTTATGGCCTCAGTAATCACCCTAGGCTCTTGTCATGAGCTGCCAAGGCTATGGAAGCCCCCTGAGTTCACTGACTCTGATCATATTTAGACAAGGCCATGGTCAAAGTGGAAGTTCTCTCCTCCCTTCAGAGAAAGGTACCTCCTTTTTTGATGACCCATTCTTTCCACTGGGATCTCACTCACAGAGATCTTTCATTTAGGTTTTTTTTTTTTTTTTTTTTTCCCCAGAGTGTCTTGGCTTTCCATGCCTGAAATAGTCTCATGGGATTTTCAGCCAGATCCGCATGCCTTAAGGGCTGATTCTGAGGCCAGAGTGCTGTTTAGGACATCTGCCATTCTATGGGTCTGCTGTGTATCTCACTTCCCATGTTGGATCATTCTCTCCCTTTTTGATTCTATCAGCTAGTATTTGCAGACACCATTCTTGTTTCTCTGATCCCTTTGGTTCTTAGTCCTATCATTATGATCAATTGTGAACAGAAATTGATCACTGGGACTAGTGAGATGGCATTGGTACATGCCACCTCGATGGGATTGAATTCGAACCCCCTGGTATGTTTCTAACTCTACCATTTGAGGTAAGTCAGCTTGAGCATGTCCTGAATTGCACATCTCTTCCCTCTCTTATTCCCACTCTTATATTTAACAGCAAATACTTTTCAGTTAAGTTTCAGCACTTAAGAAGAATTGTGTATTGATTACAGTATTCAACCAAAGGTATTAAGTAGAACAAACAAAAAAAATACTAAGAGGGATAACATATCAAGTTGCTCATCAACAGTCAGGGTGAGGGCTGATCAAGTCACCGTTTCTCCTAGTGTTCATTTCACTTTAACAGGTTTCCTTTTTGGTGCTCAGTTAGTTGTCACCTATCAAGGAGAACAAGTGGTATTTGTCCCTTTGGGATTGGCTTATTTCACTCAGCATAATGTTTTCCAAATTCCTAACAGGGATCACTTTTCAGTTAAAATTTAAACACCTAAGAATAATTGTGTTAATTACAGAGTTCAACCAATGGTACTAGAACAAAAAAAATACTAAATGGATAAAGTATTACATTGTACATCAACCATCAGGACAAGAGCTGATCAAGTCACTGTTTCTCATAGTGTCCATTTCACTTCAACAAGTTTCCCCCTTGGTGCTCAGTTAGTAATCGCCGATCAGGGAGAACATATGATATTTGTCCCTTTGGGACTGGTTCAATTCACTCAGCATGATGTTTTCCAAATTCCTCCATCTTGTTGCAAATGACTGGGTTTCATTGTTTTTGACTGCTGTATAGTATTCTATAGAGTACATGTCCCATAATTTCTTTATCCAGTCTACTGTTGATGAGCATTTGGGTTGGTTCCAGGTCTTAGCTATTGTGAATTGAGCTGCAATAAACATTAATGTGCAGACAGCTTGTTTGTTTGCCAATTTCATTTCCTTTGGGTAAATTCCAAGGAGTGGGATGGCTGGGTTGAATGGTAGGGTTATATTCAGGTTTCTGAGGAATCTCCAGACTGACTTCCATTGTGGCTTAACCAATTTGCATTCCCACCAACAGTGGGTTAGTGTCCCTTTTTCCCCACATCCTCTCCAGCATCTATTGTTGGTAGATTTCTGAATGTGAGCCATTCTAACCGGGGTGAGGTGAAAGCTCATTGTGGTTTTGATTTGCATTTCCCTGATTGCTAGTGATCTTGAACATTTTTTCATGTGTCTGTTGGCCATTTGGATTTCCTCGTTTGAAAAATGTCTATTGAGGTCCTTGGCCCATCTCTTAAGTGGGTTGTTTGCTTTGTTTTTGTGGAGTTTCTTGATCTCTTTGTAGATTCTGGTTGTCAACCCTTTATCAGTTGCATAGTTTGCAAATATTTTTTCCCATTCTGTCGGTTGTCTCTTCACTCTCCTGACTGTTTCTTTTGCAGTACAGAAACTTCTCAATTTGATGCAATCCCAATAGTTGATTTTGGCTCTGACTGCCTGTGCTTCTGGGGTGTTTTCCAAGAAGTCATTGCCGGTACCTATATCTTGCAGGGTTTTTCCAATGCTCTCTAATAATCTGATGGTGTCAGGTCATAGATTTAAGTCTTTAATCCATGTTGAGTTGATTTTTGTGTAAGGTGAAAGGTAGGGGTCTTGCTTCATGATTCTGCACATGGAAATCCAATTTCCCCAGCACCATTTATTGAATAGACTGTCCTTACTCCAGGGATTGGTTTCGGATCCTTGATCTAATATGAGTTGGCTGTAGATGTTTTGGTTGATTTCTGGTGTTTCAATTCTGTTCCATTGGTCTATCCATCTGTTTCTGTACCAGTACCATGCTGTTTTGATAATAACTGCCCTGTAGTATGTCCTGAAATCTGGTATTGTGATGCCTCTGGCTTTGTTTTTGTTGTACAAGATTGCTTTAGCTATTCGAGGTCTCCTCTGTCTCCATATCAAGAAATTGGAAAGGCACCTAATAGATGAGCTTTCAATTCACCTCAAGGATCTAGAAAACCTACAGCAAACCAGACCCAAATCTAGTAGGAGAAGAGAAATAATTAAAATCAGAGAAGAAATCAACAGGATTGAATCCAAAAAAACCTTACAAAAAATCAGGCAAACGAGGAGCTGGTTTTTTGAGTATGATTTGTTTTTTTATAGGTTATTTGGATGCATTGATTTCTAATTTAATTGATGCCTTTCCAAATTCTTGATGTAGGAGCTAATTGCTATAAACTTCCCTCTTCACACTGCTTTTTCTTTATTGGATAAGTTTGATATGTTACACTATCATCCCCAATTGTTTCCAGAAATTTTGTAGTCCTTTTAATTTCTTCTGTGACTCACTGTTCATTCAAGAGCATGTTGTTCAGTCCTCCATGTGTTTTTATATTTTCTAAAGGTTCTTAAGTTGTTAATTTCCAGCTTCTGATGTTATTGTCAGAAAACATAGATGGTATGATTTCAATTTTTTGAATTTTCTGAGTCGTGCTTTATGGTCTTTCCTAGAGAAAAGTCTGTGCACTGATGAAAGAATCTGTGTTCTGCAACTGTGAAAAGTTCTGTGATATTGGTAAGGCCCATTTGGTCCATAGTGTAAATTAGCTCTGTTGTTTCTTTGTTGATTTTCTATCAAGATATCTGCCCATTGATTAAAGTGGAGTGATAAAGGAAAGTGGAGTAATGAAGTTCCCATTACTATTGTTTTGGAGACTCTCTCCCTTCAGATCCATTAAAATTTATTTTAAATAGTGAGATGCCATTGCATTGGGTGATTTTCATTGGTCATAGTAACATCTTGCTGTTATAGTGATACATTAATAATTATGTAATGGATCTCCCTCTCTTTCTCTAAATTAGGAAAGTTTTCTGTTATTATTTCACTGTATAGACCTTCTCATCCATTCTCTTTCCATGCCTTCAAGAAATCCTAAGACCTGTATGTTGTGTCATTTGACAATAACCCATAAATATCAACATCATTTTTAATTTTCTTATTTCTTTTTCCTCTCCTCCTTCTCTTTTCTTCTCCTCCTCTTCCTCCTCCTCTTCTTCTTCCTATTCCTCTTCCTCTTCCTCATCATCTAACTGAATAATTTCAAAGCTTTGCCTGTAGCTTGATTATTCTTTCTTCTGTCTCACCAAGTCTTTCATTAGGCTTTCCACAGCATTTTTCATTTGACATACTGAAATCTTCATTTCTATTATTTTCTTTTGTTTCTCTTCAAAATCTCAATCTCTCAAGAAATGTTTTCTTCCATGTCACATATGTATTTTTTTAACTCATGAGTTTACTTCTCATTACTTCTGTGTAATCCTATGATAATTCTTTTGGATTCTTTTTCAAGCATTTCATCGCATTCTTCATCTTCATATTCTTTTTTTAAAGATTATTTTGTTTATTTGAAAGACAGAGTTATAGGGAGAAGTAGAGACAGAGCAAGAGAGAGGTCTTCCATCTGCTGATACACTTCTGCGATGGCCACAGTGGTTGGAGTTGGGCCAATCCAAAGCCAAGAGCCAGCAGCTTCTTCCAGGTCTCCACATGGGTGCAGGGGCCTAAGGAATTAGGCCTTTTTCTCTTGCTTTCCCAGGCACATTAGCAGGGAGCTAGATCAGAACTGGAGCAGCTGGTATTCGAACAGGCACCCACAAAGGATACCGGTGCTGGGCTCCATCTTCATATTCTAACATTTAAATTTTGTTGTGTTCTTTTAGGGGAGTCATAATGTCTCCCTTGTTCTTTCTTCTTGTATTTCTGGGTTTACTTTTAGGCATTTGTGGAAATTATTGTTGCTTTCCTCCTCTGATGGATTTTATCTCTGAACTAGGCCTGTATTGCTTAGTGGAGTGTCTGCTGTTTCAGTGAATACCCAGAGGTACATTCTGGGTGTGGCCAGGGAGCTCTGGATGGTACTCAAGTATCAGGTTAGCATATAGGGTGACACTCAAGTTGGGCATAGTAGATTTTCTCTATTGTCTACAGGGGAAAGGATATGACCACATCTATTAGTGTAATCACAATCTCTTTTGCTCTCCTCCAAAGAGATCAATTACCAGGGTTAGCCCACAATGTGTACAATCCCCTCCATGCTGGCACATGAACTGCACAAATAATCTGTGATCCTCAATGTGAGCAAATAAACTTCTGCAATGACAGACTCCAGGCCATCAGGGAGCACTGAACTTCTAACTCCAGACACAGTGATTTCCCAGAGAACCAGCTACATGCCACACCCTATCATGCAGTTATAGAATTCCCAGAGTTACACTGCACAAGGCTCACACAGTCATGGGGTGAAGAGGATCCATGTAGCTTTGCAACCCTACCCTGTCCACAGAGAGCACAGAGACATTCCCAGAGCCAGTTGTCTCTGGGTGCTCCCCTTGGAAGCTTCAGCCCTGGAGCCTGTACTATGTTGAGAGGATGGAGTCAACTCATGGTCCTACATGGCTGTGCATTCCCTGTCAACCCTCCAAGCCAGACTCCAAGTCCGTGGGAGGATGGCTTTTTCCTTCTGGTGAAATTCCCTGGTCATAAGCATGCACAAGAGCCACTGTAGCTCCAACTTCAGTCAAAATGGAGCCTTCTCCCCTCCAGGTGCCTTGTGGGTGAGTGGAGGGAAAGTAATATGCTTTTTATTCTCCAGATTATGTGGTTACCCTGCCCCTGCTATGGCTCTAGGCCAGACTCAGTGACAGGGTGGTCCTCTAGCCTCTCCCCCAGGCAATATCACAACAGACAAGGACTGCTGCCTTCTGCTCGCACCTTCCTCTCCAAAGCTCACATCTCTACCAGCTCCTGGCAGTGGGGGTCCTGTGTGGTGTCTGTGCTTGTTGCAGAGTGTCTGTACCTTCCACAATGCTGCATGGCATTCCTGTTCCTTCTGTATAATTCTCACTGCAAACCACTCTCCCCTGAGAATGCACTTCCTCTGCTTTCCTTCTACTACTTTCCCCTGTTCAAAAGCAGTGCATCTCTTTCCTATGCAGCCATCTTCTGATCTCAGTATTTAAGTGTGAATCCAAGTAGGGCAGAGAGAGCTCATCTTTCAGAATTGGTAGTTTAAGTTTGACATTTTAGCTGTTTCCACTTTTATGTGGAGCACACAAACTTCCTTGCACAGTGAAGTCAGCACTGTGGAATACATAGGATTCTATTTTGGGGCTGAATCTCTTATTATAGCCAAAAACAGGATAGGAGTAATAACTACATTTAGTGTTCAGAGTGTGTATTTGATGCCAAAGAGTGTGTTACATGGTGGTGATTAAGTAGTGGCCAAAATTGATACGTGCCCCTGTTTTCATGGAGACTTGCCAAGAACAGAATGGAAAGGCAGACAGTTGGGCAGTCATTAAATAATTACACAGTGATCACTCACTAACCATTGTGTTTAAACTTAGTAACTACTAAATTAGGATAAAATAAAACAAAATAAAAACAGATATTTGTGTTAGAAAATAATAGAGAATCTTTACCTAGCCTAAACCATAACAATATGCTCCTGGGGAAGTAACTATGTGTTGAGGTTTGATAGATTATTGAGTTTCAAAAGGAAAATGTAGTGGTCAGAAAAAGTTAGCATTTCAGGTAAAAGAAGACTATGGTCAATGCTAATAAAACAGGAAAATGTTTGACATTTGAAAACTGGAAAAGGGCTGACATGTCTGAGTCTTTATGAGTAAAAGGGACACTGGCAGAAAATTGCCCTGGAGTCAGTCAACGAACAAATAATACAGTATTTATAAGTCAACGAAGGATATTATTTTACTCTGAGTACAGAAGAAAGGATCTTCCATGGTTTAATCAGGATATGATCTGATCAGCCTCTCCTAGGTTCAAAAAGATGATGCTGACTGATGAAACAATAAAAGGGTTACTTTGTTTCAAGAAGAGGGTATTACAAAGCCATAACAGTGAGTCACACAAACAGCTGGCTGCAGTTTTGATGTGTACAGCCAAAGTGATGGATAATTGTGAGATGTTTTGTGTGGTGAAAGTGAACAAAATTCTGATGGAAGAAGAAATTGGGGATTATTGATAACTAGAAAGGGTCTGGCAGACTGAGGGAAATAAGATAATAAAGATTACTCATACTTCTCTGCTTAAAATTGTTTCTTGAGTTTCATTGCCTTAGCAAAGCATTGTGCTGGTGGTTGAAAGACTAGGTGCTCTAATTATGATTCCGTATATTTTCAAATTCCAGCTCCATTCCTTAGGAGACATTCAGTCTGAAACACTTTATCCTTGCCCGGATTCTGACTCTATAAATGGTGACCTTAAGTGTATGTATCTCACAGTATTATGTATTAAAGACAATGTGAAAACAAATATTTATACTTTTGACATCTGGTACAAAATAAAGGTTAGTTATGAAATTAAACTTCACAGATTTGGCCTACAAGCCCCTGCTGATCCCTGCTTAGCTTTCCGTGATTGTCTTGCAGCTCTCTCTCCCTTACATCTAATGTTCCAAGGATGCCAGACACCTTTCATCTTTCTGGCATACCATAATCACTTCTGCTGCAGCACCTGCTTTGCAGGATGCTAGCAATAAATTCTCTTCTGCTCCTGCCCTTCACCTAGTTAATATTTACTCATCCTTCAGGTCTCAGCTCAAATGTCAGTTTCCTCAGAGGAAATATCTTCTACCAGCCTGCAAATTTATGAAGCCATAGGATACAATGCTTACCAAACAATCTCTCACAGCACCTAGTACAATATTGGCAACATCATAAAATTCAACAGGTGTTTATTGGATGAATTAATTGCTAGTTATCAAATAAAAAAGTGGAAAAGAATTATGTTGGCAATGAAGTCTATGAGTCAGTTGTGGATATGCTAAGCCATTTAAATATTTTTTTTTCATTCTAAAATCATGTTTATTAATTACAGGAAAAGATTAAGAGTAAAGACTCCTAGACTTTCTCTGAGCCATTGAATATAAATGTTCTCACATAACACATAACTTTTAATATTATTAAGTTCTCATGTAGTAAGGCAGAAACCTTTGAAAAGCAAATTCAAGAGAGTTGAGGCAAATGTTTGGAGGTAATCACTATTAGCTCAATTGTTTGTCACCTCTATTAATAGAGGAGCATTTTTGGTTATGTGATGGTAAGTATTCCCTACGTGAGCAAACATTTAATTCAGAATAGTTTAGAATTAATCATCAAATAGCCTAAATGTTCCAAATTTTTAAAATTTATATTTTGTATTGTTCATATGCTATTTGATGTGCTTCCATTATTTAATAGAGTGTAATATGTGAGGTGTTTCTGTTTGAAAGCGGTATAATGCATTCTTGCAAAAGCTCATGCTCTCTTCAAAATCATCTTCTAGTCCCCTCCCTCCCCAGCCTTCCCCTCCAGCAGACGTGGCAGCGCCTCTGTCTCGCTTTTTCTTATTTTTCCCCCCTTTCCCCTTCCTTTTTTTTTTTTTTCTCCCTTTTTCTCCCCTTCCCCCCTTTCACCATTTCCGCTCGGAGGCGCTTCCCCCGGGCAGGGGCAGAGCCGGTCGGTCTCACCCCCCCGCCTCTCCCCCGGCCACCACCGCCCTATGGCGAGAGGGAGCCTCCTCCTCACCCGGGCACCACCGGCGGCAGTTGGAGGAGCGGGGCCGGTGGCGGCGGCCTCTCGACCAGGGTCACCATGGAACTAACTCACTGAGCGCCTGGCCGGCCGCAGGCGTGTATCCCGCCCGAGTGCCTGCGCCCTCCGTGACCCGCACCCCCTCTTCTCCCTCCTCATCAGCGGGCTCGGTGTCCCGCGCACCCCGACGTTGCGCGCTGAGGAAAATGAGGCGGTGACGGGGCCCCCGGATGACCCCGCGTCACCCCTGTGAGGCCTACAGCTCTGCTGGGGTGGAGGAGGAGGAGGAGGAGGAAGAGGAGGAGAAGGTAGCTACATCAAGCTGGGTGGCAGGCAGCTCCAAAGGATATCATGAAGTTTCCAGGACCCTTGGAAAACCAGAGATTGTCTTTCCTATTGGAAAAGGCAATCTCTAGGGAAGCCCAGATGTGGAAGGTGACTGTGCCGAAATTCCCTACAGATCAGAATGTTTCTCCATCCCAGAGAGATGAAGTAATTCAGTGGCTGGCCAAACTCAAGTACCAGTTCGATCTTTACCCAGAAACGTTTGCTCTGGCTAGCAGTCTTTTGGACAGTTTTTTAGCTACTGTAAAAGCCCACCCGAAATATTTGAGTTGTATTGCCATCAGTTGTTTTTTCCTAGCTGCTAAGACTGTTGAGGAAGATGAGAGAATTCAGTACTGAAGGTATTGTCAAGAGATAGTTTCTGTGGATGTTCCTCATCTGAAATTTTGAGAATGCAGAGAATTATTCTGGATAAGTTGAATTGGGATCTTCACACAGCCACACCGTTGGCTTTTCTTCACATTTTTCATGCCATTGCAGTGTCAACTAGGCCACAGTTACTGTTCAGTTTGCCCAAATTGAGCCCATCTCAACATCTGGCAGTCCTCACCAAGCAACCGCTTCACTGTATGGCCTGCAGCCACCTTCTGCAGTTCAAAGGATCCATGCTTGCTCTGGCCATAGTTAGTTTGGAAATGGAGAAACTCATTCCTGATTGGCTTCCTCTTACACTTGAACTGCATCAGAAAGCACAGATGGAGAGCTCCCAGCTGATCCACTGTCGGGAGCTTGTGGCACACCACCTTTCTACTCTGGAGTCTTCCCTGCCTCTAAATTCCGTTTATGTCTACCGTCCCCTCAAGCACACCCTGGTGACCTGTGACAAAGGAGTGTTCAGATTACATCCCTCCTCTGTCCCGGGCCCAGATTCCTCCACGGACAACAGCAAGCCAGAAGTGCCAGTCAGAGGTACAGCAGCTTTCTACCATCATCTCCCAGCTGCCCTTGGGTGCAAGCATACCTCTGCTAAACGCAAAGTAGAGGAAATGAAAGTGGATGACTTCTACGATGGAATCAAACGGCTCTATAATGAAGATAATGCTTCAGAAAACGTGGGTTCTGTGTGTGGCATTGATTTATCAAGACAAGAGGGACATGATTCCCCTTGTCCACCTTTGCAGCCTGTTTCTGTCATGTAGTTTGAATGGGTGTTACCTTCAAGTACAAACTAAGGTAGACCACTCTAGAAATGAGAACACGGAAAAATCAGGAAAGGCTATAGAAAGATATATACCTTATCAGGCTGATCTGAAGTGAGCCAGAAACAAATGCCCCCATTTAGTTATGTGGCTAACTGTAATTCAGTACTTCACATAAAGACAGCTATATCGAGATAGATACATATATCTATCTACTTCAGAAATATCCAAATTTTTTTAAAAAGTAAAAAATCCCCTTGTAGTCTGTAAGTTCTGCTCTTCTGCTAAAATGTAGCTTGCCCTGTGTCAAAAATTTTCTTTAAATTTTAGAATCCATAGCTTGCAAATCCTATCCCGAGCATCCAAACCAAATTTTCCTGTTGCTTTTGCCTGCTTCTCCATTGAATAATGAATTTTATGCATGTTGATCTATACCCCAATATCCACCGAAAGCCCCCCCCCCAAATTTTTAAAACAATTATTTCAGCTTAATCGCCATGTTTAATCCTGATTCAAATTCTAGCTAGTTTGAGAAAGGTACTGTGGAATTGTCCTATGTGAAGTAAGAAGTGGTAATAGGAAAATTGTTCACAATACCACTTCGCTTATTTCAGTTTCTATTGTTTGAAAGCAAAATCACTGTCTTTGAGATGCTTTTTAAAGTGGCACATATTAGGTCACCCATAGATTTGCTGAAAGCATTTTTGATATGCGTATATAAAAGAATTTGTGATAAAGTTAATATATCAAGGTGCTCACCAAAGAAATATGTAACAACTAAAATTAGGTTTTTGTAACTGATGCGTTTCCACTCATTTATAATCAGTAGAAGAATGTCTAGATGTTGGGCAGCTCTATGATTTGAGTGTAACATATACTAACTAAATTCAGTACCCTAGTTTTAGTTCTGTATTGGGATTTTCTTGATAAAAGTTACTTCCCATCTCCCCAACCTACCTTTGTTCCTCTTAATGACTTCTAGATCCTGAGCTCCCTTTGCAATCTGAAGGCGGCACTACAGTCAGAACCATGTCCTGATGTTAAAAGCCTCTGGTAGCAATAAAAGTTGTCCTTAACCTTGAAAAAAAAAATCAACTTCTAAATTGATGAGTACAAATAACAGAGAATCATACATGAAATTAATGGGAAAATAGAGACATTCATGAAAATTCTAAATAAGATTTAACAAGAACATGTAAATAATACCCAAAGTATAAACCATAAAACTATGTTAAATCTGCATTGTTATGCACTCCCAGTGATTCTTGGGTCCTTTCAAAGCAATTAAAGATAATCTACTTGAAACAGATAACCACTCCTGACTAAGAGTGTACCTTTCTAGGGAAGAAATTCTAGTGCAAGTGTTGTATTTTTCTCAAAATTGTACTAAAATGTACTTTGAAACAAGTGCAGCAGCAAGGTTGATGAATGAATTTATCATCTTGTCCTGAAATTTATAATCACATTATACTGTGATCAATTTCAGTTCACAATTGATCATAATGATAGGTCTAAGAGTCAAAGGGAGCACATAACAAGACTAGTGGCTGCTAATACTGATAGAATTAAAAAGGGAGAGAACAATCCAACATAGGAAGTGGGATACACAGCAGACCCATAGAATGGCAAATGTCCTAAACAGCACTCTGGCCTCAGAATCAGTCCTTAAGGCATTCGGATCTTGCTGAAGAGCCCATGAGAGTATTTCAGTCATGGGAAGCCAAGACACTCTGGCAAGAAAAAAAAAAAAAAAAAGGAAAAGCCTAAATGAAAGATCTCTGCAAGTGAGATCCCAGTAGAAAGAATGGGCCATCAAAGGAGGTACCTTTCTCTGAAGGGAAGAGAGAAATTCCATTTTGACTATGACCTTGTCTAAATAAGATCAGAGTCAGGGAACTTAAAAGGCTTCCATTGCCTTGGCAACCTATAACAAGAGCCTAGGGGTGATTACTGACCCCATAAACAAGAGTGTCAATTGTTAAGTCAACAACAGGAGTCACTGTGCACTTACTCCTCATGTAGGATCTCTGTCCTTGATGTGTTATACAATGGGAATTAATGCTATAACTAGTACTCAAACAGTATTTTTTGCTTTATGTTTCTGTGTGGGTTCAAACTGTTGAAATCTTTACTTAATATATGCTAAATTGATCTCCTGTATATAAAGATAATTGAAAATGAATTCTGATGCTAATGGAATGGGAGAGGGAGCAGGAGATGTGAGAGTTGCGGGTGGGAGGGAAGTTATGGGGAGGAAGCCATTGTAATCCATAAACTGTACTTAGGAAATTTGTATTTACTAAATAAAATTAAAATATTTTAAACAAATTCCAAAAATTATACACAAAGTACTCTATACAGTTTCTCTTAGTGTTAATAGCATCCATAATCATTGAAAATCATTGAAAGAAGGAAAATTACATTGATATAATAATCTTAATATATGGATCTTTTCCTGGGATTTCATGGCTTAACAATTATGCAGAGTATTGGTTAGATGGGTTGTCCTTTAATTTGGTTTCACCTTCTGTTTTTTCATGACAACAACTTTGATGTTTCTTTTTTTTAAAGATTTATTTATTTATTTGAAAGTCGGAGTTACACAGAGAGAGGAGAGGCAGAGAGAAAGAGAGAGAGAGGTCTTTAATTCGCTGGTTCACTTCCCAATTGGTTGCAGTGGCCGGAGATGTCCCAATCTGCAGCTAGGATCCGGGTGCCTCCTGCAGGTCTTCCCATGCAGGTACAGGGGCCCAAAAACTTGGGCCACATTCTACTGCTTTCCCAGGCCATAGCAGAGAGATGTATTGGAAGTGTTGCAGCCAGGATTCGAACCGGCACCCATATGGGATGCTGGCACTGCAGGCAGCGGCTTTACCCACTATGCCACAGCACCAGCTCTGATGTTTATTTTAATATTATTTTCAGCACAAATACTATAGAAGTGCTGTCTTACCTTTCTCAGTAAGTCACAAAAGTAGTTCTATGATATCATATGTTCATTTTATTTGTCACATTAGTTTTTTTTTTTACAAAGAAACTTTTTATTTAGTAGTACAAATTTCCTAAGTACAACTTTAGGAATATACAGGTTCTTTCCACCATCCTCACCCTTGCACCCCACTCTTATCCCAAATCCTCCACCCTCTCCCATTCCAAGTCCAGTTTTCCATTAAGATTCATTTTCAATTAATTTTATATACAGAAGATCAACTCTATACCAAGTAAAGATTTCAACAATTTGCATACATACACACACACACACACACACACACACTATTTAGGAAGTTTTACAGTTAACTCTTATAATACAAATCATTGAGGACAATAGTCCTGGACTGCATAGGGAATAAGGGCACAGTGACAGCTGTTGTTAATTTAATAATTAAAACTCCTATATATGATGTCAGTGATCACCCAAGGGTTCTGACATGAGCTGCCAAGGCTGTGGAAGCCTTTTGAATTCACAATCTCCATCAGTATTTAGACAAGACCATAAGCAAAGTGGAAGTTCTCTCTTCTCTTCAGAGAAAAGTACAACCTTTATTGATGGCTACATCTTTCCACTGGGGTGTCACTCACAGAGATCCTTTATATAGAACATTTTTTTTTTTTTTTTGCCACAGTCATGGTCTTTTCAGCCAGGACAGAATGCATTAAGGGTTGTTTCTGAGATCAGAGTACTATTTATAGCAATTGTCATTCTATGAGTCTGCTGTGTAGACTGCTTCCCAAGTGGGAACAGTCTCTCCTTTTTAATTCTATTATTATTATCAGACATTTGATCTTATTTATATGATCCCTTTAGCACTTAATCCTATCTGTATCATCATTTTCACACTTACTATGGTCACTTTAACACTTATGAGGCATTTTTACCACCCAGCTTAAAGGTATTTGGGGTCCAATGGCAAGTTTTTAAACTTTACTCTGAGAAGTAAGTCCATATGAATGTATTCAGTTTTTTTTTTTAATTTTTATTATTTTTTTTGACAGGCAGAGTGGACAGTGAGAGAGAGAGACAGAGAGAAAGGTCTTCCTTTGCCGTTGGTTCACCCTCCAATGGCCGCCGCGGCCAGCACACCGCGCTGATCCGATGGCAGGAGCCAAGTGCTTATCCTGGTCTCCCATGGGGTGCAGGGTCCAAGCACTTGGGCCATCCTCCACTACACTCCTTGGCCACAGCAGAGAGCTAGCCTGGAAGAGCGGCAACCGGGACAGAATCCAGCACCCCGACCAGGACTAGAACCCGGTGTGCCAGTGCCACAAGGCGGAGAATTAGCCTAGTGAGCCGCAGTGTCAGCTGTATTCAGCTTTATAGTCACAAACTACCTCCTCCCTTTCTTATTCTCTTTTATTTTTTACTGAGATCTATTTTTAATTGACTTTATAGACATATAATTAACTCTATGTTAAGTAAAATTTCAACAAATAGTATGAAGAAGAAAAAAAAAAAAACTGTTCCTCAATAGCCAACACAAGGGCTATTCAAGTCATGGCTTCTCGAAGTGTCAATTTCACTTCTGCAGATTTCCTTTTAGGTGCTCTATTAGTTATCTCAGATAAGCGAGAACATCTGGTATTTCTCCCTTTGGGACTGGCTTATTTTACTAAGGATGATGTTTTCCAGATTCATCCATTTTATTGCAAATGACTGGATTTCATTTTTAACCACTGTGTAGTATTCCATAGATTATATATCCCATAATTTTTAAACACTTTATTAAAATGAATTCAGTCAAGTTTTTCTACTATAAATTACTGTTTTTGTCTTGGTAGTTAGTGATTATTTTAATATATGTTGAGAAAATCAAATATCTTCTCTGGAATACAATCACCCTTTAGTTTTAGCAGTCTTGTCTGCAACAATTACTGAGAAGATTGCATTATAAATTCCACTGTAAAGAATATTTTTGGTCTGATTTACTTACAGTTTTTCTTATTGCTTCTCTTACTTTTTTCTGTGTGCTGGTATGCTGGAATTTTTTGATTGGTGATTAGACAATTGCCAGGTAGCCTCTCATAAAAAAAAAAAAGCATTTTTTTCTCAGACAAAATATAATTCTCTTTTGTAGCAGTAACACTGCAAATATTCTTGAACCCCACCAGAAATTCAAGTGATTCAATACTCAGTTTTAGCACTTGTAAGAGAATGCCCATTTTTTTATTCTCCCCTTATAGAGTTTGACCTTCATTTGTCTCCACTGAATTTAGGAGTTATTTATTAGGTTCCTTCTCCTTGTATGTTGATGTCCAATTTTAACCTAAACCATAACTTTCAAACTTCTAAAGTCTTGACTTGACCCTTTGTCCTTCTAAGAAATGCTTTATGGTTGAAATTCTTCATCTCTCACTCCTTTATATCAGATTTAGGAATCAGCAGATTTCTAATGGAAAATTACGCAGAGGATATTGGATGTGGTTTTTTGCATGTACTTTGTCTTCCATATTAACCCATTATTTGTTGTTTATTTATTAGCTCTGAAATCACATTTATGTTTCCTCTGACTAGTGAGTCTGCTTCAAATTTTTGATTCCATAGCACGCTTTTATAGCACTGAAATTAGAATGTTTCCCTTCACCCCAAGAACTTAATCTCCCAAGTCTTAGCTATGCAGATTACCTTCTGATTCTCTTAACAATTGTTTTGTTATTTTTTCCACCTTTTAATAGCTCACAGCACAAAACTGACTCTAATACAACACATTCCATCATATCAGAGACTAGAATACTCATCATCTCATTCTGAATCATTAGATTGGCAGCTAAGATATTGAAATATGTACTTAGGCGTATTGCTGTTATTATTAGTAATATAATTAGCACTGAGTTTTTTCATGTCTAGATATGTGTCAATTTTTATGTGTAAACTGCTGAGTAAAACGTAGGTGCTTTATTAAATAAACTCATTTTTTGTTAGTTTCATATGCTGTGCTCTTTTGATTTTTTTCTGAGAGCAAGAAAAAGTCATTTTTCAAAGGCAGAATTTATAGAGGTTTAATGGTACATGAATTGATTATTAACGTAAATTAGACATAATGGCTTCAGTCTTTATATCTGAGCATATTATAAAATTTTCCTGCACTTCAACCTTGACTCTCTTCTTTCAAGGATCACATAGCTTATATGTAAACAAATTATTATAAACAAAACAATCATGTAAATAAGAGTTATATCTATATTCATCATTATTTTTATAAATGAGAATCCTGGAAATTACTTTTAGTGAAGCTCTGTGTGAATTATCTATGGATAATTAACTGGTTACTTAAAGAATAAAGGTTCATGAATGCAATAATAAAAGACTACAGATGGTGGTCGGCGCTGTGGCTCACTAAGCTAATCCTCCGCCTTGCGCTGCCAGCACACCGGGTTCTAGTCCCGGTCGGGGCGTTGGATTCTGTCCCGGTTGCCCCTCTTCCAGGCCAGCTCTCTGCTGTGGCCAAGGACTGTAGTGGAGGATGGCCCAAGTACTTGGGCCCTGCACCCCATGGGAGACCAGGATAAGTACCTGGCTCCTGCCATCAGATCAGCGCGGTGCGCCGGCTGCAGCGTGCCAGCCGCGGCAGCCATTGGAAGGTGAACCAATGGCAAAGGAAGACCTTTCTCTCTGTCTCTCTCTCTCTCACTGTCCACTCTGCCTGTCAAAAAAAATAAATAAATAAATAAAATAAAATAAAAAGACTACAGATGATTGTAACTGAAATCAACTGACTTGGTTTTGAAAAACACAAATAACTTAACAATGATTAATTACATAGTGGCAAATACTTGTGACGACCACAGCTATTAAACAAAACTTACTGGGCCCAGCACTGTGGCACAGTAGGTTAAGCCAGTTGCTTACAAGGCTGCCATCTCATATCAGCACAGGGATAAGTCCTGGCTGCCCCATTTCCTTTACAGCTTCCTATTACTGGGCTTGGGAAAGTAGCAGAAGATGGCCCAAGTACTCGGGTCCCTGCCACCCATGTTGCAGACCCAGATAGAGTTTCAAGTTTCTGGCTTTCACATTGCTGATCACCATCTTCTGCAGCCATTTTGGAAATGAAACAGCACATGGGGATGCCTTTCTCTGTCTCTCCCTCGGTCACTCTGCTTTTCAGCTAAATAAAATAATTTAAATGTTTGCTAGTTACATAATTTTAAGAAGGGGACTTTCTTACTTTAAGCCAATTAAAGATAATAATCACTATGTAATAGGAAAAGACCGATTGGGAATTTTAGGATTACTGCATGCCTGTTACTGACTAAAATAATCAAAGTACAAATTTTGGCTTTTTATAATAAAATCACCCATGAATCATCCAAGATAAATCAATCAAATCAATGACAGATAGAATGCTGTTTTAACCTTCTTAAATTCCAAAATGACTAAAACTTATTTGAAAGGCAGAGTAGCAGAGACAGAGGGAAACTGAGATGAGAGAGAAGGAGGGGGAGAGAGAAAGAGAGAGAGAGAGAGTGAGACAGAGAGAGAGAGAGGTCTCTCATCTGCTGCTTGACTCCCTAAACGTCAACAATGGCCTGTACTATGCCAAGCTAAAGCTAGAAAGCAGAAACTCCTTCCTAGTCTTCCATGTTGGTGACACATACCCAAGTAGTGGAGCCATATCTGCTGCTTTACCAGGCTCGTTGGCAGGAAGCTGAATCGAAGGCAAAGCAGTCAAAATCCGAACTGCTTCTCTGATATGGGAAGCTGGTGTCACAAGTGGCATCTTAACTGGTTGTTCCATTATGAAATTTCCCCTTCTATATATTTATGAATTGCTTATTAACAGAAAAAGCTCCTGGCTCCTGGCTCCTGGCTCCTGGCTCCTGGCTTTGGCCTGGCTCAGCCCTGGCCATTGCTTCCATCTGGGGAGTAAACCAGCAGTTGGAAGAGTCTCTCTATCCCTCCCTCTCTCTCTATAAATCCAACTTTCAAAAGATAAATAAATATTTTAAAAATAATAATAATTTTATTGGATATTTCATTATAATAAATTCATTGCTTGTTACCCAAAATACATTTATACATAACTCATCATACTTTATCTAAAGTATGGAAATAAGAACTACAAAGAATGTTGAAGCTATTTTGGAACAGGGTATCTAGTGCTATTTTTAAAACCTCTTTGAATTTTGAAAAGTAAACATTTGATGCATGACAATTAATCACTACTCTTGCATTGATGTCAAAGAAGAAATACAACTTAGATATTTCTGGCCTGAATTATAGTGGACTCACAAAGTGTAGGCAATTATTTATCATTCTACCTCTAATTATCTCCTGATTGAGGGAGAAATTGGAAAATTCTTCCTGCCTTAGACAATGAGAGTTTTGGGATGCAAAAACACATCAACAAACAAAAGCTTACTCTGGAAACCAAATCTGGAGAACAGAGAATTGTACCCGATCCTCTTCTTTTCATTCAGTATTTGTCATACCTTTGAAAGAGATTCACTGGAAAAGCTGCCAGTAAGCCTTGAACCATTTCATAAAAAAGAAACTGAAAATACACATTGAAATGTCTAAGTGTGAGAAAAATTACACCAGTGGGAAAATGGAATTAAAGAACAAGTATATTTTGGTGCAAATATTGAAATCATGTATAAAGAGGCTATCTAATACTTCCCAGAAATGTGTATTGTTAAAAGTATGCATGTATTTCAAAATTTTTGCAACTTGATAAATTTATCTTTAATTCCATTTTCATGCAAGCTTTTAAAATTGTTAACATTAATTATACATATTTAGGGACTTCATTGTGATATTTCAATAATACATTCAATGTGTACTGATAAAACCAGGGTAATCAATATTTCTCCTTTTAGATATTATTTTACAACTGGAAGTTTGAGCTTCTGTTTTTTCATGCAAAGTATATTAGGTTATTGTGTACTATAGTCTCCTCCCCAGGCTGTGTAATGCCAGGAACTTTCTCCTTTGATCTCACTCTGATTTGGTACTTAATCTTTAAATCATTAAGTGTCAACCCTCCCTTTAGTCTTATTCAGTAGTTTTTTAAGTGTACTTGGTTTTCTTTATTTGAAAGACAAAACAACAGCAACAGAGAGATCTTGTATCCACTAGTTCACTCTCCAAATGTCAATATTGTGTTTATTTCCCTGGGAAAGGTAATTTCCACATAAACATTAGAATCAGTTTGTTGACATCTACAAAATAACTTGCTGCAATTTTTAATTTTCATTGAGTTTAAACAGTAGGCCAGTTTGGGAAGAAACATGAAAAACATATTTTTTTAGATCTTGGATTTATTTTATCAATTTTTTTTAAGATTTATTTTAGTTATTTGAAGAGAGAGAGAGAATCTTCAATTTGATAGTTTACTCTCCAACTGTCCCCAACAGTTTGGGCTGGGTCAGACTGAAACCAGAAGCCAGGAGGTCTTCTGGAACTCACAAGAACGTGGGCCATCAGCTGGATAAAAAATGGAGCAGCCAGGATGTGATGTGATGCCCACATGGGATTTCTGAATTGCAGGCAGTGGTTTTACCTAATATGCCACAACACGCTTCTCATCAAAGTTTTAAGGGTTTTCTTATATAGAATCATATATGTGTGTTAGATTTATATTTAAATATTGTATTTTTGAGTGATAATATTTTGTTTTTAATTCGAATTTCATATTGCTCACTGCTGGTATATAGGAAAGTGATGGACATTTGTGTATAAACTTGTATTCTGTATTCTCTTCCCAGTCATGTGATCTGTGAATTGTTCTTTCTCAATCTGTATACTTTTTGCCTCCTCATATTATTTATATCCTAGGACTTTTCAGGTATAATTTTGAAAGGAATGATAAAAGGGGAGATCATTACCTTACTCCTGATCATCAGAATAAACATTTGTTTACTCACTAGAAATAAAATATTAGTTGCTTAAATTAATATGTTTACTTCCAAAAAATACAAACTGCATAATTTAACTGTATAGTAAAATATATTTATAATACATTTATAGTAATGTATAATATATTTAAATAAATTTTCAAATTTAAGGGATATATTATTACTGTCCTGATTTATACTAAAAAGGAAGTATAAAGTGATTGTTCTAACATGACTCATAAACAAAAGTTTTAAGTTTTTGTCCATAGAAATATAATGGAATATTATTTACTTAAAAATAAGAATTAATTCTCAATTTCTACTCACACTTCTTTTTCATTATTTTACGTATTCCACATTTCTATTTTAATGAAATAGTCTTTTAACATAAAATACCTAAATACCTTTGAGCTTATTAATAGCTATAAAGTGCTCATTATTATCATTTTTATTTAAGTATAAAATCTAAAGTATGTACAAATTATATTTGAAAGTATATTTTTTTACGAAATTAAGAGAAGAAAAGAAAGAAAAGAAGTAAGGGTAATTGAGGGTAAAAGGGAAGTAGAGAAGTATGATTAATTTCTTAGAGTTGTATCTATGTAATATGTGAAATCTGTTTTCTTTGTATTAATAAATATTTAAAAAATAAGGATTTTTAAAAAAACTTTTAGGAGAAATAAAGACTTTTGCTATCATGATGTTATAAAATGAAAATATATAAAACTATATAGAGAAACTTAAATGGGATTAAATATTAATTAGAATTAACCTACATATTTAAGTATTTATAATGTATATGGAAGCAAATATATGTTGTCTCTGATATGCAATACATAACATAGAACACAAAGAATTTGTAAGAATGAAATGGACATCTTGTGACTTGATTGTTGCTTTTGGCCTTTCTTTACATTCCTGTGGAAATGAGGTAGTTCATTTTACTTGTTGAATATTATGGTTACTGGTACAATAAGCCTGTAATTACAGAGTTGATTGAAATTAAATTTTTGCAAAAAATAAAAAAAAAAAAAACTTAAAAGAATGAAGGAGGGTAATTGAGGGATGGAGAGAGGAAGGTAGAGAAATGTGGTAATCTTCATAGAAATACAGCTATGAAATATGTAAAATCTGTTCTCACTATATATTAACAAAATTATTTTAAAAGAGTATATATAGAAACAAACAGTTGTTACTGGAGCTTCAAAAACAATGAGAAACATTGCATGGTTTTAGTTGGTGGTTGAAACACAGTTTCTCATTTAATTCTTCAAGTCTTAATGAAGAGGAAATATGGCTGCAACCAGATAAAGAAAGAAAAGCAGACTCTTCCTCCCAACACAGACCTTGAAAAATGGCTGCTTGCAATTAACAAGTGAAGCAACTGCCCACTGTGATCTTGTCTAGGGAGAAAAGAAGTCCTAAGCTCTGCTTCTGTAAACTCTAGTCATAAATCTGTCCAGATAAATCTGCCCTGATATCTCTTTTACAAACATATCAGACCCACCTACCATTGGAAGTGTGGTCTTAAGTCATGTAGGCTGCAATTTAAAACCACCAATGCTGTAACAGCTAAGATACGATGCTAATGAACCTATAGATTGTTGCTCATTTCTCAGGAAATGATTCCAGCTGAACCTGCAGGCGTAATAAACTGCTTGATTTTCCAATGTTTCTGGTGCCTGTATGAATGGAGGGAGTTTTCCCACCCCAGGTTTCTGTAACAGTAGAAGTATTTTTTGTTTATATAGTAAGAATACATGTATGTATGTGGCATGTGTGTGTACATGTATACATACACACAGAAGTTTAATGTATACCACATGTATACATGGAGGATACCCAGATAGAATGAATAAATCTCTGCAATGTGTTTTACAGGTTTAAAAAGATGGAAAGAGTTATAAGTCAAATTGAGATTATTTTTAAATTGTGACTAAAAATAGGAACAAGTGTTGAAGTGATCATATAAATAGAGCTAAGTGTCTAAAAATAATAATAGAATTAAAAAGCAGTGAATGCTCCAACATGGGAAGCAGTCCACATAGCTGATTCATCAATAACTTTAAGCAGCACTCTGACCTCAGAGTCAGCCCTTAAGGAATCCTGGTCTGCCTGGAAAGCCAATGAGAGCATTTCAGGCATGGAAAGCCAAGACACACTGGAAAAAAAAATGTTCTATGTAAAGTATCTCTGTGGGTGAGACCCTAGTGGAAAGAAGCAGCCACCAAAGAAGGAAGTACTTTCCTTTGATGGGAGGAAAGAACTTCAACTTTACTTATGGTCTTGTTGAGCTAGTGAATACAAAAGGCTTCCATAGCTGAGGCAGCTCAAGTCAAGAGCCTTGGGTGATTACTGACATCATACATGAGGTATTGATTGTTACATTAACAACAGGAGTCACTGTGCACTAACTTCCCATGCAAAACCTCTTTCCTCAACGAGTTGTATCATGAGACTCAATAGTAAAACTTTCCTCAAGAATCACTTCCTTTGGTGTATTAAGTGGAGGGTATTATTATGTCTCATAAATTATAGTTATGTCATGCAGGGGCCGGGGCTCACTAGGCTAATCCTCCATCTTGTGGCGCCGGCACACCGGGTTCTAGTCCCTGTCGGGGCGCCGGATTCTGTCCCGGTTGCCCCTCTTCCAGGCCACCTCTCTGCTGTGGCCAGGGAGTGCAGTGGAGGATGGCCCAAGTGCTTGGACCCTGCACCCCATGGGAGACCAGGAGAAGCACCTGGCTCCTGCCATCGGATCAGCGCGCTGCGCCAGCCGCAGTGTACCGGCCGCAGCGGCCATTGGAGGGTGAACCAACGGCAAAGGAATACCTTTCTCTCTGTCTCTCTCCCACTGTCCACTCTGCCTGTCAAAAAAACTTATAGTTGTGTCTAAGAGCTCACAAAATATGTATCATTCTTGGGTTCTTCTTTAAAGAGAATTAACTTTCTAGAAGAAAAGAAGGGTAAAGAAAGAAGGGCAAGGAGAAAGGGAAAAAATAAAAGCAAAAATCACATTTGAGAAGCAATACCTTTGAACAGCCCTTCTCTGGACTGCTGATAAACAGTTTTCTTATTTTTTTCACTTTATTTTTTCTCTTTTATTTCCTTTCATTTTCTTTTTCTTTCTCAGATTGAACAGTAAAGAGGAAGAGTGACAGAAAAGTGGGTGTGAGGGCAGGTATAGTAGGAAGAATTGCTATGTTCCAAATGTTGTATTTAAGCAATACATCCAAATAAATAAAAACAAATGCTAAAGAATGATTTTATAGGTTGTAAGATATTTGAATAGTATTTGAAAATTTTATGGAAAAATACTACCATGGGAAGGTAATATGAAAGAAAGAAAAATCAAAAATAGAAATCTGGAGTAGACATTGTGGCATAGTGGGTTAAACTGCTGTCTGCTGTACCAGCATCCCATATGGCTGCTGGTTTGAGTCCTGGCCATTCCACCTCTGATCCAGCTTCCTGCTAATGTGCTTGGGAAAATAGCAGAAAATGATCCAAATGCCTGTGATCCTGCACCCATTGGGAAGATCCAGATTAAGATCCTGGCTACTGGCTTTGGATTGGCCCAACGGCCCCACCCCAGCCTGGGGAATGAACATGTGTTGGTGTGGATTCGTTTCTGAGAGCAGGAGCATGGTGGGGGCAAGAGGCACGGACTCACCACACAGACCCGGGATTCGGGTGAAAGCACTCCTGAGGCAAGCAGCCTGCAGATTCATTTATTTCGAGTTGCTACAGCTGCTTATATAGCCAAGGCAGCCAATCTGGTCAAGGGGCAGTCAATGCCCTAACCAATCACAGCCTGTTGCTAGGCAGTTTCTGTTGTCAGTGGCCATCTTGGCATAACCTTCTCACCTTCTCATTCCACCACAATCATGAAGATGGAAGATTCTGTGTGTCCTTCCTCTGTCTCTGTAACTCTGCCTTTCAAATAAAATAAATAAACCTTTTAAAAAAGCAATAAAAAATTAAGGGATTTATAAAAGAATGGGATTGATATTTTGTACCAAGGACCTCTTTTCTATTGTTCTTGAAATCTTTAATGTATGTTTATAAAACCCAAAAAAGACTTCCAATGATACTGGGAAGTAAATTCAAAAATGAAATAACTAAAAATACAAATATAAAATTAATTTATATTTAGTTTATGATAAAATAACAAGTAAATCAATTAAAGTATTCTTGAAATAAAAGAGCAGAAACATCAGCTAATCAAATGATCATACTTGCTTAAGAACAGGAGGTGATTTTTAAATTTATTAAAGAAGTTACATCCTTAGCATAAATATGACATTGATTACCATATGCAATTCTTTTTATCTTGCTATATTTATATATTTATCCAGTGGTCCTGTAATATATGAAGCTTTTTTATAGACAACACAGTTGTCTGACACTGGGCCCAAACACTGACATCTTAAATTTACTGAATGTGCTCCTGTGCTTTTTATTAGGTTGACACAATTAAATGGGTCCAAGCTTTTATAAACAAAATGAACATTTAAGGGCCAGCATTGTGGCATACACAGTTAAGCCACCACCTGAGACTACCTGTTCATGTCTGGCTGTTCCACTTCATGTCTAGCCCCCTGTTAATGGTCTGGGTAAAGCAACAGAGGATGTCTCAAGGCCCACCCATGTGACAGACTTGGAGGAATTTAGTTTGAGCCTGGCTTTATGCCAGCCATTGTGGCCATTTGGGTAGTGAACCAATGGATGGGAAATTTCCCTGTTTCTCTCTCTCTCTCTGCTCTTGTTTCTCTGTAATGCGGATTTTTAAATAAATCTTTTGAAAAATGTGCACTTAGTGATTAAATAATATTGGTTTCTTCATTATTTGCCTGTCTGTTTTCTCTGGAATACAATAGCCTCCAAGTCTTTGCTACATAAAGTGTGGTTCATAGACCTATAGCATAAGCCTCAGGCATCCTGAAAACCATCTGGGCTTTCTCAGAAATGCAGATGTTTTGTGTCTCATGCTGAAATTACTGAATAAGACTTTTCGACGTAAGCTTCTGGTGCTTCACATGTGCAGTAAGTTTGCTCTGAAAAGCCTGGATGATAAAGATATTTCAGACAGCGCAAACACTGCATATAAACTCCAAAATTTAGAAGAATGTTTTTAAAGAATTCAAGAAAATATTAATTTTAATAAACTTGGCCCCCAAGTTTTTTAGTGTTGCCTAAGAACTAAAGCAAACCAGTTTTCTTACCAGCAGCTGGCCTCTCTGCCTCTGCCTCAGAAGAGGGGTCTTCCTGTGCTTAGTTATTTTTGATATTTCTTTTAGGATATTAACTCATCATTATGTACCTTTATTAGTCCTCTGTTTTAATTTATAATGACATTATACATATCATAGGGATTCTGTGCAATTAGTCTCTTTGCAAGTGATCATAATAATGTACAGCGACATAAAAATTTGAAATGTATTCTTTAAAAGAGGTTCCCACCCCTCCAAACCCTTTTGTTTCTTGGCATTTACAGTGAAGACTTAGATTAGCATATGTAGAAGAGATTTAGCAGAATCCAGGAGAGGCAAAATTGATCCATATAAACAGAAAACCTGATCTGCACAAAAAGCAAAAATTAACAGAGAGGAGGGATTCCATGATGAAACTGCTATGGAAAGTGGCAGTTGGGAGAACAATATCTAACACAGGATTGCAGGAACTATTGCTCTGTGTTATGTGAAACAGTTCATTTGCATTCATCTTTTTTTAAAAGACTTATTTGATTTTATTTGAAAGGCAGAGTTACAGAGAGGTGGTAGAAGGGGATGTCTTAGGAGCTTCTTCTGGGTCTCCCACAGGGGTGCAGGGGCCAAAGGACTTGGGCCATCTTCTACTGCTTTTCCCAGGCCATAGCAGAGAACTGGATCAGAAATGGAACAGCTCAGATTTGAATCAGCACCCATATGGGATGCCAGCACTGCAGATGGTGGGTTTATCTTTTAAGCCAGAGACCGGCCCTATCACTTCATCCTTTTTAGAGGCATAACATAACATAAAAAACTTTTTTAAGCTTTTTTTTACATTTATATTTCCTCAATATATTATTTGTAAGTCAGAAAATCAAGTTTCCAACATTACATAGAACTGAGCAAGTATTGATAACGAACTAATCTTCCCAGAAATCTTATGAAATAAGATGTAATACATTGACTTCATAATGAAAGAATCTGATGCTCAATAAAAGTTAAATAGACACATGTTTCACACCTGTGTTTAAGGAGAGACAACCCATGCCTTTCAGTCCCAAGCTAACATCAGTTCTTCTATTAGATATCAACCATGGCAGTGTATTACACTCTTTTGGAAAGCATTTACAAATAGCATTGCCTGGGCCCTTACCAAGAAATTGAAGCATAATCTGGAGGCGATAGCAGGGTAGAGAATCTTTATACTGTGCCATAAAGTTAATGATGCATTTGACATTGATTTCTGCTGCTTGAAATTCAAACAATATGTATTTTTAAAAAACTGATATACATTTCTTCTAGTATCCACCTTTTCTGTGAGTCACGATTGCCAAACATAAAGATGACTGAGATTTACTTCTTAACCTGAATTACATAATACTCAAAAAAACCACCTCAGAACTGTTTGATTTAATCTCTTGGCAAATTATTTAAACACTTGAAAGGGAATATGAGTCATTTTTTTCTTTCTTTATGGCTGCTCCATCTACCGCCTGACACCCATCCCAAACTTAACCTCAGAGAAAAAAGAAGGAAAACAATAAAAGAGGAAATCAATTAAAATCCTTTATTTTAAAGATTTATTTTGTTCATTTTTCTGAAAAACAGAGTTACAGAGAAAGGTAGGGACAGAGAGAAAGTGAGGTCTTTCATCTGCTGGTTCACTCCTCAAATGGCTACAATGGTTGGAGCTGGGCTGATCCCACGCCAGGAGCTAGGAGCTTCTTCCGGGTCTCTCATGCAGGTGCAGGAGCCCAAGCACTTGGGCCATCCTCTGCTGCTTTCTTAGGCACATTAGCAGGGAGCTGGATTGGAAATGGAGCAACCAGGACTTGAAGCATTGCCCATAGGCGATGCCAGCTCTGCATGTCTGGGCTTTAACCCGCCAAACCACAGTACCCGGGCCTGTCAATTAAGATCCATGACAAACAAAAACAGAAAACAAAAATGCTTTGAGATGCATGTCTTCACCAGTGTCTATCTTGAATCTAAAAACAAAAATAAGCAAATATATTTAGATCTGTGGAAATAAAATTAAAAAAATGTGTCTTGATTTGGACATGTGCACCAGAAAAAATGTGACGTGATTTAAAGTTTTGACTTGGACAGGAGTAATAAAGTTAGTAAAGGCCAAGTTCCATAAACTCCTAGACCTTTACCATCTATTGCCTTCCAGACACATTAGCAGAAAACTGAATCAGAAGTGAAGAGAAAATTCATCAGAAGCACTTAGATGTGCTAGGTGGGTATCCCAAGCAGCACCTTAACCTACTGCACCACAATGTCCTCCCATATCTTCTAGTATAAAATGAGGATATAATTTTGTCTAAAAGAATTTTGGGAGAATAGAATATTTATTATAATAAAGATAGCTTCAAAACCTTAATATGTGACCTATTACATTTAATCCACCACCATAAGAATATAATGAGTCCACATCAGACTATGTTCTACACTATTGTTTCCCAATACAACCTTGAAGAGTAAACACCAGTTCTGAGCTTTTTGTAAAAGAAAATCTGCAATAAAAATCTTTGACTTGTACCCACAATGAGAATGTTAAATGAATGAATCACATCAGAAATTGATTTTATATTGCGTTGCATATTTTAATAGATCAATGATGATCTTTGAAAATTACTCAAACACAAAGAAAACAGAGAAAGGCAAAATTGCATGTAATTTACACCATTTAATTAGAATTTAGCCAATAAAAATAATCACACCTGGAGGCCAATTAAAAATTTTCTGTCTTAATTTTGCCCTTGCAAGAATGTGCAACTTCTTTCTCTACTTTCCACCTGTTCGGAAATCCATTGCCAAAAGACAATCTAACCTTTAACTTGTTACCAGGAGAATTTACTGAGCATGTTTATGTAGAATTCAAATGCAACCAGAGAGAAAAGTAAATTATCTGAGGTGGGCTTGAAGGTAAACAGCTGTCAATGAACTATGAATCATCTCAAAGGCATTTTAAACTAAATTCATTTTAAAAAGGGAAATTGTTCTGCATGTTGAGCGAATAACCACAAGGACCCTATGTTGGCTCCTAATTTGCTGTCTGTAACTCATAACTTCCTCTGGGGAGCCAGATGATGAGCTCTTTTAGCTTTTCTTTAATAAGATTTTTTTTTTCTTTTCCAGGTGCTGAAATGAATATGGAGAGGAAAACCACCGTTATTTTAGAGAAATGACAAAACACGAGCATTCCTAATTTAAGCTGAATTCTGATTTGAGCTTAATTGCTTAAAACTGCTCTAATGTTTCTAAGTTTTTCGTTTTCAGTTTTGCTTTGTTTTGTTTTTAAATGAAAGTTTTCAGAAAAAATCAGACTACCATAATGCTTCTTTATTGTTTACATTTTAAAAATCAATATTATTTATTTTAGTATATCCAATAAATAAGTCTTCTTTTTTTATCCAATGAGTCTGAGATA
Organism: Oryctolagus cuniculus; assembly: GCF_964237555.1. Taxonomy (NCBI): domain Eukaryota; kingdom Metazoa; phylum Chordata; class Mammalia; order Lagomorpha; family Leporidae; genus Oryctolagus; species Oryctolagus cuniculus. The sequence goes on from NC_091439.1 coordinate 33,289,484, forward strand.
TTCTTGAGTCACTCAGATGAATAGTTCAAAATAAAATTGTTTCCTACAGCAATGTGTTATATAGAAATGTTTTCATACTAATGTTATGTATCACATGTGAGAAACACAATTTAAATAGAAATGGTAGCAGAAACATTATCCTTATGCCTGCAGCAAAAACAAAACAATATAAACAATATCAAAACAGACAGTAAGTCCAGCAGCAGAATCTAAAGATTCCAATGAGTTATAAATTTTCACATGATATATTTGAGTATTCCTGCTTTTTAATTAGTTCTAAAACATTGACAATTCAATTGAACTACAAATAAACATTATAGTATTGAAGCCTTTTTCAGAAAACTTGAATTTCCACAAAATGCAGTTTGCTAAATGCTGCACTGAAGCTTTACAAGTTAGGAAATTTGAAAAGCTGTGAAAAGAGGTTAATTAGATCATTAATATATAAAATGCAGTGTTAAATTTACTAAAGCATATATTTTAATTAAAAAAAATATGTGTTATAAGTAATGCGCTTTGACTGATAGCTTAGAACCTACTAATTACCTTTGAGTTTCTCTCTTACAGTCTTTGATTGCTCTTTTATTTCTTCCCAACATCTACTACATCTCATACTTTCATAATCTTTAGTTTCTTTGTCACTAATTCTTTCACTATTAAATTCTTTTTGTAATTTTTTCACTTTCTGGATTTGTTTCCTCAGGCTGCATTTTCTGATACCCCTTGCCATTTGTCTTATCTGATATGTACTTTTGTTAACATGTAGCAATAAATTATGAGCATATTACATATTGAATGTAAACATGGATAACATATTTTAATAACTTTATAGCACAATTTAATTTTGCTTTATAAATATCTCTTTCAATAAATAAACAAAGTTAAAGCCTTGGACCTCAGATGCCAAAGTGAACCAGTATTTCACAAATGCATTTTATTTAAACTCATACAGTGCTCTGCATCCTTGGTCTACAGGAAGTGCCATTAGCAGTTGTTCTTGGGATGTAGGTTGGTGGCCATGGTCCAGGGAGAGCAGAGTGGCTGCCAGTCAACATGCATCAGAAGCAAAGCCAAATGAACAGTGGGAGACCCATCTGCTCTTATTGTCTGGGTTCCTTATTGAAGGGAAAGCAGCAAAAGTACAGAGGTAAATACCCTTTATTAAGCTTTTCTAAGTGATACTTGCGTTAATAAATTTTGATAATAAAAAAATATGATGGAAGCAAATGGGGCTACTCTCTAGTCATCCATTGGAGATATTTATAGAAAAGATTATGTATTTTCCTTATAAGGCTACTGGACTTACATGTTTCTGCCTAATATATTTGCTATTGGTGGTGAAGATAGATTATATCACAGGTAGAGATTTATTTTTGAATAATGGTGGAAGTTCTGAATTTTATGGGGTATTTGTCAAGTACTAAAATTAAAATGACTTCACCATATTCACCACAATGTAAAAATAATGCAGGATCTGATTCTAATTGCTTTATTTAATTTGTGGTGGCACTAACAACTCGTAGATTAATTTTTTTCTCTCTTGCAAACATCTATCTTTTTAGTAGTGAAAACAGTCAATATTATCTGCATGGACTTCACTTCATGAGGTGTACATTTATATACACAAATATATACAGAATATATACAAATATATACAGAAATTTGAGGTTATTGGATTTTTAAAAGAAACCACAGTTCTTTGAGAAAATCTTTTTAACTTTTTTGTTGGATATTTCTCCCATGTCACAACTGGCATATTTATAAATCATAATAGCTTACTGATGCAGAATAAAAACATTCTTTTTTTCCCATTAATTTATAAAAGGCATCCAATTAGAGAACTCTGATGTAAGAAAGAAATGGAATTTAGATGAATTTTGAGGTATAATCCTTACAGTTAAACTATATCATTAAAGTATAAAATGAGATAAATAATGTCACCAAAGGTAAATAATGTCACCAATGTATAAAATGAGATAAATAATTGTCACCAACTCAATGACTCCCTCAACGTTCTCCAAATCATTTGCCAAAAAGTGTCCTCTTTACTGTACCCACACATACATTAGTTAGCCATCATTGTGTAAGAAACTACTTTAACTCTTAGCAACCTAAAGCAACACCTATGTCCTATTCTTTCTGGGAGTCAAGAATCCGTGAGCAGCTTGAATACAAATCTATTTATGGTGTTTCCTAAGATTAATTGAGGTATTGGCTAGGGCTGCGATCACTGAAGACCGGACTTGATTGAGGTTCTTCTTGCAAACATCATTGGTGGTACAACTCAGTTCCTTGAAATAGGGGTATCTGAGCAAATAATCAGGGGGTTATGATAGCCTGTCTTTCAAGATTTTGTCTCAAAAATGACACACCGTAACATTTGCCTTATTTCATTTTTTTTTCATTTCATTGAGACCAACTCTAACATAAAGCGGAAGAACAGGCAAAGGGAAATACCAAGAGGTTGGAAACACAGCAGGCTGATTACCACAATACTTTTTAACTACATGATGTTTGAATATTGTAAACACGATGTGCATACTTTATGTCCTTACCTTTCATTTCTGAGATGTTTTTACTTTGCTTTGTTGAAAGAATGTAGCAAAAGTGATATATATTTTTTTTTTCAGTTTCAAACCTATCCGTCATGAAGCAAACAACCAATCAGAAATCCCAGGTAGATAGACAAACGTTAAGAGACCATGTGCAAGAAATACTGGTTGCCTCATTAACCCCACATATGAAACACAGCCAATATCTTTGGATCTACCTAACCAATATGTAGATGATCAAAGACATGCAAGTAGACAGAGCCAATACAAAGAAATATATATATATATATGACTCAGATTAATAAACAATTATAATTGATTATTTATGTCACCAAATTTTGAGTAGTCTGTGAAATAGTCATTAATGTCTAATATATTCTATATGGAATATGGACTATATGCTATATTAAAATGACATGTAAAGAAAAAATTTGCTTCCATAACCAAAATTTATGTGATTTTTTATGGCAGAGTTGGTGATATGTAAGCTTGGCTGGATATTTTTCTATCATCTCAATCCTCTGTCTACCCATTTACATTCTGTTCTACAATTTTGGAGCTTTATGTAACTGGGTTTCTGATGTTCCTGTGTCACCTGTTGTCACTCTGATTTTTGCCAGTGGGAGATACTAAAAGGAGATCAGAAGATAAAAAGAGACATGAAATTTGACTTTTCTTTCTCATTTTTCTGTCTTCACACTTTGACTAAATAGTGACATCTTATTCTTAAAGCTATTCTAAACTTTCCTTAAAGACATCCATGTTCTTTTGACAGGATCACTGTGTATAGAAGAAAGGCAAAACACGCTGGCCCTTCAGGAATATACTCTAAATTCCAAAATTGAAAACTCCTTGAGTCCACTCTTACAAGTGGAATGTTGGGGGTCCAATAACACACAGGTTGTAGTATGAGTTATCTCACATGATGTCAAGAGGTTCTATAAACATATCTTTCAGTGATTTTCCAGTTCCTTAATTTTTAATTGCCATAGAGCTATTCAGCTACTGGAGAAATATTTATTTCACTCATTTATGTCATAAGAGGATACCTTTGAGGAAGAGCCGATAGAAATTCAAGGAACTTCTTCCTACCAGATTAATAAACAATGCAAAATATATTTTCTTCATGAAATGTCATAAATCCCTGCCAATGTCAAAAATGTGAAAATATAAAGATGGCAACTCTCTCCCAGAGAGAATTTTCTCTAACTAGCAGAATCAAAGTACAATTTTACTTTCTTGTCTAAGGGCTATTCCTGTGCTCGTATTCCTTCCATTATACAGTTACCCTGATATCATATAAGCAATTATTGTGGTCCACTTGTTTAAGGACACATGCTGATTAGATCTGATGATAATAAAGTAATAAGTTTAAGGATGTTTCAGCAACATGTATACCACACATGAAAAAGATAGAACTGTGAATCTGCCAAAGACTGCAATGCCAATTATTTTTCCAGGAGAACATTGATCTATAGTGTATTGGAATATATACTCCAAAGTTAAAAAAAAAATTCTGTAACTTGAAATTCAGACAATGCAAAAGTAGACAAAATATGTGACAAGAATATTGAATGTTAGTACACCATATACAACATTTGTGTGTGACTCTCTGTCCTATTTAATGAAGAACTCATAGAAATTCAGGTTTTCAGTGAGGCTTAAAAGAAGAGAAATCTTTGAAGTACGTTCAGACTTATCTTCCAATTAGTTTTTGTAACTAAATTGATCCACTGGTACTTGAAGTGTCTATTGTAAACCAGGACACAGTATGGAGTGACTGTCCTGCAGCATTCAGAGAATTAAAATTCAAGTGCTTAGTGTATTCGGAAAAAGTTATGCTCCCTTTGTAGATAATTATTTTCCTTCAAGAAAAAAGGCTTCCTGTCCCTTTCACTTTGCCAGTTCCTGTGTGACGTGATTTGTATTTGTCCCACAAATGCAAAATTAATCCCCAGTGTGGTAATATTGGCAGGTGGATAAAAGGTGACTGGGTCATGATGGATAGAGTGGATTAACGTCAATATTAGAGGAATGGGCATTTACCACAAGCGTGAGTTGTTATAAAACTGAGTTCTTTCACTGTACTTTCACTTGCTGCGTTTCTGCCAATGTTGTGATGTATCATGAAGACCTTCACCAGAGGCCAGGGTAAAGGTCTTGGACATCCCAGCCTCCAAAAATGTGAGATAAATAGACTTTTCTTTATAAATTTTCCAGTACATGAAATTCTGATAACAGCAACAGAAAGCAAACTAACACACTAGGAGCATGACTTCTACATAGTAGCAGGCCATTTGTGGTTACCATTGATTGGTACAGAGGTCTATGCTACCGATTAGTAGGTATCTGAACAGACTTGGGCAATTGATCCTAACTGCCTGGAGTACTTTCTGGATTGCTAATAATTGCTGATACACTTTGGGAGCAGGGAGAATTATGTCTGAAAGACCGAGAATTTTCTGGGATTCTTATTTGTGTTTCTATGAGCAAGAGTACAAGCTAATGCAAAACATGTGTTACCCTTCAAAAGCAGACTCACTTTGAAACCCAGACACATGTGAAGAAAATGATGAATACCTCATCAGAGAAAAGAATGCTGGCCAGTTGAGATGCTGGATGAGCACAAGGAAGATAAGGGATTATCAGTGGTAGAAAGAAGTTATGACAATAAAATCTAGCTTCGTTAATGTTGACACAAAATCAATGTTATTCTGTTGTATTTTTTTTTACTGTCTATCTGTGTATTATATATTTACATTCCTTTGCATTTCTCTCTGATTCCAGGTAAGTAGTGGTATTGACTACTACTATTAGACTGTTTAGTTTTCATTTTATGAAATATTCTAAAGTGAGATTACACTTAAACTAAAAGAATTTATAAATAGAAGTTATTTTTTCTCTCAATTTGCTAAAGAATAGAGAATTCTTTTTCAATAATTATCTACCTGTCATAATTGGCCCACTCTTCTGGAGGATTCTACATTCCATGTTTCTTTCGTAATTGTCTTGCTATATGAAGAACAAGAGTATTTGTAATTTTTCCTGTTGCATTCCAACTGTCTTCCTATGACGGGTCATTTCTCTAAAGCAATGGGCATCAAAGATTCCAGCTCTGGCCAAATGGCCCCCTTTCCTGTTGTCATAGTCTGTTCTCTAAAGTGTGGATTCCTCAAATGAACACATCTCTTGGAAGGAAGTTCTTCATCCATGCTTCCACAATTGCAATTTCATTTGCTCTGTTTTCTATGAAAGACAGCTAGCTTCTACCCAGAATCTCTAATCTTTAGACAACTTTCCCTCTGTTAATTTCCTATGACACCTGTGCCTCAAGAACTTTTTATTACATTGTTGTTGAGGATTACCCGCTATTTCTTACGTATTTTTTGACAAATGACTTGTGTATTACAGCTCAAATTTTTAGTGGTGCATAGCCTTACCCACAGCAAAATTAACGAATCCGATCCTACTTATAACTATACTTAATCGTAAGGTACGATTCTGGTCAATCGGAGCTGAGTGTAGGACACGATGCACTGAAAACCTTTCCTTTCCACTTTCTTCCTTACTTAGGCTCAAATTGAGGTCAAGTCATTATGAACTTTACAGATAAAGAAAAACATCTCAGATTACAGAGATGAAAATAAAATAAGGAAACTGAACCTCAGGTACATTATGGAATAGAGTTGCCTTGCACAGGAAATTTTTATAAAAGGGATGCATTTTATCTTGCTTAAGATAATATTATCTTAGGTTTCTACCAAAGACAAGTAAAGACAACCAATGCATACATGTACACAACATAATTTAGTTCTTTTAAACTATTTATACCAATACAAATTTTAACAAGGCCCTGTGATAGTATGGAATACTAAATATTTCAAGTTATTTAAAACAATCATTCTTTTACAAATATTAATTTATTAACTTAATTTCAAAGGCAGAGAGAGGGGCCTGCTCTGTGGCTCAGCGCATTAACGCCCTGGCCTGAAGTGCCAGCATCCAATACGGGCACAGGTTCTGGTCCCGGTTGTTCCACTTTTGATCCAGCTCTCTTCTGTGGCCTGGGAAAGCAGTGGAAAAGCTCCCAAGTGCTTGGGCCCCTGCACCTGTGTGGGAGACCCTGAGGAAGCTTCTGGCTCCTGGCTTTGGTTCAGCGCAGCTCTGACCTTTGCAGCCAATTGGGGAGTGAAGGCCTCTCTCTCTGCCTCTCCTCTCTCTTTGTAACTCTGACTTTCAAATAAGTAAATAAATCTTAAAAAAAAAAAAAAAAAGGCAGATAGAAGAGATTAGATAGAAAGAGACAGACAGACATCTCCTACTTACAGGTTTGTTCCTCAAATGCCTGCAATTAGGGCAGAACTAGACCAAAAGTAGGAGGCAAGATTCAACTGAGGCCCCCCATGTAGATGGAAGAGACCCAAATCCTTGAGCTAAAACTTTCTGCCTCCCAAAGTGTGTATTAGCAGGAAGCTGAAATCTGGTAAGAATCTGGGTCTTGAACTCAGGCATTCAGATATGGGATGCCAGTGTCTAAAGCAGCTTCTTAACCACTGCAACAAAAGCTTGACTGAAAAGAATTTCTTCTGGGGGTAATCTATGTATAGAAGTGGAATTGGGGCCGGCGCCGTGGCTCACTAGGCTAATTCTCCGCCTTGCGGTGCCAGCACACCAGGTTCTAGTCACAGTCGGGGCTCCGGATTCTGTCCCGGTTGCCCCTCTTCCAGGCCAGCCCTCTGCTGTGGACAGGGAGTGCAGTGGAGGATGGCCCAAGTGCTTGGGCCCTGCACCCCATGGGAGACCAGGAGAAATACCTGGCTCCTGCCATCTGATCAGCACGGTGCGCCAGCCGCAGCGTGCTGGCCGCGGCGGCCATTGGAGGGTGAACCAATGGCAAAAGGAAGACATTTCTCTCTCTCTCTCTCTCTCTCTCTCTCACACTGTCCACTCTGCCTGTCAAAAAATTAAAAAATAAAATAAAAAAAAAGAAGTGGAATTGACACTTTGAGAAGCAATGACTTTGAACAGCCTCAAAACAATTAGTCTTAACATTTAGTCCCTTCTCTATTTTCACCCAAATCTTAGACTGCTCTTGCTAACAGTGATGCAGAGCAAGTAAGATTTCCTCTTTTCTTATTTGCTGCTGTTTGCAATATTTCTGTATATAAATGGGAAACGATTGCAATAACTGCAATAAACTAGTTTTGTGGGTGGAAGCTTCTGAAGAAGTTAACTGCCTACATTTTCCTTCAGTAAGTCATGATGTCTAGAATATATTCTACTAAATATGTGTGAACAAAATTGTTTATACATTTGTTTGTTATCTTTATATTTGAAAAATATCTGAACCTATTAAAATTAAATAGGTCAAGTATATACACAGTATTGCAATGTTAAGTAAGTTTTGTCTGTGTGCCAAATTTACTATGTGTATCTTAGTGAGACATATTGCAGGGTGAAACAGTTATCCTCCAGGGTTGTTTAAAATGAGACGTAATTAGATCTTTTGTGGTTGGTTTTGAGAAAGCCATATCATACACATAGACAAGCCCAGAGACACAGAAGCCATATAGTGGCTGCTAACATGAATCCCAAGAGGAATGACTGTACAATTTATGTTCTATTTTCCAAGTATGTTTTATGTCAAAAGTGTAACTCCTTGGAAAACAACAAAAAATGACTACCACAAGGATGAAATTTTTTCTTCCACTTAATAGCTCTGCTAAGCAACTCTTAAGAGATCCCTTAGTAAATAGGTGTCTTAGAACACACTCATGCTAAGATACTCGGAGATATTTGTTGATTACATTCTGAGAACTTAATCATTTTGTTAAAGAGTAAACCCTTGTATGTGATTTTATGCTTCTTCATGTTTCTTAACACGCACATTTCAATTTAAAAATGTATTCCTAGAAACAAATTATTGTCGGCTGTGCTTTTGACAAAGTTAAACGAATTCATAATTTCATCAGCATCTGATGAGGTAAATTTTATATTTCTCTCAAAGTAGAGACTATTGCTAAATACCACACAAAATTCAGAAAAATATGTAACCATTATAAAAGTGAAAATGTATTAATTTGTATTTTCCTATGACTTTAATATATTAAATAATATCTCTAAATAATTATTAACCAAGCATTTATTTTCCTAGGACATTGTAATCATTAGTAGTAAAAAAAAGTCTTTTTTCTCAAAGAGATAAAGTCATAACTGTTATTTTAACATTTCTTGTTTTGAAATTGTTATTCTGAAGTATAAGACATTCACACTGCATGGGACTCGCAGTAGGCTCAGAAGGCTCCACTGCCTACTCAGAAAATATTGTTTCCATTGTCCAGAAGAAAAATAATCAACTTTATGTGAAATAAACCTAGAATTCTGAAAATCCTAATTCTTAACAAAAATCATTGATTTCAGTATCTAATTTAGTACTTAGCTGCAAATTTGGTAGACAATCTCTGGTTTCCAACATACTAATAACCATAGTTAAATATTAGATTAAACAAAAGACCAGAATTGTCCATGAAATATTCTTTGACTTATTCTATTTGATTCTAGATATTTTTGAGTTTATGTTTCCAATATATTTTACATTTGATTCTAAACAAAATAGGACCCAATTTTATATATATATAAATATATATACATATATAATTAAATATAATTATATTTATATATATAATATATATATAAAATATTCACAAAGAAATTTTATAGATATATCAAGTATCTACAACAACACAAATAACTTCCTCCATATAAATAGTACCAACTTATTCAACTTCTACAAATTCAAAAATTGACAAACTGCCAGTCATGTACATTAAGTTATTCAATATATTCTTAACATGTAGGGAAAACTAAGCTCTTAATGTTATCTACTGTTAGCTTCTGTGCACTTTAAAATAGTGTTTAGTCATTGAATAAAGTACACTTAAGATAACTATTTGACTCAGCCTGATCCTGTGAAGTTTTATTGACCAGTTTATATTATCAAATATAATCACAACTGAAATAACACAAAATGAATTAATGGAATGTTGGACAGAACTAATTTTTTTCCTACACAATGATAGTTGTTTAGTAGAAATAATATATCAACACAAAATATTTTTGAAATAATGAAACATAAGTAATATAAAATGAACTCTAGTCCAAATTCCAAAGATTTTTGAAATGGCATTAATTTATATTTTAATTTTCTATAAATAAAATAATATTCAAATATCAATAGTCACACACTCTAATTTTAGACATAATGTAAAAATAAGTTAACTTTTATGTATTTGAACACAGAAATAATACTTTCAAACTAAGATGTAGAAAAACACAATGAAAAATTTGGAAGTCTGAATCATAGCTGGTTGTAATTAAAAGTGTATGGCCTCTACTAATTTACCTGATTTTTAAAAATATTTGTTTTCTCATCTCTAAAAGGTAAAAGGTAATTCTCCTTTTAAAAGAGATTCTTGTGTTCAAAATATATGATATAATAAGATGCTCTGATACTTAAAGTGGAATATATGAGACATTTGCAAAACATTGCAAAAATGAATGAAGTTTTAAATAAAAGATTTTCTTCCTTCTAAACTAAATTCTCTACTACATCAGAAGGCGATCATTTTTATTTTTGATGTTATATGATGCAATAGGAAAAAATAGCCATCAAATATATTTTAGGATCCATTAATCTAATTTATTTAATAAAATATTAGATATTAAAGATTTCCAGCAGCATCTAATCAAGGACTTTATATGAATTATATAATTGGCCACCTGTTATTAATTATGCCCACATTTTATAGAAAACACTGAACTCTGTGGTAGGGTTACATCTCAACATACTGATAATACCAGTGATTCACTATTTAACTCATATAAAAGAGTGAATTAAAATATGTACTTTTCCCTAATAGCTACACTTCATAGTTTTCTCTTGATATATGTAATCAGTTTATATGCTTTTTAGAAGAAACTACCAGTGAAAAAGAAACGTCATTCATTAAAAGATCAATTAATTTGTGTTTCTAATTCACAAAATGTTGTGTCTAAATTATAGTTGTGTAGTTTTCACGCATAGAGTAGACCAAAAAGGCAGGATGTATTCCATGAAGGGATAAATTTAATTTATTATTGTTATTACTTTAATATTATTTAAATATATATTCTAATTTGTTTATTTTCAAGTACTTAAAGGGTAGAATAACAGAAAGATTGAGATTTTCTACTCACTATTTCTCTCCTGAAATGCCTGCAACAGGGCTGGGCAAGTCAGAAGCCAGTATCTTAGAAGCTCATCCAGGTCTATATGGGCAGCCGAAACCCAAATACTTGAGCCATCAACTGCTGCCTCCCAGATATGTTAACATGAAGTTGCAAAAGGAGGAGAGGTGCCAGGGCTAGAATTGGCACTTAGATATGGAATGTGGTTGTCCCCAGGGTCAAGTAAAAACTGGGTAGTGTAAGAATTTAAATTAAGGTCAGACAATAAATATATCTTATCCTTTCCAGCTTAAAAATCATTTTCAGGATCTGGTGTTGTGGCATGGCAGGTAAAGCCACTGTTTGCAATGCTGGCGTCCCATGTGGGTACTGGTTTGAGTCCCTGCTGCCCCATTTCTGACCCAGTTCCCTCATAATGCATGTGGGAAAGCAGCAAAGATGGCCCGCGTGCTTGAGCCCCTGCACCCATGTGGGAGACCTGGAAGAAGCTCCTGCCTCCTGGCCATTGTGGCCCTTTGAGTAGCGAACCAGCAGATGGAAGATATCTCTCTGTCTCTTTATGTAAATTCTGCCTTTCAAATAAATAATTAAATAAATCCTTAAAATCATTTAAAATATTAATACAGCCATTTACATATTTAAGAACTCATTTTTATTGTTGCTGAAGCAGAGTACAGGCTTCCAATTCCCCTGGAACTTACACTAGATTAAGGCTTACTTCAGAAGTTCGCCTCACAACATTGAATTCCTTTCTCCACCTTTGTGTGTTTCAATTTCCATGATAAGTTGGATTTAGTAAAACTTACTTCAAGACTCTTACTTCCTGGGATTGTATAGGTAACCAGTGTTTTCTCTGCGAACAGCTGTGAAAGTAAGATAATTGTGAAATCACAAATTATAAAATTTTATTAAAGACTATACAAAATCAAATTGCACTGAAGGAAAAATTCCTCTTGTCCCTAGCTGACTGTAAGGGTATTTGTCAATTCTGAGCAAGAGTTAGGCTGCAAAGCAACTTTGACACAGCTTAGTCTGTCATCGGACTGAGGTGTTCAGTGACTGCACAATCCTAACTATGGAGTTGAGGAAAGAATAAGTCCTTTCAGAATTCAGGCAGAAATTGTAAAATATTTTTATATATAAAATTGGAATAATAATTTGAAAAGTGCTTGATATAAAATTAAGACAAAAATCCACAGATAACACAAATATTGTAATTAGCACAAAATTAATAAAAAGATTTCCAAAATAAGTTTAAAAAACAAAACTTAAAAAAAAAAGTTTAAACTAACAAAAGTGGCCAGTGCTGTGGCATGGTGGGCTGGGCCACTGCCTGCTGTGCTAGCATCCCATATGGGTATTCGTTCAAGTTCCAGCTGCTCCACTTCTGATCCAGCTCTCTGGCATGGCCTGAGAAAGCATTAGAAGACAGTTCAGGCACTGGCTTGGGAGACCCAGAAGAAGCTCCTGGCTCCTGGCTTCCAATAGGCCCAGCCCCAACTGTTGTGGCCATTTTGGGAGTGAACAGGCAGATGAGGGACCTTTCTCTCTGATAAATCCCACTCCCTGTCTGTGACTCTACCTCTCAAATAAATCAATAAAATATTAAAAAATAATATACATGAGAAAAATAAAGAGCCAACGTTCTCATTCAGTGGATTAAGCCACTACTTTAAATGACAGCATCCCATATTAGAGTCCAGGTTGGAATCCCAACTTTTCTGCTTAAAATCCAGCTTCCTGCTAATGTCCCTGGGAAGGCAGCAGAAGGTAGCTCAATTATTTAGTTCGCTGACACCTATGTGGGAGACCAGGAGGTTAGTCCGCACTCCTGGCTTAGGCCTGACCTGGGTCTGGCTGTTGTGGCCCCTTGGGGAATGTACCAGCTTGCTTCTCAATGTCTGTCTCTGTTTCTGTCTCTCCACCTCTCAAATAAATGAAAGTTTTTTTTTAAAAAACTCAAATTTTTTATTCAAAAGAGGATGGAGGAATCTGTTTTTTTTTTTTTTAATCTGGAAATAAATAAATTACAACATTAGAACATACAGAAAATTGACAAGTAGACTTCTGCAAAAGTGGTTGATTGATTTATCTGAAAAGCAGAGTTACAAAGAGGCAGACAGAGAGAGAGAGAGAGAGAGAGAGAGAGGGAGAGAGGACTTCCATCCACTGGTTCACTCTCCAAATGGCTGCAATGGTCAGAGCTGAGCTGATCTGAAGCCAGGAGCTGGAAACTTCCGGATCTCCCATGCTGGTGCAGAGGCCCAAGGATTTGGGCCATCTTTCCCAGCTTTCCCAGAATATAGCAGAGAACTGAATCCGAAGTGGAGCAGCCGGATAGAACAAGCGCTCATATGGGACGCCAGAACTGCAGGCGACAGCCCTACCGGCTACACCACAGCACATGCCCCGCAAGAGTGATTATATACTAGAAAATTAAAATGTTTGTATCTCAAACTCTTCAATTTTTTTAAAGATTTATTTATTTGAAGCCAAAGTTACAGAGAAGGAGAAAGAGAGAGAGAGAGAGAGAGAGAGAGAGAGAGAGAGAGATCTCCCATATATCTCCCATTCCCATTCTCTGGCTCACTCACCAAATGGCCACAACAGTGGGAGCTGCACCAATCCAAAACCATTAGCCAGGAGCTTCTTCTGGATCGCCACATGGGTTCAGGGACCCAAATACTTGGGCCATCCTTCACTGCTTTCCAGGGTGCATTAGCAGAGTGCTGGATCTGAAGGGAAGCAGCTGGGTATCTACAGGAAATGCTACTGTCCTAGGAGGCAGCTTCACCCTCCATGCCACAGTGTTAGCCCAAACTCTTCAATTTTTAAGAACATTAAGGATTTTATTTTATTTTATTTTATTTTATTTTATTTTATTTTATTTTATTTATTTTTGACAGGCAGAGTTAGACAGAGAGAGAGAGAGGTTTTCCTTCCGTTGGTTCACCCCCCAAATGGCCCCTAGGGCCAGCGTGCTGTGCTGATCCGAAGCCAGGAGCCAGGTGCTTCCTCCTGGTCTCCCATGCGGGTGCAGGGTCCAAGCACTTGGGCCATCCACCACTGCCTTCGTGGGCCACAGCAGAGAGCTGGACTGGAAGAGGAGCAAAAGGGACAGAACTGGCACCCTGACCGGGACTAGAACCCAAGGGTGCCAGCGCTGCAGGCAGAGGATTAGCCTAGTGAGCCGCAGTGTTGGCCAAGAACATTAAGGTTTTGTTTTTCATAAACAAAACATTGAAATCTGTAGTGTTGGGAGTGGTTGTCAGTGACAAAATTCAATCTGTTTTACTATCTAGCTCTGTATAAATTTCAATATTTTTCCTTGATTTCTGGAAAATTAGATAAAACAATGACTTTTAAATTTACTCTTACAAAAATCATGGCATAACATATACTAATTAGTCAGAATTAGGAAATACTATTTTAAATAGCATTCAAAAATCAGAATTAAAACAAAGATATTAACACCATTGTTCATGTAATCAATAGCTAATATAAGCTAAATACCCATGATCACTTATAGTAGACCGAACTAACATTATAGTCACAGAACAATGTTTTGCCATAAATTTCAAATTGCCTAATACTTATGAGAATGTTCCTAAATATAAATTCTACTTCCATGCCCTTTAAATGTTTCATTTTTAAAAAACTCCTTGATTGCACACTTTGTGCTAAATTATCAAATGTTGAAATATTTTTTCATATGTCATCAGTATTAATCTTGTCTAGAGGATGTAATTCTTATTTCACAGATGACTAATAGTTAAAAAATGCTAATTTGTAAAGCATAAACAATAGGGATACAATGAGTGATTCATTAGCATATTAAAGCCATATTGTTCTGCTTTTCTCAATGGACTTTTAAGTGTAAGACATAATCAAATATGGTTTGCTCACTAGGCTTATCAGTATTGATGCTGATTCAGCCATTGCTAATGAGTGTTATAAGCCTTTGTTGATTAGGTCATTGAATTGATTCTCCTTAGTATTATTAGAACTCATTTACTGATATGATGAAAAATTAGAATTTTTCCTCTTAATTTCTGTAGAAGTTTGTAATTGAGAGTGTAATTGAGAGTTCCACTTTAAATGCTTTTACTCAGTTTTCCCCTCTAATACTTTTCAAGGACAAAAAAATTATCCAATATGCAGAAAGTAAATTCCATAAAAAATCTACATTGAGATTAAATATAATTCAAAATTAGAAAAGTAGATAGAGTTTAGGAAATGTGAATTCAGGTTTGGTAGACTAAAATGTGACTAAACAATTGAATAAAATGAATTTGTGTAATGGAATGCCTCTGTTTACAAGTGTGAAAAAAAGAGAATAAATCCAAGTAAACAGTTTTACATCTACATTTCAGGATTCAAAATTCGGAACTTTATATGGAACTCTCAGTTATAGGTAAAAAACCTGGACTTATCTGTGCTAGAACTAATGATGTCATAAGTCACAGTGAGAAGGACAGCCTTCCGGAATACATTAGTACATGCAGGCAAAGCAGCAGCAGTCTGCTAACGGTTAGCTAACATAAAAATTCTCCTTCATCTAAAATATTCACACTAACCACTCAGATAATAATCTTTGGTGTGCCACGACAAGCTGAAGAGATTGTAGAGCCCAGAAAAAGAATCACGAAGTAGAAACTGAACAACCTAAATGAGAGACAATCATGAACACACCTTGAGTATAGGAGTCACACACTTTGGGGATTCAGTTAGTACACTCCTAAATCACAAACTCTACTTTCTAGAATTAAAATGCATATTTGATTTTCTGACAACTTTTATGTTTTCCTCATTCATCATTTTCCCCTAGGCTTGTGCAATAAACCATATGAGGCAAAGATTTTCTCTCCCACAGTCTTTTCAAATTAAGTAATCATTTTCTACTTGCAGCACATCAAATCAAAAACTTGAACCCACTTGTTTAATAACATAGTGCATTTCAAACACGAAATGGCTCCTGCTCCTACACTTATTGGAGCACCACAACTCTAAGCTGATGCTCATAATCTATTCAACCTCTTCTGTATCAGTAGGATATTCTGATGAATATCAGTTTAGAAAGTGAACATATGCTACTTAATATATTATGAAAAATAAGCAAGATTTATAATTTTCAGGGAGCTATAGTAGGCTTGAGGACCATCATCTAAGCACAATTGCTTTGGATTCTACTTAGCATATGTTTTTCAGGAAGCAAACTCTAAGATTTTGATTTGGTGCAGAAAATGTTTTCATGTTTATCTCCTACCTGGTGAAGGACATGGACCTTTTATACTTTTAAGACTTTATTAATTTATTTGAAAAACAGAGTGTCAGAGAACCAGAAGCACACACACAGAGAGAGAGAGAGAGAGAGAGAGAGAGAGAGATCTTCCCTCTGCTTTTTCACACCCCGCATGACTGTAAAAGTCTGGGCTGGACCAGGCTGAAGCCAGGGTCCTGGAACTCCATCAGAGTCTCCTACATGGGTGGGGGTGGCAGGGGCTCAGGTGCTTGGGCCACCTTCTGGTACCTTCCAAGGCACGTTAGAGTGGAAGTTGAACAACCCAGACTTGGAACGATGCTCATGTGGGATGTCAGCATTGATGGGGATAGCTGAACCAGCTGCTGGATGCTCTAGATTGCTGGCCCCTGGACATGAATATTTGATTTTCTACTAAACTTACGTATTATGACAAAATAGTGAGTTTATATGAAGAAGTATGGTACTTTAATTAAAACACATGGAATGAAGGACACATAACTAAGGTAGACATAAACTCAGAAATATTAAGTACAATACATAGCAATAAAAATTCCTATAGTTTATGCAAAATTAAAAAGCAAATGATGTGTTTTAAAAATTTATTGTATCAATACTAGTAAGGACAATGCCTTAATTTTGTCATGTTCTAAAAATTTTCCTGGGCACATCAGCAGAGAGCTGGATAGGAGGCAAGGCACACAGTATAAGTTGTACAACTACTAAAATGAGATTAATTCTTTTCTGAGATTGTGTCATTTGCCAAGTATACAGAAGAATTGCTAGACTGGAAGATGTTTGGTGTACTGGTTAAACTGCTGCTTGTGAGCCCACATCCCGTATTAGGGTGCCTGCATTTGAGTCATGACTCCACTCTCCATTCCACACCCAGGGAGGCAGCAAGTGATGCCTAAAATACTTAGGTCACTGCCACCCAGGAATAACACTTGGATTCAGTTCCTAGCTCCTGACTTCCAACTGGCCCAACCCCAGCTATTGTAGTATTTTGGGACTGAAAGGTTGGATGAAAGCCTCTCTCTCTCTCTCTCTCTCTCTCTTTGAAATAAAGTAAATAACTAAAACATTTAGAAAAATATAGAATTGCTAAAAGAAAATGAAACAAACAGGGTGAAGTCCTTAAAGCATTGCATGAAAACAGTTTGGAAAGATTTTTTTCTTTTTTGACAGAGAAATGGTATGTTCAAAACTATGATGAGTATGTAGGTCTGTGGTTCAGAAGTTGAGATGTGAGTGTCCAAGTTTGAAGTGCATGAAAGCTGCTAACAGTTGCTGGTATCACTGTGGCAACAGCAGGGAATTCTGATGGACAACTCTAACAGTATCTAAAGTGACTGAAACTCCTAAGTTGCCTACCCCTGAGAAAGGATCTTCTCAGAGCTCCCAGGACGATTAAGAATGCATCTTTTTCTGCTCAGCAGCAGATGGAGGCTCATGGGCCGTATACCTGGAGCATTTACAGGTTTCTGCAGTTTTGCTAGTCCCCTTTTATTAATTTACTTCTCTGAATTCCCTTTCGATCATTTGGCCTTTTTCATGCATCCTAAGAAATTCTTTACTATATTTCATTTTTCAAATGCTACTTAGTTTGTGTTTTTTTTTTTTTTAATACTTGATTCTGATTATATAACAGAACTATAAGATTTAGAAGAAGCAGTGTAGCATGCAAAGGGCATAGTTCAGGATAGATACTGTTTTATGTTAAAAGTAGCTGCTACATCTGTGGTATCCAAAGAAACAGACCTAGTGCCGGTAAGTTCTTCCATGAATTTGAGGTCATCAATTGCCCTGCTTCTAAGAGTAAGGAAGGGTAAATTCCCAGATTAGAAAATAGTGGAGAAATACACAGCAGACCCATAGAATGGCAAATGTCCTAACAACACTCTGGCCTCATAATCAGCCCTTAAGGCATGCGGATCCGGCTGAAATGCCCATGAGAGTATTTCAGGCATGGAAAGCCAAGACACTCTGGGGGAAAAAAAAAAAAAAAAAAAAACCTAAATGAAAGATCTCCACGAGTGAGATCCCAGTGGAAAGAACGGGTCATCAAAGAAGGAGGTACCTTTCTCTGAAGGGAGGAGAGAACTTCCACTTTGACCATGGCCTTGTCTAAATATGATCAGAGTTGGTGAACTCAGGGGACTTCCATAGCCTTGGCAGCTCATGACAAGAGCCTAGGGTGATTACTGAGGCCATAAACAAGAGTGTCAATTTGTTAAGTCAACAACAGCAGTCACTGTGCACTTACTCCTCATGTGGGATCTCTGTCCTTAGTGTGCTGTACCTTGAGATTTAATGCTATAACTAGTACTCAAACAGTATTTTTCACTTTATGTTTCTGTGTGGGAGCAAACTGTTGAAATCTTTACTTAATGTATGCTAAACTGATCTTCTGTATATAAAGAGAATCGAAAATGAATCTTGATATGAATAGAAGAGGAGAGGGAGTGGGAAAGGGGAGGGTTATGGGTGGGAGGGACGTTATGGGGGGGAAGCCATTGTAATCCATAAGCTGTACTTTTGAAATTTATATTCATTAAATAAAAGTTAAAAAATGTTTAAAAAGATAGTGGAGAAGTCCTTTTGTGGATAGCCACTGACTCACAAGTCTAGAGTATTACAAAGGGTCTATGATGGCTGGAGTATATATACATTAGATTATATACACTTAAATTCTCTCCCGTTCCAGAATTCATAGGCACAAATAAACAATTTTAAGGCAAAAATATGAAATCATGTGATGATTAATTTGCTATGATTCTACAATTGTAGCTTGAGGAATACTTTGTTAATAAAAATATAAATATTTTACCTCTAAAATCCTTTAAATACAGTAATTTTACATATGTATTTATGTATGTGTGTGTGTGTATATGTGTGTATATATCTCCAGGTTTTTGTTAGCCTCAGCTAAAATAATAAATTGTTCATGTGTTCTTTTACATGAACGTCTTACTTTTTTATTTTTATTGAAAACTATAATATTCTAAGAACAGAAAATTTTCAAAATTTCTTGACCTTAGGTAGCCATTGGAAAATGAACTTGAGCACATATAAAAATTGCTTTAAAAGAAATATTGTTCCTAAGAAAGCTTGAATAAGTTGTTTGTGGATTTTTCAAAGGTCAGCACACTATAACCATAACTTGTTTTCATGTTCTTCTTATTAGTAGTGTTAAAAATTTTAATTATTATTTGATCAGTATTTCTCAAGTGCTAATAACATATCAGAAGTTAGGACACAAAATTATCCTTTATAACAGAACAACCAGAGGAATAAAATTAAGTAAACCAAACTCTATAAAACAGGTTGAAGGGAAAAGGAAGCCCCGGGAAACTTGTTTCTCTTTTTCCTGTTCTATTTCCCAGGCAACAGATTCAGTGGTCATTTTCAACAGAACCTAAAATTGCCAAATCTACTCATACCCTAAATATTTTACATTCACAGTTTCTGAAAGCAAATACAGAAGACCGAATTCACAGCCCAAAGAATTATTTTCTTCTCCTTTATCAGATCACTTTCTAATCTTCAGCATTTGCCAGTTGTATAAATTATTCTTAATGTTGCATTAAGCATAGAAAAGATACTGCTCTTTTTTCGTGTATTCTCAGATATCCTAGTGAAAGACTGATGTTATAACAGAATTTTGGGGTTAGCGTTGTGTTTGAGTCACTGCTTGGGATATCTGAATCCCATATATGAACGGCCCAGTTTGAGTCCTGGCTCCTTCTCTTTTGATCATTTTTCACTAATGTATACTAGGGTACAACAGATGATTCAAGTGTTTGTGTCCCTGAAACCCATGCTTTTTTTTAAAGATTTATTTATTTATTTTAAAGGCAGAGTTACACACAGAGAGAAGGAGAGGCAGAGAGAGAGAGAGAGAGAGGTCTTCTATCTGCTGGTTCACTCCCCAGTTGGCTGCAATGGTTGGCGCTGCGCTGATCCATAGTCAAGAGCCAGAAGCTTCTTCTGGGTCTCCCACGTGGGTGCAGGGGTCATCTTCTGCTTTGCTTGGCCATAGCAGAGAGCTGGATCAGAAGTGGGGCAGCCAGGATGCCAGCACTGCAAACAGCGGCTTTACCCCTATGCCATAGCGCCGGCATGAAACCCATGTGGATGACCCAGATGAATTAGCTAGTTCTTTGGTTTGGCCTGGCACTGCTCTAGATTTTGTGGGCATTTGGGAAACGAATAATCAGATGGAAGATCTGTGTGTTTGTTTCTCTCTGTCTCTCGGTTTCTCTCTTTCTTTCCTTAATATATAAAATACTTATATAAGCATACATAATTATGCACATCTACAAAACAACCCACATAAATATGAGTGCAGGTGGGATTATGTGGCATTGTTTTATTATAATTTTTAAACATTCCTGTAGAATAAACTTATATTCTTTATTTATAACTTTCTAAAATTTAGAGTTAGAAATTAAATTAGAATTTTAAGAAAATTCTAGACAAGCGAATGCAAGCATTATGGGTGTATATCTCCTTTGAGGTTGAAGAAAATGCCCTTTGCACTTATTTAAGTTATTTCACTGTACTTATTTCTAGTAGATACTAGAAAATGTATCTTTAATTTAAAAATAGTAAGAGAAGTGAAATGGACACTATGAGAAACAATGACTTGATGAGCCTATGTACTGGCTGTTGATGAACAACTTAATACTTTATCCCTTTTAGTATTTTTTGTTCTACTTAATACTATTGGTTGAACTCTTTAATTAACATACAATTATTCCTAGGTGTTTAAATTTAACTGAAAAGTGACCCCTATTAATCATAAGACTGGGAATAAGAGAGGAAGCAGATGTACAGTTTGGGACATGCTCAATCGGACTTATCCCCAAACAGTAGAGTTAGAAACGTGCCAGGGGATTCCAATTCAATACCATGAAGGTGGCATGTACCAACACCACCTCACTAGTCCAAGTGATCAGTTTCAGTTCACAATTGATCATAATGATAGGTTTAAGAGTCAAAGGGATCACATAAACAAGACTAATGTCTGCTAATACTAACTGATATAATCAAAAAGGAGAAAATGATCCAACATGGGAAGTGAGATACACAGCAGACTCATAGAATGGCAGATGTCCCAAACAGCACTCTGGCCTCAGAATCAGCACTTAAGGCATGCGGATCCGGCTGAAAAGCCCATGAAAATATTTCAGGCATGGAAAGCCAAGACACTCCGGGGAAAATAAATAAATTAAAATATAAAAATAAGAAAACCCTAAATGAAAGATCTCTGTGAGTGAGATCCCAGTGGAAAAACGGGCCATCAGATAAAGAGGTATCTTTTCTGAAGGGAGGAGAGAACTTCCACTTTGATTATGACCTTGTCTAAATAAGATTGATGTCCGTGAATTCAAAAGGCTTCTGTAGCCTTGGCAACTCATGACAAGAGTCTAGGGTGATGCTGACGCCATAAACAAGAGTGTCAAATTGTTAAGTCAACAACAGGAGTCACTGTGCACTTACTCCCTATGTAGGATCTCTGTCATTAATGTGTTGTACAATGTGAATTAATGCTATAACTAGTACTCAAACAGTACTTTACACTTTGTTTCTGTGTGGGTGCAAACTGTTGAAATCTTTACTTAATATATACTAAATTGATCTTCTGTGTATAAAGATAATTGAAAATGAATCTTGATGTGAATGGGATGGGAAAGGGAGCAGGAGATGTGTGGGTTGCTGGTGGGAAGGAAGTTATGGGGGGAAAAAGCCACTGTAATCCAAAAGCTGTACTTTGGAAATTTATATTTATTAAATAAAAGTTAAAAAAAGTAAGAGATTGCTAATTCTGTGAATGTTATTCTTGAAAGATAAGCATTATTTCTTTCACCACCACTTGTATGTGCTGTTAAAATTAAGGAGACCTTCATACAGAGAAATCTGTGCTAGAGAACAAGGAATAATGTTGAAGACATAGTATATTTAGATTTATTTGAACTAGGAGCTGTATTTCTTTCACAGAATCACCACTTCAACCTCAATTCAATCATCCTTAAGAAACATTTCTGATTCTTACAGCAGCCCTGCAGAAACTCTCAGTTTTTCAAAATACACCTTGAGCAGGTGTTTATCACTAGGATAAACCCCTTTTTGAGACACCTATGTCCCAGTTCTGTTTCAAATTCCAGCTTCCTGCTACAGCTCAACTTGGGAGGCAGCAGGTAATAGCTCTAGTATTTTAGTCCCTGCCATTCATATGATAGATTCAGGCTGAATTCAAGGTTCTTAGATTCAGCTTTGTCCTAGACTGTCACAGTCCTGGCTTTTACAAGCATCCGAGGAGTGAACCAGTAATGGAAGATCTCTTTCTCTTTCTGTGTTTCAAATAAAAATAAATACATAAATTAAATAATTAATAAATATGCCTCAAATCTATTGATTTGGAATTAAAGAAGTCCCTTTCATCTCTGAACATTCTTACAAATTTATTTATTTATTTATTTATTTATTTATTTATTTATTTTTGACAGGCAGAGTGGACAGTGAGAGAGAGAGACAGAGAGAAAGGTCTTCCTTTGCCGTTGGTTCACCCTCCAATGGCCGCCGCGGCCGGTGCGCTGAGGCCGGCGCACCGCGCTGATCCGATGGCAGGAGCCAGGAGCCAGGTGCTTCTCCTGGTCTCCCATGGGATGCAAGGCCCAAGCACCTGGGCCATCCTCCACTGCACTCCCTGGCCACAGCAGACGGCTGGCCTGGAAGAGGGGCAACCGGGACAGAATCCGGCGTCCCAAGCAGTACTAGAACCCGGTGTGCCGGCGCCGCTAGGCGGAGGATTAGCCTAGTGAGCCGCGGCGCCGGCACAAAATTATTTTAAATAAAGTTGTATTGGATGTTATAGGTTCTCCCCCTGGTGCAGCTTATCATAACGAGAACAGAGTTAACATGGTAAGGAAAAGTTATTTTTTCAAGGCAGTGAGCACAAATTGATGATATTATGAAAATATCATTTTCATTCAAACAACATACCTCCTTTCCAAGGATCAAAGTTACATATGCATTATTGGCAATTCTGTTATTTTTAAAATAACACATAAATGACATATAAAACAAAAGGAAAATGAAAGATATTGCATAGTGGTATCAGCATTAATACAGAATTGCAAATTGAATAAAAGAATGTGGTAAAATAGTTTTTGAAATGAGTGGTAGTACAAAAATTATTTAGCCACATTTAGAACTAAAGCTCCTTTATACAAAACCCTTAAGCATAATGACTCATTTTAAAATTACTTAATTTTTAAAAACAGATGCATCCTAAATATGTGTATAATCTCTTTCATTTGATTAATTCATTTTTCCTGCTAAATATTACATCATCTAAGATAATATCTGTGATTGTAGTTTATTTTTAGTGAACAAGTAAGGCTGAGGTTTCAGGTAGGAGGTCTCATTTTGTCTTTCTTTTTAATATTTTCACATTTCATACTATCATTAATGTTCTAAGGATTTTGAGGCTGGCTAAAAATAAAGGGAAAAAAGAAAAGAAGAATTGGAGAGAAGAGATGCAGAACACATTAAGAAGGATGAATAATGTGAAGATAATTAGAATCCAAGATGCCTTGAGATCCAAGAATTCTGAACCTATAAGTTCAGGTACTTTGATAATATACCTACATGTCTCTAATTATAGTTTGCCTCCAGTTGAAGATTACCAGAAATCCTAGGTATTAGTTTTCTATAAAAATAGCATATTACATTTTTGGCAAAGAAATAAAATACAGGATATTTTCTGTGAATAATAAATACAGTGATGATTTTGAGAAACATTTCTAGAACACATGCATTCAATGAGGTAATTTGTATGCAATTATTAAATATGCCCTCATCTTCCTGTTCTTTCTTATTATAATTGGTAATTGCATTTCTTTAGCAAAAAGTCCCCTAGGAGATGCATTTTTAATATTCAATCAAAGAATTAAGTAAATTAATTCCATTTAGTAGGGCAGTTTTTACCCCATATTCACTTACTCTTCTCCTCATGACATCCATCTTAAAATATATAATGGAATAAAAATTCACTATTAATTTTCTAGCAAGTATGTTCACTTCTAATCAAGAAGGAAAAAAAAAAACACAGAACCCAACTAATCAACAGATGTCATTTATCTTAAAATTTAGCATAGATCTAGGTAAATCTACAATGAATATGTCATGTGTTTTGTGTTTTTAATGCAATATCAACTACTATATTACCCCAGCCACAAAGTTATTTACTCTAGTGCAAGAGAAAAGCATATCAATTTTTTAAATTTTTATTTATTTAGTTATCTGAAAGCTACAGTGACAGTGAGCATGAGAGACAGAGAGAGAGAGAAAGTAGAGAGAGAGAGGGAGAGAGAGAGAGAGAGAGAGAGAGAAAGTATCTTCTACCCACTTGTTCATTCCTGAAATGGTTCCAATACCCAGGGATAGACCAGCCTGTTACTAAGGAGCTACAATCTCCATTTGGGTCTCCCACATAAGTGTCAGTAACTCAAGTATTCTGCTATCATCCACTGCTTCCCAGGCATATTAGCAGAGTGGATCAATAGTGGAGTAGCCAGGACTCAAATCAGCACTCAGTTATGGGACAGAGGCATTCCAATCAATACTTTACCTCACAACCCCACAACTACCACACCAGCACATCAATAATTAAGTATATGAACATAGTTTATTCACTGAAAATGAGCCTATGCAAATTATGGTAGATAAGTAAAAAAGAAAGTAATTCATTTTGTTTTATTCAGTGAAAATGTTATTGAAAAACTTAGAATATTATGAAGCTTTAAAGATATGGGAAAAAGGTACTCTAATCCACTTTTGGTGGGAATGTAAACTGGTAAAACCATTGTGGAAGAGAGTTTGGAGGTATCTCAGAAATCTGACTATAGTCCTACCATATAACCCAACCATCCTATTCCTGGGAATTTAGGCAGGGGAAATGAAATCAGCAAATGAAAGAATTATCTGTACCCCCAAGTTTATTTCAGCTCAATTCACAATAGCTAAGACATTAAAATTATATAAATTATATATTATATCAGCCGGCACACAGTGCTGATCTGAAGCCAGGAGCCAGGTGTTTCCTCCTGGTCACCCATGTGGGTGCAGGGCCCAAGCACTTGGGCCATCCTCCACTGCACTCCTGGGCCACAGCAGAGAGCTGAACTGGAAGAGGGGCAACTGGGACAGAATCTGGCACCCCAACCGGGACTGGAACCCAGTGTGCCGGCACCGCAAGGCGGAGGATTAGCCTAGTGAGCCGCAGCGCCAGCTAAAGTTATCATATTAAGTGTTAATTTGAAATTATAGATATGATTAAGCAACCATATGAATTAGATCAACTGTCTAGTAATAAAACTATATAGAATTAAAAATGTGAGAATGTTTCAACATGGGAAGCAGTCTACATAGCAGACTCATAGAAAGACTATTGCTCTAAACAGCACTCTGCCCTCATAATCAACGCTTAAGTCATTCTGGCATGGCTAAAAAGACCATGAGAGAATGTCAGGCATGTAAAGCCAAGGCACTGTAGAAAAAAAAAAAAAAAAGAAAAAAAAAAAAAAAACCTAAATGAAGATCTCTGTGAGTGAGATCCCAGCAGAAAGACCGGGCCATCAAAGAGGGGTGTACTTTTCTCTGAGGGAGAAGAGAACTTGTACTTTGCTTATGCCCTTGTATAAATAGTGATGGAGATTGTGGATTCAAAAGACTTCCATAGCCTTGGTAGCTCATGTCAAGAGCCTCGGATGATCACTGACATCATATATAAGAGTGTTAATTGTTAAATCAACAATAGGATTCACTGTGCACTTAATCCCCATGCAGTACCTCTGTCCTTAATGAGATTTACTATGAGAATTAACTGTAAACCTTGTTCTCAAACAGTGTTTTATATTATCTGTGTGTGGGTGGTTGCAAATTGTTGAAATATTTACTTAGTATAGAGTTGGTCTTCTGTGTATAAAGTTAATTAAAAATGAATCTTAATGGAAAATGGGACTGGAAATGGGAGAGGAAAGATGGAGTTGCATGGGAGTGGGGGTGGGAGAGCAGTGTATGGGAGGAAGAACCACTATATTCATAAGTTTTACTTATGAAATTTGTACTCAATAAATAAAAGGTTTATTTGGAAAAAAGGTGAGTAAGTGTTAATGGGAAAGAGAGCTGAGGATGGAATGAAAGACTTTAGATAGATGTAGTTCAGAAAGAAGAGAACTACATCATAACATTCTAAATTGTGGAATGTCATTTTTATTCTCCTAGATCGCATGTAATTTTGCATGCATGAGTATCCTCATGAGTGTACTCAGATCCATGAGTAAAGATTGAACAGAGGGTTTCTAGTAATTTTCTGGAGAGTAGCAAGAATAAGATTAAGTTTAAGGAATATGTAGGCAATGTTTATAGAATGTTCATTTTATTTTATAGGTAAAAAGAAATCAATATTGAATACAAAGGTTTACATGATCATAATATTTTCTCTATCAGATCATTTGGATAATTAGTGATATAGTTATTATCCAAAATGATTTATCTTCATTTGTAGGGTCTTTTTTTTTTTTTGGACTTATTTATTTAGTAATAGTATTTCAGAGAGAGATAGAGAAGGAGGTCTTCTATGTGTTATTTTATTCCCAAGATGGCTGAAATGGCCAGGTCTGGAGCAGGCCAAAGCCGGGAGCTCATAGCTTCTTGCGGGTCTCACACATGGGTGGCAGGTGCCCATGTACTTGGGCCATACTCTGCAGTTTTTCCAGGCCATTAGCAGGGTCTGGATCAGAAGTGGAGCAGTTGGGACAAGAACTGGCAACCATGAGGGATGCTGGCATCACAGGTAGTGGCTTGACCCACTACACCACCACATTGGCCTAAAGTCAACAGATCTTTAAAACATTGTATGATTACACTTCAATTGTTTGAATACAATATAAGTAGACATGAAATCAAAACAACTTCTGAAAAATAAACAAAATAAAATAAAAAAAGAAAGAAAACACTTCATTTTGGTGTTCCTGATCTGTATTATTTATAAAATTGCAATTATGGTTATCGTCCTTTCCGTGAGCACCATGAGTCTTGTTAGCAAATTATCAAAAATGAGAGAATTGTAGGAAAGGTCCGAGTTTGTAGCTGGGAAGTCAGTACTATGGTAGTTCCACCCAGGCTTTGCGTGGGCTCTTAAAGTGGAGAAATTCTTGTGAAGAATTTGAGTAATAACTTGCACGATCTGAAAAGCTGTGCATTTAGTGTCAGAAGTGAATTGAACTTTAGGACATATGGTGCCAGACAGAACTGACGTAATGTCAGTCTTATCAGCATTTCTGCAACTATACCACTATACTGAATGAAAAATCTTTTGGAGAATTGACAAAAAATCCATAACACCTTTATTTTATGATCTATATCATAAAATAATTATAAATAATCATAAATAATCATAAATAATTATGATCTAAAATATAAGTAACTTGTTTGAAATAATTTCTAGTAAGTGAAAGCCTACATTGATCTCAACTTTGAAATTCACATCCAAGATTATTCTACTATGCTATTTGTAAAATCAAATTATAAACCAATAAGATATAACATCTAAGGAATGTGAAGAGACTATTTAAACAGTTATGTTTATGAGTCTATTAGACTTTGAATTATTAAATTAATATTGACCATAACGTATTTCCAAAATCACACTTCTCTCATATACATATAAGTGGATAATTGATGAATGCATTATTACAGATTTGTACTAGTCCTTGTTTTTAATTTATAACATCATGCCATGTAGTCATCATTGCGGTAATAGAGAAATCTCCAAATTTCAGTAATCCCCTCTTTACCCAAAGGAAAGAATCAGGAATAAGGCCTTAAGTTTTGGAGATTCTATGAGTGATTGGAGTAAAAAAGAAATTATGTATATGAAAGTAGATCCATCAAGCACTTTCTTTGGGTTAAAAAGGAAGATTATAAGTTATGATGATATGTAATTAACATAGAAGTAAAGGGAAATGGATCCAAAGCAAGTTGATATAAGTCCAACTATGAAATTTAAATAGAAATGTGTATACTTATTTTTAAAATATTTTAATCTGAACATTTTTGTACTTTTTAAACTCTTTTGTTTGTCTCCTTAATAGTTAAACAATGGTCTAGTATTTTTTAACCTCTTTCCATGGACAGTATAGATATATTATAGAAAGTACTTTACAGGATAAAGATGGAATTGCATTCAAATGTAATGGGCCAAGGTATTACCTATTGTTTAGAATAGAGGTCTTGATTTAAAACCAAATATTGATTATTCAATATCATGATACTGGAATAAAAGTGAAATGAATAGTGAAGAGGGAAACTTTTTCAAGCTGATCATAATGAAAAAGTAAAACCAGGTTGAAGGAATTATTGTTGCTCTTGTGATGGGACATAATATTCAATCTGTAATGGAGCACATAGATATTACCAAAGTGCACTTAAATAGAAGCTTTTTGCTAAAAATTAAATAACACATAATTATGTTTTCAGGGAAAAATAGAACTGACCTTGATTCCTGGATGTGTTTGTCTGAAATATGGGTAGTGATTCAGTAATAGAAAGATGGCTTAGGTCTTTCAAGCTAAACAAAATTATAAAATATGGAAAAACAATTAGTGAGACAAAAATGGCTAAATTTAGTCTACAACATATTTTATGTTATTCCAAAGTGTTATTTGTAAGCAACAGAAGTTATTGTAAACTTTAGGTATTTAATAGTTAGGATTTTTATGATTATACCTACATCACATAAGTATATGTATCACAAATGTATATATATACTTGCCTATAACCCACATTTGCAGGAGATCAGCTCCACCCAGTCCAGGGGCTCCAAGGTGTAAGAGGTGTCACAGCGCTCAAAGAAATGAGACACACTCACAGCAAGGCTGATGGCATGCCTCTGACTCTCCAGCACCAGACTTTATTTTTATATCATAAGTCAAATAATGTTTTTTCTCACAATAACAAGTCTATTGTCCATTTTTTTTCTAATTACAATTTCTTTGATTTTCAAGGGCATATTCAGAGCATGGGTTACAATCACAGACAGGTGCGACATAATGGGCTGCCCACACCAGCCAAGGCCTGGAGTGCTGTCGAGCTATGCAGAAATTGACTACACAAGCTAGAATACTACCTTCCTAATCTAATCTTTACTAGAAGCCCCAAGTTCAAAGTAGACCCTTTTTAAAATGTATCCCCTCTTTGAAATAAAAAAAAAAAGATTTCTTTGTTGTACTTATTTAAATGTTCACTAGATCTATTCCACAGTTTTGACATCCTAACCATTGTAGTATTTGTAGCATATATTGAATTATAGCTTTAATAACATTTATCTTTATTCTAGTGGGAAGTATATACCAGGGAGCCTGTTGCCTTTTAATTCTTTTCCACAAACAGCTCAACCTTGTATAAAGCATTAACCCCTTCTCCTACACTAACATTCTGCTTGATTAAAATTTTACAAAGTACTGGACATTTTGGGGATAATGAGACTAAGCGTTCTTCTCTAAAATTAGGAATACAGCAATCAATAGCAGAACCACCAGGAAGCTCTGGCTTTCTTATGCGGAGTATAGTTCCCAACAAACCTAAAACCACCAAGAGGACAGCAGCTGTCCTTCTCATGCCTTGCTGAGACAGACCTTCTGCTGTGACCTTGTCAGCCAGCCGAAGTTGCTTTTCTGGTCGTAGTCAATGGTTTCGGGTGGAGCACTTTTGTGAGTTGATTTAGAGAAAATCATTGTCTCTGGGGACCATTTAGGACATGGGATATTGTAGTGGCTCAGATGGTGAACACAGCATTTGGGATAGGGTTCCCAAAATGTGATAATTCTGGCAATAATAGTGGTGATATTACAAGTGTCATGGACAATTTCTCAGGTCTTTTTGGGATGACATCTGCTATTGTGTGGGGTCCATGATAGTGGCAGTACCAGCAGCAGCATAGAACTTAAATCACTTGCCTTCAGGATCATGGGTAGCCATGCTGGAGAGGCAATGTAGGCAAGTGGATGGTGACTGGCCACAGCTGCTAGGAGCAAGTGCCTTGGTTTCTTAAGACTTTTGTGTGTCAGTCCTCGTAATTAAAAAATATGCTTTCTTTTTTTAAAGATTTATTCTGTTTATTTAAAAAAAAAAAAAACGCATTTGCAGAGAGAGATAGAGACAGAGGTCTTCCATCTGCTGGTTGCTTGGAAGTAAAGCAGCCAGAACTTGAACTAACTGATGCCCATATGGGATGCTGGCACTGCAGGCTGGGTTTTAACCACTGTGCCACAGTGCTGGCCCCAACAGTCTGCTTTCTACAGTGCAGGGAAGTGTGCCAGCTTGGGTGCTAGAGTCATAGTTTATTTGCTTGTGCTATTTGGATCCATGAGGCTACAGCCCCCTGTGCTAGTGTGATAGAATTTCTGTGGACGTCTAGATTTGAGGATAGGCAAAGGCTTCTGAGCCTCAGGGCAATTTGAATATGGACAATTGTTCCCTTCTGCAGATAGCACTGAGCTAGAGAGGCAGGATTCTGGGGCTTGTATGGGGGAAAATGTAAGTTGCTTTTCCAAAGAAAAGCTTTTGTGCAGACCCCAGGTAGCACCTAACTGAGCCAAAAACCTGTGATGACCGGAACTCTCCCATATTCAGAGACAGAGACAAGATTTGGTGAGGTTTTCCCCTTCATCCTTTCCTCTGCAATGAGGAGTCCCACTGGCTGAGAAGCCAGGGCCTCAGCTGTGAATATCTCTTGTTCCTTCTTCAATGTCTTAAGGCTTCCAGGTTTTCCTTTGCTGAGTTGCAGCCTTAGAGTCCTCCACCTCCAAATTCAGCTGTCTATTTGTTGCTTAGGTTCTCTTTGTGGAGGAGGAGGAGAGTATTGGATACTTCTATTCTGCCATTTTCAGATCTTTTCTAAATTTAGAATGTGATCTACAAAGAGTAATCAGAAAATTGGAATTAACTGAAATGTGATCCCTGTTGAACATGGTGGTGGGAATGGGAGAGGGAAGAGATGTATAATTTGGGACATGCTCAGGCTGACTTGCCCCAAGTGGTGGAGTTGGAAATATCCAATTTTAAATATCATTAAATGTGAATCAAAAGAATATCATGAAATTTTAAAAAGAACATTTTAATGAATTCTTAAAAATAAACCTTTTAATACCAGTAATTCATTTAATATTTAGGGACACTGAATCTTCCTAGCTTTTTATTAAGAACTTGGAATAGAGAAGACCTTTGTTCACTTTTGATGGTAAAGTGAAATATATGAGCCTGGGTAATTCATAAAGAAAAAGATTTCATTTTCTCACATACCTGGTGCCTGAAAAATCCATGATCAAGGCACCTGTAGGTTTGGTGTCTGGAGAAGGCTGCAATCCATAGAGTAGAGCAGCACAGTGTCTTCACATGGTGAAAGGTAGAATGGCAAGAAAGCAAGCTGTCCCAACATTGCCTGAAGCCTGTTTTGGAAGGGACTTAATACCAATCATGACAAGACCAGCCTTCATTAATCACCTTTTAGAGACCCTATCTCTTAATGCTGTCACATGACAGCACCTGAACTGTGAAGTGGACCCACTCAAATCATAACAGAGTTGGTAAAGTTCTGTATTTAACAGGGAATTCATATAGAAAATCAACTATTATAGCACATTGCTGTAGTATTACAATTACATGTACCTATAAAATGCTGTAGAAGCCTGTTGCAGGATATTGCATTCAGTCTGATGAAGTCAGGAATAGGACTCAAAGGCAAAGGGAAAGTATTTATTAGGTTAAGTAGCAAGAAAGTGTTTTCTGATTCTTAAAGTAAGGAAAACCAGGGTCGGCACCATGGGTCATTTGGTTAATCCTCCGCCTGTGGCACCGGCATCCCATATGGGCACTGGGTTCTAGTCCTGGTTGCTCCTCTTCCAGTCCAGCTCTCTGCTGTGGCCCGGGAAGGCAGTGGAGGATGGCCCAGGTGCTTGGGCCCTGCACCCGCATGGGAGACCAGGAGGAAGCACTTGGCTCCTGGCTTCGGATGGGTGCAATGCGCCAGCCGTAGCAGCCATTTGGCGAGTGAACCAGAGGAAGGAAGACCTTTCTCTCTGTCTCTCTCTCTGTCTATAACTCTACCTGTCAAAAAAAAAAAAAAATAAGGAAAACCCCTAAAAGAATTAGTAGCTAGTTGACTAATATTAAGTAAATAGACAATTCAAGTTACATAGAATAGGTGCAAGATGTTTACTGAACACTTCAAGTTCCATGTTTCTATGATAGGAAAATTCAATAAGCAGTCCTCAGTTGATCTGAACAGTGCAATATATGCATGTTTGCTTTTTTTTTTTTAATTACAAGTACACTTTGCAGTATGGATGATGAATTTAAGAGAACAGATGACAATTCTGGAGAACATGAAAGAAAGAGAGAGAGGGTACACTTTTCAGAGGCTATTTCTTTTTCTTTTTCTTTTCTTTTTTTTTTTTTTTTTTTTTTGACAGGCAGAGTTAGACGGTGAGAGAGAGAGAGACAGAGAGAAAGGTCTTCCTTTTTCCGTTGGTTCACCCCGCAAATGGCCACTATGGCCAGCGCACCAAGCTGATCCGAAATCAGGAGCCAGGTGCCTCTTCCTGGCCCCCCATGCTGGTGCAGGGCCCAAGGACCTGGGCCATCCTCCACTGCCTTCCCGAGCCGCAGCAGAGAGCTAGACTGGAAGAGGAGCAACCGGGACAGAATCCGGCGCCCCAACCGGGACTAGAACCCGGGGTGCCGGCGCCACAGGCAGAGGCTTAGCCTAGTGAACCTCTGTGCCTACCTTCAGAAGCTATTTCAACACCTTTGTGAAGAAGTAAATGTAGACAAACTGAGTGGAAATTAGTAAAATTTCACATGCAATATAATGTATAAAATGATAAAATTCAGTCTAGACACAGTAATGAACTGATAAAAAAAAACAAAGTTATTAATGGAACTGTGGCATATATATTGAAAATCACTAATACAAAAGAGACCATAAGGCATTTGCTTTACACATTTAAAAAAGATTACAAGAAGTGTTACTTCTTGTTAACATCAAATTTTGATAAAGCAGAAATATATATGCAATCTGGGATAAATGTGAGTTATCAAAACTGATAAAAGAAATTATCGGAAAAGCTATATACATGGTATACTTAACAAAGAAATTGAACTCAAACTTCAAAACTCCCCAAAGCTATTCATAATGAATTATAGATTATATTACTGAAATTAGTTTCTTTTCCTAATTTTTTTTTTTTTGACAGGCAGAGTGGACAGTGAGAGAGAGAGAGACAGAGAGAAAGGTCTTCCTTTGCCGTTGGTTCACCCTCCAATGGCCGCAGTGGCCAGTGTGCTGCGGCCGGCGCACCGCACTGATCCGAAGGCAGGAGCCAGGTGCTTCTCCTGGTCTCCCATGGGGTGCAGGGCACAAGTACTTGGGCCATCCTCCACTGCACTCCCTGACCACAGCAGAGGGCTGGCCTGGAAGAGGGGCAACCGGGACAGAATCCGGCGCCCCAACGGGGACTAGAACCCGGTGTGCCGGTGCCGCAAGTCGGAGGATTAGCCCAGTGAGCCACGGCGCTGGCTTCCCTAAATTTTAAGCAAGATTGAAAGAGCAATATTACATCATCATCTAGAAAACAAAAAGGAAATACTTCTGTAAATATGCTTTGATATCAGTATAATAACACAGATCCAGAACTTAACAGATAGTATAAACCATTCAACTCAATGCAAAATACTAATGAAATAGTTTCAAGCCAATCATATGACCCAGGATTCTCTCTCCTGGGAAAACACCCAAAGAAATTGAAATTAGCACATAAAAGTACTATTTGCAGGTCCATGTTTATAGCAGCTCAATTCACAATAGCTATGACATAGAATCAGTCCAGATGTCAGTTAACTGATGACTGGATGAACAGAATTTGATAAGCCAGTTCCCAAAACAAATATCATGTGTTTTCTCTGATTTTGAGTACCTAATATGTACATTACAAAAATATGTATAAGATTAAATTCAATGATTTATTATTTGATTAGCATTTATAACCCCTGTCTACTATATTCCTGCAGAACAGTGGTCTTTTGACCTGTAAGACTTAATTTAGAGGAGAATAAAGTCTTTGATTTTAAAGTAAATTTTAAGTATGTTATTGCAAAAAAAAATGTAAAAAAGAAATGATAGGAAGGAATAGGGAAGTAAGGAGAGATAAAAAAAATCACTATATTCTTAGAATTCTATCTGTGAAATACATGAAATTTGTTCTCTACATATTAATAAATAAAAATGTTAATAAAGCAAAAAACCAAAAACAATTGGCTATGTATTAAGCCACAGAAATTATCAAAATGCAAATATCAATGGATTAGAATTATGCTCTCTGAAGACAATATAGTGCATTATAATCTATAATAACTGTGTGAGGAATAATCAAAAAGCTAATGTGAATACATAGTATTAAAAACTATGCAAAATTATCAGAAACCTTTCTAATAAATAAGGATTTAATTCAATTTTCCACAAAAAATGCAGTCTCAAAAATCTGGATTTATTCCAAAAATGCCTCTGGTAGCCTATCAAAAATAATCAACAAATTCAGCACATTTGAATAAAAATATTAAAATGTTCATTTCAGCATATAGATAAAATTATTTAACAGCATTCAACCTCCATTTTATAAAGGGTAGCTAAAGAAAATCTTACACAAAAACATATTAATTCCACCAATTTGTGAAGACTTAGTGGATTAGGAGGGCCACGGTCTGGTACTTTTATTCAAGTTAAACTAGAAGATCTAGGAAAAATGCAATGAAAAACTGCATACTGATTAACAATAAAAACCTAAACATCATTGTTTTCATTTCATTTCTCTATGTATGTAGAAAATTCCAATGCACTTATAGACAAGTAATACTTTAAAAGAACATGAGGAAATTGCTGCATACAAGATTAACAAAATTCAATTATATTCCAATTCCAGAAACAAAACGAAATGTAAAAAAAGATAGAGTTAACTTAAAATAGATTCACAAAACATTCAAAACATTAAGTATCTAAGAAATATTTAGAAAATATGAGTTGTCTATACAGAAATCCATAAATCATCAGTGTGAATAATGAGCCAAATAAAATGAAAGTACTGAGTTGAATCATAAAAGTCACAAAAAGTTGAGTATCAGTATTTTTTTTAGTATTGAGTATTGTAAGTATGTAAAATACTTTCAAGTTCATCCACTAGAGTACTTTCAAAAAATTCATGGTAAAGGAATTATAAGACAAGTTCATGGGAGAGATATTTAGCATAGATGTCAATTGTCATGCCTGTGTCCTATATAAAAGTGCCTGATTTGATATTCAGCTTTGACTGCTGATCCCAGCTTCCTGCTAATGTATACCCTGAGAGGTAGTGATGATGGGTCAAGTAATTTGGTTCCTGCAATCCATGTAGGAAACCTGAATTGATTTTTCAGCTCCAGGCTTTGACCAAGCTCAATCCTAGCTGTTTCAGGCATTTAGAAAACAAACCCACAGAGGGGAGCTCTATGTGATCCTCCATCTCTCTCTCTCTCTTTCTGTCTCTCTGTCTTTCTGTGTGTGTGTGTGTGTGTGTTTCCCTTGCAAGTAAAGAGATTTAAAAAAAAAGCAACCTAAGAATATATACGGTTACTGTTGTGCAAAATTTTTTGAAATCTGGCACACAAAGTATATTCAAAAAGTTCATGGAAAAAGCATACTATGAAAAACTGCTTGTGAATTACAAACTTGTTTCTAATTTCCACTTTCAAAAAGATTTTGAAGTGCTTGCATATTCATTGAATAGAATTCTATAAAAGTCCCAACATTGATTTTGAAGAAATTGACAATATATTGTTTGTAATTTATAAATGGAAAGGGTGAATGAAAACAGAAACATGAAGTACAGGAAGATTAGTGTGCTTATATAATTATATATGAAGTTATATCATAAATTACTTTATAATAGTAAGTTATTGACACAGACATGAATAACTAGATGAATAGTGAGCCCAGAAATTTAAAAAAAAAAAAAAACACATAAGCACACACATTTAATGACAAACAGGAGGAGGAAGGATGGGAGAGTGAGTGGGAGGGTGGGTATGGTGGGAAAAAGTACTATATTCCTAAAGTTATAAAATGCATAAAGTTTGTATTCCTTAAATAAAAGGTTTCTTTGGGGGAGAAATAAAAAGAAGTAGAAAAAAGAAGGTATATTCAATAAAGGTGCTGAGTTATTAGAATTTCAGCAATAAAAAAAGAAGAAAAGAAGTTATATTGACTTGTATATGGTAAAATAGAGAAAACTATTTCTTTTTTTCTTTATGGTTCATAACTATAAATGTGAAAATTGAAATGATAAAACTTCTGGAAGAAAATTTATAAAGGTTTGAATTTGAGAAAGGAACATATTTTTCTAAATCAAGCTATAAAATCAAGCTTGAAATAAAAAGTTATAAATTATATTACATTAAAATTAAGAATTTATCTTCATTAATAAATATAAGTACACAAGGGAAAAGATAAGATAAGCCACGGAAGGGGAGAACATAATTATAACACACATACCCAACAAAAAACAGTATATTAACATATAACAAATTTCTAACTGGGACAAAAAAAGCGCAAATCCCAATTCAATATTAGTTGGCAGACTTGAAATTGTACTTCAAAAATGATATCAAGATTAATATAAAGGTATTAAGGGGGCACAGTGGCATAAGTCATCGGGGAATGCAAATTAGATACTACTTCTTACACCCTGAGAATTTCTAAAATCAATTAACTTTGACAACAACATGACAGGAAGCAATAACAGCTATCATTTTACACTGATATTAGTGACAACTGGTTAAGAATTATCTTGAGAAACTTATTAGTGACTAATAAAAAGACGTTATAAAATAGCAATTTTACTGCCAGATCTATACCATGGAAATGTATACACATATGTGCAGAATTGTTATGTACAAGGATGTACTTAGCACAGTAATGTATAATTTCTCCTTAAGAAACCACCAAAATATTCATCAATATAAGTAATTTTTAGCATTCTTCAAAATAAGATGCAGGAATGATTAAACTATATCTACATGTAACTGTATTATTTTTTAAGACACAAAGATTTTTGTGTTGGCAATACATGATGCATTGACTCTGAGCAAGATGAGAGGAAGAACTCTTCATTGTGTACAACTGCAACTAAGAGAAGGGTGTCAGAGAGGACCACATGTAGGGAATGAGTAACAGCAAGCTAGAGCCATAGGGGAAGCTCATGTCTGGCAAGTTGTAAGGGCTTGCTAAGTTTTAGGGATTCCTTGTGGATTGTGTGATTTAAATCATGTCCCTAGCTTTCTGGCATCTGGACCTGGGTTAGTTGGGTAGGTACATAGTGACATAGAGTAAGAGAGCCTGATAAGAGAAGTGATTGGAGGGTAGTCCTGGTTAGCTAGTCAAGAAAGGGAATGGCCAGTTGTTAGGCCTTCAATACTAAGTCACTCTAATAAAACTAATAAATTATATCACACGCATAAGTTACAAAGACAATGTTTTTGAAAAAAAAGTCAAAGTAAAACCTTTCAATTTTAGTTACATAAAAATAAAATTTAAAAGGCAAGGTTGACTTTTCAGTTAAGTGAAAAGTGATCGCTCTTAAATATAAGAGTGGGAATAAGAGAGGGAAGAGATGTGCAATTCGGGACATGCTCAAGCTGACTTACCTCAAACGGTAGAGTTAGAAACATACCAGGGGATTCCAATTCAATCCCATCAAGGTGGCATGTACCAATGCCATCTCACTAGTCCCAGTTGATCATAATGATAGGACTAAGAACCAAAGGGATCACATAAACAAGAATAGTGTCTGCAAATACTAGCTGATAGAATAAAAAATGGAGAGAACAATCCAACATGGGAAGTGAGATACACAGCAGACCCATAGAATGGCAGATGTCCTAAACAGCACTCTGGCCTCAGAATCAGCCCTTAAGGCATATGGATCCGGCTGAAAAGCCCATGAGAGTATTTCAGGCATGAAAAGCCAAGACACTCTGGGGGAAAAACAACAACAACAACAACAACAACAACAACAAAACTAAATGAAAGATCTCCGCGAGTGAGATCCCAGTGGAAAGAACAGGTCATCAAAGAAGGAGGTACCTTTCTCTGAAGGGAGAAGAGAACTTCCATTTTGACCATGGCCTTGTCTAAATATAATCAGAGTCGGTGAACTCAGGGGTCTTCCATAGCCTTGGCAGCTCATGACAAGAGCCTAGGGTGATTACTGAGGCCATAAACAAGAGTGTCAATTTGTTAAGTCAACAACAGGAGTCACTGTGCACCTACTCCTCATGTGGGATCTCTGTCCTTAGTGTGCTGTACATTGAGATTTAATGCTATAACTAGTACTCAAACAGTATTTTTCACTTTATGCTTCTGTGTGGGAGCAAACTGTTGAAATCTTTACTTAATGTATGCTAAACTGATCTTCTGTATATAAAGAGAAACAAAAATGAATCTTGATGTGAATGGAAGAGGAGAGGGAGTGGGAAAGGGGAGGGTTGCGGATGGGAAGGACGTTATGGGGGGGAAGCCATTGTAATCCATAAGCTGTACTTTGGAAATTTATATTCATTAAATAAAAGTTAAAAATTAAAAAATGAAAAAAAAGGCAATGTTCAAATAACAATTTAGAAATCAAGAAAATCAATTTTCTTTGGGGAGTAGGGAGGAGGTTCACTAAGAAGTGAACACAAGCAGGTGCTGGTAGAGCTAGTGAAACTTTTTGTTCATCTTTGCAGTAGTTCACTTTTTCATAATTTATTAAGGTTTTATTTGCTAGATATTTTTAACTGAAAAAATTTATATAGATGTAAGTACTTTAAAAAGTACAAGGAAAATGAAATTAGGAGATATTATGCATTTTCTATGAACTGAAGAATCCTCCTATGTGTGTATGTGTGACTGTGTGTTGATATATATAAAATCTGATATGCATTGCGTTTTGTACAATCACTCAGTTATAAAACATAAATGAATTATTTAAAAGGCTAAATGTATAGATTTTGTCATCAAATAAAGTACAGAAAAATCCAGTGTATTCATTTTATAAAAGTGTTCAGGAAAATTGCTAATATATTACATCCCAAAAGATGGAACTTATCAAGAGTAATTAGGAGGAGAACATAGCAAAAAGGGCAAGCCGGAGACTCTGTTGTTCCCATCAGTATTGTATTAGATAAAAAGCAGTACAGTTTCTTGTAAAATGGTCATGGCAATTATTACAGAAACCACTAGTAGAAGAGAAAATGAGTATAAACCAGAAATGAAGACCAACTTCAAAATAATTATCTGAATAAGTCATAATAATGCTTAGAAGTAATACATCCATGACTCATAACACCTAAATGGCAATAATAAGCATTACTTTGTCTAACAGCTAAATTAACGAGTAACATTATCACATTCCATCCAGAAAATGGCTCAGCAAGAAAGAGACAAAGAAATATCAAATTTTAGCTATGTAGGGTCACGCAAGGTAATCTTTTTTTAAAATTTTAATTTTTATAAAGAGAACAGATTTTATGCATTCCATAGGTACAGTTCTAAGAAGACAACCACACTTTCCTCACTCCCCTGCTCCCCCTCAATCTCTCTCCCTCCTTCCCCTGTCTTCATCAGTTTTTATAAAGACACAATGTTAATACACACCATATTCACTTATGGCTTAATCTGCCATTAGTTATAATATTTAACAAGCAAAATGTCGGAATAACACCATTCCACAGCTGTATAAACAAGGGATAAAAATGACAATCATATCCCAAATATCCCACATTTTTTATTCTGTATTAACTATCCCATATCAGAGAAAACATATTGTATTTGTCCTTTTGAGACTGTAGTTTATTCAGTTTATTTTTAACAGCTTTTTTTTGTCCTTTTGAGACTTTATTTTACTAAGCATTCTGGTTTCCAATTGCATCCATTTTATTGCAAAAGACAGGATTTCATTCATTTTTATGCTGGAATAGTATTCCATACTGTATATATAACACTTTCTTTACCCAGCCATCATTTGACAGACATTTGGGTTGATTCCATATCTTAGCTATTTGATTTGAGCAGCAATAAATATGGGAGTACAAATAATTCTTTCATGTGCTGACTTCATTTGGGTAAATTCCCTGGAGTAGGATGGCTGGATCACATTGTAGATCTATTTTCAGATCTCTGATTAATCTCTATACTGTTTTCCTTTATGGTTGTAGACACAGAGAAAGAGAAATCATTAATTTTTGTCTTCTCATGCTGCACTGCTTAAATGGCAACTGGATAGGAATCAGGGAGTGTCTAAACTATGCCTGTTGTTCACCATAATTATTAATAGTAATCTTTTCTCAAAAACTTCCTCTGTAGATTACACCCACATGATTTCTCAAAACAACTAATTACCTACTGACCAATCTGTTCTTTAAGTAATTGAAGATAAACTGATAATATTTAATATTCAGAAGACCTTACCATTAGTGTTACATGGATTGTAACCAATGAGAATACAACAGATTAGACTACTTCTGGTAGAATTGGTGGTGTCGTGCAGTGTGTTAAGCCTCAGACTGATATGCCTGCATTCCATATCAGAGCACCATTCCAAGTCCCAGCTTTTCCGCTTCTTTTCCAAATTCCTGCTATTAAGCATGGAAAGGCATTGGAAGATGGCCCAAGTACTTGTACCCCTGCAACTGTATATGGAGACACAGATAGTGTTTCAGGCTCCTGGTTTTGGCGTGGCCCTAACCCTACCGTTGCTGCCACTTTGACAGTGAATTGGCAGATGGAGAATCTCTTTTTCTTTCTCTGTCTCTCCTCTCTGTGTCACTCTGCCTTTCAAATAAATTAAAATAAATCATTTTTAAAAGCTATGTCTGATGTCAAACTCTATCATTATCAGCAACATCAGTGTCAATGATGTCTTAAATATCATAGTTGTAATTTTTCAAATTTGCTACCTACTCATAATATGTTCAGAACTTAGGCATATTGAATACGTCATTATGTTGAGTTTGAAATAATAGCAATGTATTTACTGCTTAGTATGATTCAGCAAAAAGAATCTATATAGTCTATATGAAAATTCATGCTTTTGAGTTAACATTTAATTGAGAGGAAGTTAGTGCATGACTGAGAGACTCAAATCTTATTTTGTTAGATTGTTTAAAGAAAGTAAACTTGGATGCAATAACACATACTTCAGTCAGCATATAGCTAGACAGTTAAAGCGTTAAATTTATAATTTGCCAAATGGTTTGGAACAAATATATATTTTAATCCCTAATCCAGATGTTAAAATTTGTGAAAACATTTTATAGTATAATTTAAAAAGCAACTATTTTCTCATTTACATAAAGATAATAAATATTTTAATGTGTGCAACTCAATGTATAATTTTAGTCCTATATTATGAAAACAAGTTTTGCTGCAGCTTCACATTTTACCTATGATTTCTCAGCAAGTTAAACATTTGGTATTATTTTAAATAAAATAAAATAATTTCATAAGATTGTACTAAAATTTTAATGTTAACTTTTAATCAGTATATAGAACATGAGAAAAAGTCTCATGATATGTTAGCAGAAACAATGCTATTGTTACAAGTGATCAACCATAGACAATGTATAAATAAATGACAGTACTGTGTTTCAATAAAACTTTATTTATAAAAACATGTGGCCAGACTAGACCACAATTCACAAATGCCTTGTACAAACCATAATCATTGACAACACTGTCAACATGATCATTAATAATATTTAGTACATCTTTGAAATTTAGTTATAGATTTAATTTTTAATTTAATTGCTATTTAATATCCATACATCTAGTTATGTCTATTTTTAATCTTCCTGGAAATGAATGTGTAATATATCTTTATAAACTATCTGTATTGGAAAAATGTATTTTAGATGTTCATTTCCTTGATGAAGCTGAGTTTCATATAAAAATAAAGGGATAGCATGTCAGCACATTGGTAGAATGAATATTTCAATTTTGCTCGATACATTCAGAATATTAATGACTGGAGATGCTGCCAGGTGAACTATTCACCCATAATCCATTACTATAAAAATGCATATGATATTGTTATACCCATTAACTATATCTACAAGCTAGTATTTCTATTAGGATTTCAAAAGCACATGCTAACATACAATTGAAATCTATTAAATTATTAGACTTGATATTTGAGAAATATTCTGTTAACATTTGAAATCTCATATTACAGTGAGTAAGCTGATGCTGATGTTTGACTAATCTTAAAACTATTCATAAAATAATCACATAAAAAGAACATTTGATTTCAAATCTATTTTCTTATGATTATATTGAAGATATTTTAAATTTCGAAACAGGACTATTTCCTTCTTGAAAATATATAGAACTGTTAGGAATTTCTTCATAATTTTATACAAATTTGCCAAATATAAATATTTGCTAAATATACAAATATAAATATTTGGTAGATATACAAATTTTTAATTTTTTTACATGTCTATTTTATCAAAACCACATATTTTCTATGATACCAAAACAAAAATGATCTTTCTCACCAGTATGCCTTTCTTTTCTTCATAGACAAGCAAGTTGTTGCACATTCTACTGTCATTAGGTAGTCATGTAACTGTTTTGGCTAATAGAATATTAATGAAACAAAATACCAGAAATTTTCAACAATTTTATGAAAAATTCATGATTTCAAAACTTTTGTACAAAAATCAATTAATCCTTTAATCCCATATTTCCATGAAATTTTTAGTGCTTCCATGTACACCACTTCCAAGTATGTTTCATGAAATTATCAAGGGAGATTTTACTGTTCTCTCTGCCACTTGGCTTAGCTTTACAACAGAAAAAATATCAGACAACTGGAGAGCAAAAATCTAACCACTGTATTTATTAATAACATAATTAGATTTCAGAAATTACCTACCAGGAGCTGGTGCTGTTAAATTATTTACCAGGGACTGGCGCCCTGGCTCACTTGGTTAATCCTCTGCCTGGGGGGCCAGCATCCCATATGGGCACCGGGTTTTAGTCCCTGTTGCTCCTCTTCCAGTCCAACTCTCTGTTGTAGCCTGGGAGGGCAGTGGAGGTTGGCCCAAGTACTTGGGCCCCTGCACCCACATGGGAGACCAGGAAGAAGCGGCTTCGGATTGGTGCAGTGCTGGCCGTGGCAGCCATTTGGGGAGTGAACCAAAGGAAGGAAGACCTTTATCTCTGTCTCTCTCTCTCACTGTCTATAACTCTACTTGTCAAATAAAAAAAAAAAAATACATACCAGTCACACCTCACCTTGTCCACATTAATGCAGTAAATATTTGTATAAATAAATTTTCTTAAGTTTCTGGATGTTCCTAATTTTTAATCCTAGAGCATTGAATTCTATTGTAACATTGAATTTGTCATTTTCCATGCGCCTCAGTGATTTTGAAATACAAGGTTTCCATCTCTTTAAAAAGAACCAAGACAAAGAGAAAAAATGTGTTAATATTAAACATAATACATGCCATTTTTATGGTCCAATCACATTTTATAATTTATTTGCTTCAACAACAATATATTTTAAGATCAG
Organism: Oryctolagus cuniculus; assembly: GCF_964237555.1. NCBI lineage: Eukaryota > Metazoa > Chordata > Mammalia > Lagomorpha > Leporidae > Oryctolagus > Oryctolagus cuniculus. Next base: position 33,333,235 of record NC_091439.1, read on the forward strand.
TACTTAAAGTATGAATACTAATTATCCTCTTTATTTTTATGCAAATGTCCTAAAACATAAGATTGTACTGTATCCTCATTTCTATTCACTGTCCCAAAATATTGCCCTCTTTTCTTCTTTTCCCTCAGCAATTTGTCTGTTTAACATGTTTCATTCTCCCCAAATAAAGATAAAAATCTTATAACCATAGAACTCTCAGCCACGTATTGGAAAAATGAATGTCTCCCAAAAATAAATATAAAATACAACCTAATAAGCCTTTCTAAGCATTCATCTTAAATACATTATTATGTTAATGTACCCCAGATATGTATTTAAAATTTGAATTTTATATGCATACAATATTAAAATTTACATTTTAAAGAGACGTGGTAAGTAGTAGTTCCTACTTTTATAAACTATGATTAGTTAGAATTTTTAATATGGAAAATTATCCCTTGATATACTCACTAATGTATTTCTCCCACTTTGTAAATAACAAGGTAGAGTATTATGATATTGAAGAGAAGCTATATATAAATTGGATGATATCAATAGTTTGACTTAATCATTCAGTGACATATCAGAATAGACAAATTTTAAAATCTCATGATTCTGAATGTAAATAAAATATTCCAAACCACTACTATGTTAGTAAAACACCAGATTGTACTTAAAGTATTAAGTGCAGGGGTTACAATGCCATCTGGGACACCTGCATCTCAGATTCTATTGACTGGGTTCCAGTTTCAACTCCATTTCCATTTCTAGCTTCCTGCTAGGGCACATAGTTGGAGGAAGTAGGTAAAAATACATAGGTGCCTGCCATCCATGTGGGAGAGCAGGACTGAATTCCCAACTCCTGGTTTTGATTTTCCCAGGCCCAACTGTTTCTCTGCTTTTCAAATAAAGAAATAAAATGGAAAAAAATGCTTAAAATGTAATTCTAGTTAATTCAGTACTGTTGAAACTCTAACCTTTTATCCTCTCCTGGAAGATATCACATAGTACATGCCTTGTCTTAAATGATTTTAAACTTTAACTGTCAAAGCAAATAAGTAGAGTCTTGAAAAATGTGTCTTAGGATTTTTGCATCCAAATGGAGATCTCATTCTATCAGGGTCCACAAGGAAGGCCGATTTTCCAGAAGAGCTTTTCTGTCTTTGTTTACTGACTTGATTTTCTTACTCAGTCACAGTGTGCATTGCCAGTCACTGAGGAAACCATATCCTGTTTGTATGACCTCACTTCCTACTCCTTTCTCCTGAACCTTGTTCACATTGAGTCCTTTCTGTGTCCCTGGAATGACAATGTCTTTTCATAATCTTTTTATTTTTTTTTCTTTCATAAAAAATGGCACGGAGAGTAGCACTTAGTAGTGGAGATGAAGTGACAAGAGCCTTCTCCCACAGTTCTGTTCCCAAATAAATATATGCACTGTGTTTAATCCTTATAATCAACCAAAATTAACCAACTTCCAGATACCAACTCTAAACTGTTTTCCTGAATGTACTCTGCCTATTTTTATTATTGTGGATTTGTACTGTTCAAGCTAGGAATAGGATGAGAAATAGGTTAGACTTCTCATGTTATTGCCCATGGACTCAGTAAGCCATCATGAAGAGTAGCATCATTTGCTTCTTCCTTGGTGGCAAATTAGGGTTGCATTACTAATCAACATCGTCTGGATATCAGAAACTGCCTGGAATATTGTAAGCATCTTTCCCTAGTCAGTCCAGGATGCATCTGCTGAAGAGGGCTTACTGTGTTCCACAATTTGGTTGTGATGCTATATTAATTGAAATCATTATGTTTTGGGAAGAATACATAGGTCTTTCTGGCTGCAGATAATTCACATTATAATTTTTCTTGTCTTTCTTGATGAGAGAAAGAACCTGGTATTATTGGCTTTGAAGAAATTGTTATCAGAGAAATGGCTTAACCTCTACTTTCAGATCCTCTCATGATTGAGACATTATTAAAACAGTATACTTCAATAAGCCTAAACTCAATAGCTAATTGCTGACAGAAGTACAAGAGTAAGGAGAATTTTTAGTGACCAGACATACTTTTTGTCCTTATAAATTCTGTTCAATCTCGGTCTCTGTTCTACAATCCCTATAAACATGTATGGAATCTGTTTCTTTCTTATTTGTATTTTGTGCTTGTGGTATGGTGGATGATTGTTACAAGCCAAACCATGTTGAATGAGTATAACACTTGTGTGGTATTCAATCCAAATGTTATTCTTCAGCTCAGCTTCATGCCAGTGGTCAGTGCCTTTTCATCCTCCTAGTGAAATATGCCCAAAGATCACTGAGTAGCCATAGCTCACCATTAAGAGAAGAATTATAGGAAAAACGGGATGTTTGATTAAATTTTTGGCAGGTGTTTTCTGGTGGTGTTATAACACATATTCCAAAATTTATGTATATTCCATTCTCTTTACCCCCTTGGGTGTAGACTGCAGAGCACATGTAATAAATGTCTTTTCAAAATCAAATTGTGCTGGTGCCGCGGCTCACTAGGCTAATCCTCCGCCTTGCGGCGCCTGCACACTGGGTTCTAGTCCCTGTCAGGGCGTCGGATTCTGTCCCGGTTGCCCCTCTTCCAGGCCAGCTCTCTGCTGTGGCCAGGGAGTGCAGTGGAGGATGGCCCAAGTGCTTGGGCCCTGCACCCCATGGGAGACCAGGAGAAGCACCTGGCTCCTGCCTTCGGATCAGTGCGGTGCGCCGGCCGCCAAGCGCTGACCACAGCGGCCATTGGAGGGTGAACCAATGGCAAAGGAAGACCTTTCTCTCTGTCTCTTTCTCTCACTGTCCACTCTGCCTGTCAAAAAAAATCATATTGTGACAAGCAAAATATTCTCTGAAATAACTAGGTTGAAATCATGTTCCTTCATTTACAGAAATCCACTAGGAGATTCTTAACAAATAAGGTTTTTCTTCCCACAACATGGGATCTAAAGTGGAGTCATTCCTGATAGTTATCATCCAATATGTCTGTAAAAAGCAAGAAGCAATAAAATAGTCCAACAAATTAGTGTATTGTACAGATTTCTGGTTGGAAACACAGAAAGTATACATTGCATATCCTGCCTGTGGTCATCCAAACATCGTTTAGGAGAACAATCACAAAGTGATGATATTTTTGATTGGATTAAATAAGCAAATGCTTTCTACTTTTCATGACAAACGTCACGACACAGTGAACTCTGATATTCATTTCACCTTTGGTAATCGAAGATGCATCAATCTCAGAACCACTAGAAGACATTTGCAAAACAACACATTTCTCCCAGGACTCTTAAGTGAAATAGTGTTATCATATAAAATACCCTACAGAACTATTATCTATAATTTTATGAGAATGTTCTATGGAACCTGAAAAATGTTCTTGCTCTTTCCTCTAGAATGTCCTTTTTCTATCATCTTCAGTGAATGTAGTTTCAAATCTTACCAGGCCTTCACACTCCATGAGCAATAGCAGTGAGAAGATCAGGAATTCATAATACAGCAGTGTGTACATGACGCTTCAGACTGTTACTAAGGATCATCAAAGGGTGCAGTTTCACTGGATTCCTCTTCACAAATGTGGTCTTCTTTTATGCCCAATTCCCTTTATGAGTACTAAAATCTTTGTAACAGTTCTGGATGTATAGTTTATATAACATGAAATTCATCCATCATAAATTCACAACCCAGTCATTAAACAACTTTATACAATTGTGCAACCATAAACACAATTCAATAATACTTCCACAACAAAGTTTTCCCTAGACTCAATTGCAGTTAATCTCTACTTCTTACTCCTATACCTTGACAGAATCGATTTGCTTTCTTTCTCTACAAATGCATCTTTTCCATATATTCCATAAACATAGAATCATACAAGTGTACTGTTTTACATCTAGGGTAATTCTCTCAGTTTTATAAACTTTTTTTGAAATCATATATCAAAATTCCCTTTCTTTGCAATCCAAATATTTGAAAACCAGAAAATGTAATGACCTATCCTCTCTAGCCAAAATATCCAGTATTTTCTTTGCATTGCTTTTCCATAGCTTACTTAGTACTTCAGTTATTGGTGTTGGGTTTCTTCTAATTGATTTCTGTCTTCTAATACAAATGGTGGTACACAAAACTTATTGGTACTTCTTATTTGAGTCAAACCAAAAGTTCTAAAGTATATTGGAAGTAACACAAATGCATTCATTTGACAGATTCCATGTAAATTATTGTTATCTATCTACCACAAAAAACAGTAAGAATGGTACAAAATAAGCCATAATTATACTTAAATGGACTCTGTCATAAATAATTTCTATCCTGGCCTTCTCAGAAAGATCTCATCCATGTAGTATCTGTAGCTACATTTGAATGATTTACTTACTGATTCACTCCAAACTCCATTAAAACCAACATCTCTGCTTTGTTCTCTTATGCTGAGAATATCTGTCATTTAACAGGTATCTCAGTTTTACCAGCCTTTCTTTCCACTCAGATAACAATGTCCTTAAATCTCTCCTCCTTTGGGCAAGCTACCTCTGTTCTCCTGGAACATCTTCTCACTTCTATCAGGTTCTTAAGATAGATCTTCTGGTACAGGGGGGTGAATTTGGTAGGGATATTGGAAGTCGAGTTACTAAGGTCCTTGTTAGCACATCTAGGTCAATGAAATGAAAGACTACTGAATCCTGACAATTTCTTTCAGTGGACATCCACAAGACTCCATGGTCAAAGTTGGGTTATACTTTTGTGATGGGTCCATAGCACTCTAAATACAGCTTTTAGGTATCTGGATCTAAGGGAAGGTATAATGGATTCTATTTATGAGCAGGCATTCTGAAAATAACTAAATTGACAAGAAAGACTTTGAATATGCAGCCTACAAATCAGGGTTATATTACTAAGACTCATTCTAGCTGTACTAGGTTTCGGTATTGATTTTATTAATCTTGCTGAATTAATTTCATGGATATGCTACATTTTGTTTAGCTTTTCACAAGTTGATAGACACTTGGATTGTTTCCACCTTTAAGATTACTGTTATTAATGTTTTTTGAAACATTTGTGTACCTGTCTTTGGGTGGATATATATTTGATTGCAAGTTAAGTTTGTGCCCCCTAGGATTTATTTGGTGCTGTGCTGTGGCATAGTGGTCTAAGCCTCCATCTGCACTGCAAGCATCCATCATGGGCACTACTTCAATTCCAATCCAGCTCTCTGCCATGGCCTCGAAAACATTAGAAGATAGCCCAAGTCCAAGCTCCTTACTCCTGGCTTGGATTGGCCAAGGTATGACCATTTTTTGGCCATTTGGGGAGTAAATCAGTGGATGGAAGCCTTTCTCTGTCTCTCTTTCTCTCTCTGCTTCTACCACTCTGAAACACTGCCTTTCATATTAATAATACATGTTAAAAGTATTTGAAAAACATACATTTATTTATTTTAAAGAATTACACAGAGAGAGAGGGTGAGATAGAAAGAAATCTTCCATCTGCTGGACCACTCCTCAAATGTTTTCAATGGTTGGAGCTAGTCTGGTCTGAAACCAATGGCCAGGATTTTCTTGTGGGTCTCATTCATGCAGGGGCCAAGGGCTTGGGGTGTCTTCCACTTTTTTCCTAGGAACATTTACAGGGAATTGGATTGTAAATGAAGTATCTGAGACTTGAACCAGCATCCTTATGGGATGCCAGCTCTGCCACGCCTTAGCACTGGGACCCATCTTGTGACCCTGAGGTGTCGCATTTATCAGTGATGATGCTGGGCTTAGGTAGTGCTCATTTTTCTTGTCAAATATTCCCTCCTTTAATCATGAAGAGAAATTTCCAATCATACGGCCTTTCCAAAGTTGCCAGAAAGTTTTTCTTAACCAAGCTTGGAGGGAGCATGTGCAGCTCCAGCCCAAATTCTAGAAATTCCCACTGTTCTTATCAAAGGTCTACTGTTTTTGAAGCAGAAATGCTTCTTAACTGATGTTTATCTTGGATCAAATATCTCCAGCCTTCTAGCGACTTGTTGGAGAGAAAACATGTCAGTCTCCTTACTTGGATGTAGCTGAAAGTCCCACACTCTCACATCAAACTTGGAAATCCAGACCAAAATAAAATAGATGTTAAAATTAAAAAAATTGGTGTAGCAGTTAAGATGCCACTGGGGGTCCTATCTCCCATATCATAGTGTCTAGGTTGAATCCTGGAGCCTCTGCTTCTAATCCATCTTTCTTCAAATATGTACCCTGAGAAGACAAATATGATCACCCAAGTCCTTAGTTCCCTGTCACTCTGTCCATATAAGAGACCTATATGGAATTCTCGGCTCCTGGCTTGGGCCAGTTCCACCTTGGCTATTTCAGTCATTTAGGGAGTGAACATGTGGATGGAAAACCTTTCTCTGTTTGTCTCTAAGTCTGTATTCATCTCTGCCTTTCAAATAATAAAAATAATACAGATAATTTTTTAAAATTTTTAAATGGCTTTATGATTGCTTGATGGCATCCAGTAGTACCTAATCACATAAATAACCTATTGATTGTGAAGTACTGCATAAGTTATTGAATGAATACCATTTAAAGCAAAATTTTACATTTTTGTCATAACTTTACTGGAAATGATTTCCTCCTAGGAGAATTATTGAGCTACTTATAGCAACTCAATTCATCATAAAACTATTAGTTAACTATTTTATGATACTGTCTCAAAAGGTTAAATTTCTGTACTGAAAATCATTTGTAATTTTACCGGCATATCTATTTAACCTCATTCTTAAATTATTTTTTAAATAACCACTACTGTGTTTTTATTTATTTGAAAGGAATACACACTACAAATGAGTTTAAGTGAATGTTACAACATCTACTGAAATTTTTTCACCTTAAAATAAGAATTGGCTCAGTCACAGAATGATAAAACAATTGTGAAGGAGACATGCAAAATGCAATACAATGGTTCCCACCAGTGTGCGGTTAAAGTCTTGTTTTTTTTGTTTTTGTTTTTGTTTTTGTTTTTTTTGATAGGTATTAGATATTTTTATTCCCCTAAAATTTTATTCCCCTAAAATGAATGAATGGAACAATTTCATGGGTCACAAATATTTTCCCTTTTCATTTCATCTTATAATATTCATACACTTTGATGTTGTACCTTCTATCTAGTAAAATCTTACTCTAAAATTTTGATCTAAACAGTCCTTAATGTATTGGTAACACTCATAATAAAGGCAAACATGTATGCAACCCTAAAGTTGCCTCGATAACATTTAAAGAGATTTATACAGGAGCCATTGGTGTGGCGCAGTAAATTAATCCTCCGTCTGCAGCGCCAACATCCCATATGGGCACTGGTTCTACTTCCACTGCTCCACTGCTGAACCAGCTCTCTGCTATGGCCTAGGAAAGCAGTAAAAGATGGCCCAAGTGCTTGTGCCGCTGCACTCATATTGGAGATCCGGAAGAAGCTCCTGGCTCCTGGCTTCATATTGTCTCAGCTCTGGCCAATGCAGCCATTTTGGGAGTGAATCAGTGGATGGAAGATCTTTCTCTCTGTCTCTCCTTCTCACTGTCTATAACTCTACCTCCCAGATAAATAAATAAAACCTTTAAAGAAGGTATTTATACAGATTAAACATTATATTAATTTCTTAATTTTAAAATAATAAATATTTTAAACAATAAAATTCTGAGGGCAAATTTCCGTTTTTAACTTTTTTTTCCAACACCTGGTCCTTTCAGTCTCTCCAGTGGAGAAGTTGTTAGCTCTCCCTTCAATCTCTGTTATGTGGGTGACAACCATAGAGGCAGGTGACTTGCCCAAGATCCCACACAGAGTGGCCATCAGCTTCTCTCCACAAGCCATGAGGCAGAGGCTATGGATTTAAGAGGACTACATTGTGGAGGGCTATTTGTGGGAGCACAGTCCTGCATCTATCTCAGGGTTGGAATAAGGAGCCAGGCTGGGGTTGGCCTAGATGGAGGCAACAGTGGACAGTGCTGTACCCCATATGTTTGCCTAGGGGATGAGCCCTGTGGATGCCCTGTCGGGGCAGGAAGAACCCAGAAGGAAGACAAGCAGTGTTTTGGGGAACTGGAGCCTTTGGTGAGGCTGTAATAGTTCAAAGAAACCAATCCTGGGCTTTAAGAGAAAACACTAGGGTAGGGCTGAAGGGACTATGTAAGTCTGGCCCACACTACACTGAGCAATGGCTGCGGATATCTGCGATGTTTCCTAACAGCTTTGAAGAGTGAAAATAAACAGCCCCTGGGACGGTGAACCACTAGTTACAGCTGACGAACTTTTACTATTTTGTAGTGTAAATATTGTTCACAATATATAAACATATGGGGGCTGGTGCCATGGTGCAGTGGGTTAATCTTCCTCCTGCGGCACCAGCATCTCCTATGACCACCGGTTCTAGTCCCAGCTACTCCACTTTCAATACAGTTCTCTGCTGTGGCCTGGGAAAGAGGCAGAAAATGGCCCAAGTGCTAAGTCCCCTGCACCCATATGGGAGACCAGGAAGAAGCTCCTGACTCCTGGCTTTGGATCTGCACAGCTCCAGCTGTTATGGCCATTTGTGTAGTGAACCAACAAAAGGAAGACCTTTCTCTATGTCTCTCCCTCTCACTGTCTGTAACTCTACCTCTCAAACAAATAAAAATAAAATCTTAAAAAATAAAAAAATAAACATGTAGTTTATAATATTCAAAGTTAAATTCAAAGGATATTTATCTTCAATATTATTGTATCACCATAGCTTTAATAAATGTTCTGTAACATAAACAGAAATTAATAGAAAAAAATACCTACTTTGTATTACATCTGACTTCAAAAAGAACATACATACAGTTTTTTTAACTTTTACATATGTATGTGTGCATGTATATATATATATATATATATATATTTACATAGAAAAATTTTAACCATATCACCTCATTTAAAATGTCAATCAGGGGAGGCCAGCGCTGTGGCTCAATAGGCTAATCCTCCGCCTGTGTCTCCGGCACCCTGGGTCTAGTCCCACTTGATGCGCCGGATTCTGTCCCGATAGCTCTTCTTCCAGTCCAACTCTCTGCTGTGGCCCAGGAGTGCACTGGAGGATAGCCCAAGTGCTTGGGCCCTGTACCTGCATGGGAGACCAGGAGAAGCACCTGGCTCCTGTCCTCACATCAGCGTGGTACGCCGGCCGCAGCGCACCAGCCGCAGCGGCCATTGGAGGGTGAACCAACAGTAAAGGAAGACCTTTCTCTCTCACTGGCCACTCTGCCTGTCAAAAAAAAATGTCAATCAGGGGTATAAGTTTGGCATCATGGTTAAGCTGCCCACATCTCATGTAGAAATGCCTGGGCTTCATACCTGACTTTGACTTGTGACTCTAGCTTCTTGTGTTGCACAACCTGAGAGGCAGCAATGATGCTTCAAGTAACTGAGCCCCTGCCACCCTAGTGGCATATTTTGATTGAGTTTGTGACTCTTGCCTCATTTCCTGGCCCAACTCACGGTCATTGTGGCTATCTGGGGACTGAGCCAATAAATTAGGATGCTCTCTCTGTGTCTCTCTCAAATTATAAAAAAAAGAACAAAATTTCAGATTATTCCCATTAAGCTTCTAATGAGTTATCTATAAATCATTGTGTTTCTTCAAGTCTTAGAGATCCAAGAAACCTACAGAGACAGTAAATTTCAAATATTAATGGTAATTTTAGGAAATTTCTTTGCATGTCTAGAAGGTATGGAAAAGGAAAACGTAAGGATTTAACACCTAACTTCATACATGTTAACACACACAATGGCAAAGAAAAGTCTATCTAATATATTAGATTGAAAATCAACATGGCCCATGCTGGATGAATTTCACATTAAATGATTCCTTATTAGTGAAAGCCACCTCATTTCTAATAGACTTAGAGTCATTTATGACTGACTCTCCTCAGAAGGTCTGGAAAATCAAGAGGATCACAACTCTTCTTTATGCTTAATTTTAATTTTGTTTTTACTTTTAAATAATTATTTATTTGAAAGGCAGAGTTACAGAGAGAGAGAGAGAAAGAGAGAGAGAGAGAGAGAGAGACTAAATTTAATTCTACAATAAGCAGTATAATGAGGCCCGGATCATTTTTATGTTTCATTTTCACTGAATTTAGTAATGGTGAGTGGTGTCTAGCTTGACTAGGTGTGAAACAATATAAAAATCTGTAATAAAGCCTTTGTGTCAAAGAGTTTTAGATTAAGCCAGTGCTTCTCCTGGTCTCCCATGCGGGTGCAGGGCCCAAGCACTTAGGACATCCTCCACTGCACTCCCGGGCCATAGCAGAGAGCTGGCCTGGAAGAGGGACAACCGGGACAGAATCTGGTGCCCAACCGGGACTAGAACCCGGTGTGCCGGCGCCGCAAGGCGGAGGATTAGCCTATTGAGCCATGGCTCCGGCCTAGATAAGTGTCTTTAATAAATAATTTAACACTTGCAAATAAAGAAAGTGCCTAGTATTCTAAGTGATGACAGTATTTTAAGCATTTAAGATAACTCTTTTATCATAAGAATATATACTTACAGCCTGATTGAATGAGAGGAAAAGTTTATTCTGAATACCATATTAGATAGTAATACAGTATCTAAAATTCCCATCTCATTTTCTATGGGTGTAACTTTCATCTATTCTTTGTTAAACATGTAAAAATAACCTTAAAGATTAGATTTTCTAGACAAAATAATTTTTACTGATCCTTTAAAATATATGTTTTCCTAATGTATTGCCCAGGAAACAAACAGACCACACAAATGGAATCCAGGTATATTTATTCAAAATTTGCAGAGAACCATCGGCACTTGGTTTTGGCAAAAACACAAAAGGAGGAAGCAGGGATTGTGAATGCTTTGTACTGGAAAAGTGAAGGTATAAAGTATGCTCCAACTGGATGTTGTCATAGAAAGCTAAAGGAGGGCTCACTAGAAGCATACCTGTCTCTGGTCCTAGTTTGGAAGCTGAACATGAGGTGGCAATAGGGACAGATATGGGAGAAATTGCGTTATTGGTCTAATCCAACTACTTTGGAACTAATTGTTGCTAAATTTTCCTGGATAGGTTGTGTAGGTTGTGACAGATGTAGTGGATCAGCATTTTATTTGAAAAGTCTCACTATTGCACACTTTGTGTGTGTGTGTGTGTGTGTGTGTGTACACATATATATATACAAATCGTGATTTTGTCTTCTCATTTTGGGCACCTCGTCTTGATTCTAATGATAAAAGTGCCACAAAGAATGAAAAAATTACGGGGCTGGCACCGTGGCTCACTTGGTTAATCCTCTGCCTGAGGTGCCTGCATCCCATATGGGCGCAGGGTTCTAGACCCAGTTGCTCCTCTTCCCCTCCGGCTCTCTGCTATGGCCTGGGAGGGCAGTAGAGGTTGGTGCAAGTACTCGGGCCCCTGCACATACATGGGAGACCAGGAAGAAGCTCCTGCCTCCTGGCTTCGGATCAGCGTAGCTCGGACCGTAACTGCCATTTAGGGGGGTGAACCAACGGAAGGTAGACTTTTCTCTCTGTCTCTCTCACTGTCTATAATCCTACCTGTCAAAAAAAAAAATGAAAAAATTACATATATGTGCAAATAATACAAATTACAGGAATCAAATATCCTTGATCAGCTCTTCCCATTATCACCACCATCATCTCCTTTTTATCTTTGAAGATTGTTCCTTCACCATCAAATTCAAACATGACACATTGGTAATTGCTCTGGTTGCTGCTATCTCCTGCATTACCTTATTCTCCTACATGAATCTATCTCCTACTCTGTTCACTTCCAGAGAAAGTGCCAAAAAGTGCATAAAAGACAAAGCAGACATCAATCATTTGAGTAAGTTTAGCCACAAGAAATAGATGAAAGTCGAGGTGTGAAAATTCCTGGCGTTGTCTAAAAATATGAATATTGGGATGTGTTTCCTCACTGTTCTCTGTTTCTAACATTTCTTTGGAAAGATTTGCCTCTGCTAACCTTCTGGAACTAGGATCAATTAGACAATAGAGGAGAAGGCAGCAAAAATATGGATACATGGCTACATTCAGCAAACATTAGGTGAAATCAATCAATTGGTCAAACTCTGCCGATATTGTATGCTACTATGCCTTGGGTGTATTTTAACAAAACAAAGGCTGGTGTACACTTGAACATTACACTGAAGTTGTGTGAAATTTTCTCTATAGAGGAAAATAAACTTTCCTGGATTCTTCACTGTTTCTACAGAAGCCTTAGCATCCTGATAGTGCTCACATACAACGAGAATTAGGTCTTCAGGCATTTCTCTAATGAACTGCTTAGACTTGAAATGATTTAAAAATGAACTTCTCTTGTCTTCCTGAGAGATCCAAATGGTGAACAGGCAGGACTAGTTTCCCAGGTTAAGTCCTTGAGGGGAAGAGCCTCAAGATCCTTTTCTCTGTACCTTTATGTCAAAGGATGAAGCCACAGAATGTGAAGATTTTTCTAGGCCATCATAATTGAGACACATCAAGTTCTCTAGCTACATCAGAGTTTTTGTTTTTATACGCAGTGGTCTGGAATAAGAATTTAGGCACATTATTTTTTCAAGGAAATCTCTCCAGGTAGAGCAGTGGACAGCTGCCTCTTTTCCTGTGTAAGCAATGAATGATTTTCTGGGCTATACCCCAAGTAATGATTGCCTACTTGTGTAGAATACACTTCCATTGACATTCATTGCATTGCCCCAGAGGTAAGCAAGAGGCCAAAGGTAATAATTCCAATATTATTTAGAGTGAAAGAATAAATAATAAATCTTTGGCTGTCCCAGATTTTATGTGTGTATATTCAGGTAACATAAATGAAGATGAATATTCAGAAGTCAATAGTCTATCTTAGTCTAGTTAAAATAAGAAATAATTTAACCCCTTTAAAGCCAGCTACCACAAGTTTTTAGATTTGAGAAAGTAATATATGTGTGTTTTAGAAAAAATATCTACTTGCATGTACTAGCTGCTAAAACAGATAATCTTTAATCCAGCCATTTAATAAATATAATTAAGATATAGCAGAATAAATACTCATGAAGAAACACTATTTCATTGGATGCTAAAAATAAAAACTATGTATTAACAAATAAATTTAAATGCTGATAATCCATAACAATAATGATCAGTTAATAAAATTTAAATTGAAATATACAGCTTTAAAATCCAATTATTCAATATATAAATAAATATAAGGAAAATGCAATAACATCAGAAATAACACTAGATAACCACGTTCTAAATAATGTTTATGCCATACATTTGAGACTCTGAGTACAGAAATAATAATGTATAAGCACAATGAATCAAGGAATGACAGATCAGAAAAGGATGTAGATATTGGATAATTTGATTGACATTTTTCATATGGAGAAAACCAGGACCCTTGAGATTGAAATCACAAATGAGAAGTAATTCATCATGAAGGCACAATACCCACAACTCAGGACTTATGATTCAAAAGTAGAAACTATGATGAACAGTCTGTAAATATGAGGACTGGTGTAATTTCCAGATGCATTTCTTGTTTGAAAGGTTAAAGCTCAAGTTTATGAGGGTCTGACATATTTTTAAATTTTATATAGATATATTAATCCGACTAGTTCCTGGAAAGCTCTCAAAAGAATTCAGAGCAGATAGAGATCACTGAAGCAACACAGAATCTCCTGAATCTCCTTCAGGTAACCAAGGAAGTAAAATCCACTCTTGAAATTAACAATGCAAAAATAAAGACATGAGAGTGGATGATTACAATTGATCTGGAAACCCTCAGCAGTGAAAATAGTTGATATGAAGCACCAGAGCATTGACAGAGATGCCGTGTGTTAGAGAATGAGTTTGAGCGGATCCTGAAGTCTTGCCCATAATTGTAATAGCTGTCTTCATTGAGGAAATCAACAGAAATGCATCTTACTGTGCTACAGTGTCTACGTTATCCTGTTTATTTCTTAGTACCCAAGATGAGATTATAAAATAGTGAGAATAGTATTATATTTGCCTTATAGAATTAATGCTGTGTACACACCCACAAGGATACCACAAAATGTTGGTGGAAAAGTGGAATTAGAAGAAAACTTTATGGCTAGTGTTGTGCCACAGCAGGTTAAGCCACCACCTGCCATGCCTGCATCCCCTATGAGTGCAGTTCCTTCTACACTGCTTCCAAGACAGCTCTCTGCCAGTGTGCCTAGGAAAGCAAAGGAAGATGGCCCAAGACATTGGACATGTGCTACCTATGTGGGAGATCTGAATGAAGTTCTAGGCTCCTGGATTTGGTCTGATCCACTCCTGGTTGTTGTGAACATCTGGGGAGTGAACCAGTTAATGGAAGATATCTGTATCATTCTGTGATTATTCCCTTCAAAATAAATAAATAAATAATAAAAAATATTGTATAATATTAAAAGTGGATGAGAACTTAGGATGAACATATAAACTACTATAGTTCTGTTGACTTCACTTGTTTAGGAGATTGAGTGAAAATGCAAATCTTGCTTAAGAATAAGACTAGTCATCAGTATGCACACTAACATTTTCCCTCCTGGATATTAAATAATTTGAGGAGTAAATTGCATGTCATTTGCATCCTTTTTAAGAAGAAAAACTTGCTGCTGCTATTATAGCCAATATTTCACTGTAAAATGTTTTGCTTGCTTCTCTATTTTTCTCACTTTAAATTTCTATTAGCTGTAATTGTTGTTATCATATTTGAAAATTTATTTGGAAAGCAGTATATAGAATACTGACTTTGTAAATAGACTTTTCTCAGTTAAAACATTAAGGTGTATTTTGAAGAAGATTAATAAATAATTCTTCCTTTGTTGTTTAAATCTAGAGGTCTGACACGTTTCCAATTGCCTTTGGACTATGCAGAAGTGCATGAATCTCACATTCAATATTCTTAGGAGCTTATGCTATCAGAAAAAAAAAAAAAAAAAACCTGACTTCTCAAATTGGTGAAGTTTTAATGGGTAGAAACTAGAATTTTTGTTCTTATTATACAAGTATATTCTTAATCTAAGATTCTGAAACCAATATATGGTCTGTAATTCACTTGGTTGCATGTTACAGTCACATCTTTTCACTAAGTGTATGCTTGTGGGGAGCAACTCGGACTAGACTGTTACTGGAATTAAGACTTATTCTATGCATCTGCTCTCCCACAATATGGCACTGGGAGAGGAGTAAACAGCTTCTACACAGCTGCCTTTCACCAACTTGACAAGCTGTAGGAGCTGCTCCTGATTGGAGGAGAGCAGCGTACTCGGCGTGTGGGTAGCAGAGTTGGGATTGGTGGAAGAGGACTATAAAGGAGGAGAGAGACAACATGCACCAGGAACATCTATCTGAAGGAACACCTGAGCAGCCCCTGAGAGAGCCGGCCGGCGGTGTGCCGCTCCCCCGTGGAAGTGGGGAAAGTGGCAGGGGGAACCGCCCTTCCATGGAGGTGGAAGGGTCGGTAGCCAACCCGGGAAGGACCAGCAGCAAACCCGGGAAGGGCCGAGCAGACAAAAGAACAGCGCAGGGTCTTGTGTCATTCCTCCACGAAGAGGGGGAGCGACATAATGGTGCCATGACTCGGATAGGAAGCCTAGGCGACATAATGGTGCCGTGACTTGGATAGGAAACCTAGGCAGGGTTTAGTGTCGTTCCTCCACGAAGAGGGGGAGCAACATATGCTGAGTTTCTATTTATGGCGGGCATGCTATTAACAAAGAACAAGATATAAAAGCACTGTTTAGAAATCAACTTATATAAATCAAATGGGTATTTGTCCTAAAAAGGAACTCTGATTTAAGCTTCTGGCTATTGAAAATAATCACTATTTTGATGATCAGTTTATCCACAAATGATAAAATTGTTATGATAAAGTATAATAAATACATAAAATTAAATATATCTGAATGTATTAAAATTATATTTTAGGTAGATTCAGATAAATTATAAATCACATACTGAATCAATACTGATGACACATTAGATAATTTAGGACAATGCTGACCTGAAAACAATTTGAATTAATATTGTATTTAGATTTTCAAATTATTTAAATATTTGGATAAATGTGTCAATAGTATTTGCTGATGGGAGGTGGAGGAGAATGAAATGAACTATCTAAAGCAATAAATGTTCCCTTTTTCTGATTATATTTTAAAAAGTTTTACTTCTGTATTTATTTGAGAGCAGTAAGTATTAAATAGTACTGGATTTATTTGAAAGGTAGAGTATCAGGAAGAGAGAGAGACAGAGAGAATCTTCCTTCCATTAGTTCATTCTCCAAAGGTATGCAATACATAGGGCTGGAACATGCCAAAACCAGGAGCTGGGACCCCCTATCTGGGTCTCCTCCAGCAATGCTGGGGACCTAAGTACCTGAACATGGCCTGCTGCTTCCCAGGGTGTGTAACGGTAGTAAGCTGGGTCAGAAACAGAGGCAAGACTCCATTCCAGGCACTCAGATATGGGATATGGGATATGGGCATCACAAGTGGCAGGGCAAATACTGTGCCACAATGCCCTCTCCACTCTTCTGGTTTCTGACCTTTATATTTATTACAAATTCCTGAAATCTCTACTACTTAATAGTGAGAAAAGTTATTGCTGTAAAGTTGTGATGAAATTACACAATAAATTCATGGGCTTCTAGTTTTTCCTCTGAGGTAGAAATAAATTGTTTATAAACAGCTAAAAATCCATTTTAGAAAAAAGTGGTTAGGTGATAGCCCAGAGAAGCTCATCTATAGATCAAAATAACTGGGGAAAATACTTTCACTGGAAATTGTAAATGATTTTTAGACACCACAGATTACTCAAGGTGAACCCTCAACTCCAGCTTTACTTTTTTAACCCATTTCCTCAACTAAACAAGGAATAATGGCTCTGATTCATCTTGTATTCTATACTAGTATAGAATATGAGCACCCTTTGAAAAGTCTGAGAAAAAATGGAATTAAAGTTTATTTGGGTGAAAAATTCCTAAAAATTATAAACAATCTTTCACAGTACACATTCTTATGAATATATAAAGAACCCTCATATACATGGATTTTAATATTTTCACCAAAATAAAACTATTATTAATTCAATTTTCCACAAACTTTTGATGTAGACTGGTACATATTCTCTGCATCTAAAATATAACTTGGCTCGCAGGAGTTTTCCTAAATTACACTTTTTGTAAATTTTCCTAAATTGCAAGCTATTACTCTTTTAGAACTCCAAAATATTCTGAAGATGAACAAGCTTTATATTCTAAAATTTTAGCAGGGAACAACACAGAAAAAAGAAATTAAGTTAACAGGTTTGTTCTCAGAGTGTTCTCTACAATCTCTAAAGGTTTTAGATAACATAAGTCAATATTTTGTTGCCTTTCAAATTTCCAGTAAAATATAGACTTCAGGAATTTCCTGTTCCCTATTGTTTCAGATAAGTCAAAATGATCTACTGTGAAACATCTTTCAGATGTTTGACAAGGCTCAAGCATAAAGAAATCATTAAAGAAAGAAAAAAGTTATTGTTGAACCCACCTTGGATTTATATATATTTAGAATAAAATTATTTACATAGAAATGTAATGATACTTTTAAAAGTAGACTAATGAACATTAATCAGCTTTAAAAGGATCAATAGATTGAGGGTGATTCATTCACTAACTCAAAGAAGTAGGAGTATTTATGTCACAATTGAGAAGAGTACAAGAAGTTCAAATATAAAAATGCTTATTTCCTTAAATATAATCTAATCCATGTAATCTAAATTAACTGTGGATCATATATATCTTTAAAGAGAATGAATAGTAATATGAGCTGTTTTGATTGGATCTCTATATATACAAATACAATTTTATTCATAGCTATCAAGGTCCAAGTATGTATTCAAGAGAAGCATACATATTTCACTTACCCCTGAATCAAGATTTGTAGTAAATCTTATATCATCCTTTATTCATTTAATGAGTTGTAATACATTTAAAAGTTGAACTCAACACATTCATGATTGAAACATTCTCTTTCCTTGCCACTTTGATGTGTGTTTATCTCTTCTGTGTATATATTATTTGAGTTATATATACATGCACACATGTTCACATACAGTACATATGTATATATGTAAATACATTTGAATGTATGCATATACAAATTTAAATGTTTTAGAAGTACATACATAGAGAAGACTAATTTAAAAGCAGCAAGGGTTATTGCTAGTTCAATATCATTAAACCATAATATATGAGTTATTTCAAAGCTTAATAAATTTTATTAGACTGAATTTCATGTTTCTTCCACTGTGAGATAACATGAAAAGAGAAACAAGATCCTTGTTTTATAAATAGATGATATCATTGTCTGCCATAGTTTTTATATAATATTAAGCTCACTGAAGTTTTAAAATTTGTGACCATAAATACGGTTAATTTAGTCCACATTCTTTTATTTGAGTTATAAATGACAGGGATACACTGATATGCTCCTATTAGATAAAAAGTGCTATTAAAATATTATAGAAATAAGATCGACATACTATATTAAATTAGTATGATAGCCTAAGAAGTTACTTTTAGATAATTTGCATATTCTGTGATTCTCTGTTTATTCAATACACAGACACGTGAGATAATTGGGTCAAATTGATTTTCAATATTTGTTCTATGTACCTGATTATATGTAACATGCACCAACAAGAAAGATGAGAATTTAATCCAAGTGGGAAATCTGTGTTAGATGTTATGAATAAATTTTCAGGCTATTCAAAATATCTAACTTAGTACATCAAACTTTTAAAAATGTGATTCAAAAATATTTAGTCAGGAGGGTGCACAAACATTCCATATTAGAATGCCTGTGTTCAATTCTCAGCTCCAGGTCCTCACTCCACTTTCCTGCTAATAAACAGCCTAGGAGGAATTGGTGGTAGTTCAAGTAATTGAGTTCTGACACCCATGTCGGAGACTTTATTGGATTTCCAGCTCCCAGTTGATACAACCATGCATGTTGTGGGCATTTATGGAATTAACTAGCATATGGGAATGCTCTCTCTCTCTCGCTCTCTCTCTCTTTCCTCTGTCTCTCTCTTCATCTATGTCTCTGCCTCTCAAATAAAAATTATTCAGAAATGTCCATTCTACCACGTATATGCCACTTTTGTTTGTAGTTCAAAGGAAGTGTAAGACTAAAATCTGATTTTTCTTTTTTTTTTTTTTATTTGAAAGGTAGAGTTATAGACAGTGAGAGAGAGACAGAGAGAAAAGTCTTCCTTATTCCGTTGGTTCACCCCCCAAGTGGCCACTACGGCCGGCGCTGCGCCAATCCAAAGCCAGGTGCCAGGTGTTTCTTCCTGGTCTCCCATGTGGGTGCAGGCGCCCAAGCACTTGGGCCATCCTCCATTGCCCTCCCGGGTCATAGCAGAGAGCTGGACTGGAATAGGAGCAACCAGGACTAGAACCTGGTGCCCATATGGGATGCAGGCACTGCAGGCAGAGGGTTAACCGAGTGAGCCATGGTTGCCGGCCTCTAAAATCTGATTTTTCTACATAATACATCTTAAGTATAATATCGGCTTCTAAAGCTGTTTGAGTATTATTGAGACATTATCTGAAGCACTGGTAAAAGTCACTCAGACATATTTACACTCAGTAAAAACTACTTATAAATATATATTTATAGTCAGCATTATAGGCAATACTATTTGCATATAAATTGAATACTAAAGTTATCATATATCAGAAATAGAAAACAGAAATTAACAATCCATATGTACTTTTAGATTATAGATTTAAAATATATTTCCTGAGATTTATTATATCCTTTCAAAGTCATATATCCACAAAAACTACCAAAATAAAACTTCCAGCTGTCCTGATAAGCGAAAAAGTGTTTGTTTTTAGAACTGTTTATGTAAACATTCTTATATCTTATAATTGACATGAATGTTTTGAAGAATGCATAACCATGGTTTGCAATTATAGATTACTTATAAATAAATAAAATAAAGCAAGGGAATTACATATTAAAAGGGTGTAGCAGAATGAATGACAGCAGATTCGGGGGATGCAAACCCAGGAAAGACAAAGAATGCCAGCAAACCATCAGGAATTAAGTGGCAACAGGGAATAGATTCCCTCCCATAGCCCTCACAATGACTCTAACCTGCTGGCACTTTGAATTTGGATTTCTGAGAGAATATTTCTGCTGCTGAAGTCATCTAATTTGACACCATGTACTTGTTATGGCAAACTTATCAAACTAAAACTTAGAAATCAAGGAGACATTAGCCTTCAATGATAATTTTATTAGAATTTTAATTTTTTTGCATTCAGACAATCGAATGCACTAGAAAATTATATATTGTTTATTCTGACAAAAATCAATGACACCATGTCTTTTAGGAAACCCTAATTTATCTTTTTTAAGTCTTTGAATATGTGAACCAGCCTAAATAAGGTGTGTGTGTGCATGTGTATGGGTGTGTGTACATTTTGCATAGTGGATTTTGCTATTTTTTCTGATAGTCTCCATCATATTAATAAATAATGATTAATTATAAATTATAATAAAGCTGTGTTATTTAAAAACAGACAATTATATTTTTAATTGCACGCTTTATTTTTGAGGGCAATGGAGAAATTCCATTTAGAAGATTATACTAAAAGCATTTATATTCTTCTCTAACTCACAAATTGCATATATTTCTGTAGACAATGTGTTTATATAGCTATTTAGGAATATTAATTCTTCTGAATTTTTGGGAATAAAGCCATCTATGAGCCCCTTTGTCTTCAAGGGAAGCACATGAAGAAGGAAGCATTTGGAAGATTTTTTGACTACCTACATATCTAAGCTTTTGGTAAGTGTATCAAGAATTTTCTCTTTAACTACCAAGAAAGGCAGCTCTACAGTATAGGCAAATCCACTCTTCTCTGAAAAAAAAAAAAAAAGTTAAAATTAACTTTGTCCTGAGAATCGGAGAAAGGAAAATTCAAGAATTTTATTATGATCTGATGTATTATTTATTTCCCTAATAGAATGGATCTTGGAATGTCTTGATTTCTCCCTTTACTTTTTAACTAATCAAATCTGCAGGTTTTTATAAAAGGTCTTAATAGTGCTATTGCTATGATGACTTGCACTGACCACCACAGCAGGATGTGTGACCAAATGATAGCACTAGGGAACAAAACATCTTAGAATTTATTTATAAACATTTCAGCTGAAATGATAAATTACACCTACTATGAAAATAATAAACTTATATGGGTTGTAACCAGAGATCTCAGTATATCTTCCCATCACAGAATTCTTGTAGCAAGATTTTCTAAGAATGGCAGATCACCTAAAACATTGAAAAGGGTACAAAAACTATCCCCAAAACATACTTATATTTGTTATTTGGAAATTTACTGCAATTTTTATATAGCAGGTAATTTTAAGTCATACTTTAACTAAAAAGAAATGGATTTAGCTTAAGAAGCATCTTCAAGGAATACTTTGGAATAATGTGCCAGTTAAACAAAAATAAGCAAGCAAATACACATTTAAAAAACAAAACATATTTTCTCAAAAATTGTGGAACTTTCATCAGTAGTTTTATAATGTAAAAACAATGATAAGTACACTTGACAGAAAATCATCTAAAGACTGAAGACAAAGATGATGATTTAAAGTATGAGTTTTTATATTAATACTAAGGAAAAGCATTTTTATTGTGTATTAAAATAATTTATGGTCTTTACAAAGCAATGTATAAGTAATACAAAACATTGTAAAATAGAATCAAAATGTGTAGAAAATATGAATAAATGAGAAAATAAATATAACATTATGCAACTCACTACAAGACAATTCTCCCTAATATCTCTATGATTTCTTGTTTATCTTTTGTATGCAGAATTTTGTACTTTTCATACTAAAAGAAAGAATATGGGAGGAGAGTTAAACAAAGGAAGACAGAGACACTAAAAAGCATTGAACTTATTCCACACTATATGAAAATAACAGATGTACATTGTTATACATTTGTCCAGACCTATGGAATAGACAAAGCTGTAAGTGAATCCCAATGGTTTATTTCTGGGTTTTGACGTGTCAATGGGGATTCATCAAGTGTAACACATATGCCCTCTTATGCGGGATGTTGATAATGAACTTGGCTATGTCTATAAGGGTAATCTCTAGTCCTCCTTCATTTTTACTATGATAGCGAAACTGTAATAAAAGTATTTTTAAAGAAATATTGGAAAAAATTTCATATACATTTTTGAGCATTTATAGTAATTTAAAAAATATTACCTCAGAGACGCCTAAAGGTATTAATAGGTTGGAGAAATCTATTAAAAGTTTAAAAAAGAGGGGCCGGCGCTGCAGTGAAGTGGGTTAACTCCCCGGCCAAAGCGCTGGCATCCCATATGGGCTCTCTTCCACTTCCAATCCAGCTCTCTTCTATGGCCTGGGAAAACAGTAGAAGATGTCCAAAGTCCTTGGGTGTCTGCACCCACATGGGAGACCAAGAAGAAACTCCTGGCTCCTGGCTTCAGATTGGCACAGCTCCAGTGTTGTGGCCAATTGGGGAGTGAACCAGCGGATGGAAGACCTCTCTCTCTCTCTCTCTCTCTCTCTCTCTGCATCTCTTCTTTCTGTGTAACTCTGACTTTCAAATAAAAAAAAAAAAAAACTTGAAGAAATAATAGTACAATCGAGTGTTCTTTCAGGGAATAGAGATGAATCAAGTGTTTTCAATTCAGTTTAAGAGACCAACATAACTGCAACATCAAAACTAAAGTGCACAAGAAAAAAAGTTGACAGAAGTATATTCCAAATTAGACAGATGAAACAATTCTTAACCATGTACATAGCAAATTAAAACAAGAAAAGATAAAAATAAATTATGAATCAGTGGCTTTTGTCTCACTACATTCTCTTTTGTGCATTTGCTCTGCTGTTGAAATTTATACCTTAACATGTTTTCTTGATGATAGTTCTAACATTGGTCTCTTCTAAGAATTTCTTGTAGGACCAATCTGGTTCTGGTAAATTCTTTCAGGCTTTTTTGTCATGTAAAGTCTTTACTGCTCTTACATTTCTGAGGGATAGTTTTGCTGGATATAGTATTCTTGGTTGGCAATTATTTTTTTTCTTTTAGGTATTTGAATATTTCATACCATTCTCTTTTGGTTGGAAGCGAACCTTGAGATCTTTCCCAAGATTTGAAAAATTTTATCAATTATTTAATTGAATAGCTTTTCTATGACTTTATCCTCTTTTTTCCTTCTGAGACACTCATAATGCAAATATGCTCACATGCTGTTCTCACAAAACTTGATGGTTTTCTTGTGAACATTTTACTTTTCTTTTTGTTTTAAAAAATCTGGTGTATTATTTTTGAAAAACCTGTCTCCAAGTTAAGAAATTAGTTCTTTTAAAAAAAAAACTTATTGAATTACAGTATACATAACATGAATATAGGTGCTGGCACTGAGGTGTAGTGGGATAATCCTCCACCTGCTGCACCGACATTCCATTTGGGTGCCAGTTTGTGACTCTGCTGCATATTTTCCAAGCCAGTTCTCTGCTATGGCCTGGGAAAGCAATAGAAGATGTTCCCAGTGCTTGAACCCCTGCACCCATGTGGGAGACACAGAAAAAACTCCTGGCTTCTGGCTTCAGATTGGCCCAGTTGGGGCCACTGCGGCCATTTGGGGAGTGAACAAGCTGAGGGAAGACCTTTATCTCTGTCTCTCCCTCTCTCTGTGATTCCAGCTCAAATAAATAAATAAAATATTTAAACACATACACACAGTTATATTAATAATGTAATACTGTATGTTTCTGTTATTATGTTGCCATAAAAAATCTGTGATTATTTATTTTGGATTCATCAGAATCCTGGTAATGTAGAATGCTGACTAATCTAAATTCTTTTTCATCATCACATAATACATTATTTTATGAATGTGCCCTAATCATACAATCAATAAAAAAATTCTTCCTCTGCTGATTGGTAGTTGTCTTTCAAATTTATGATGTTGGCAGTATTGAGTAATAATAAATTGCATGTTTTTCTTCAGATGTACAAGATTATGTTTAGTTCATTAACTTAATGAGTTATCTGTATTAAAGTTTATATTAGAGATATTAATAAAACCAGCATATTTTGAAGAATAGGATTTGTGTGTATAAATCATTATTCAGGCGCTGTGGCTCAATAGGCCAATCCTCCGCCTAGCGGCGCCGGCACACCGGGTTCTAGTCCCGGTCGGGGCGCCAGATTCTGTCCCGGTTGCCCCTCTTCCAGGCCAGCTCTCTGCTGTGGCCTGGGAGTGCAGTGGAGATGGCCCAAGTGCTTGGGCCCTGCACCCCATGGGAGACCAGGAGAAGTACCTGGCTCCTGCCATCGGATCAGCGGGGTGCGCCGGCCACAGCGCGCCTTCCGCGGCAGCCATTGGAGGGTGAACCAACAGCAAAGCAAGACCTTTCTCTCTCTCTCTCACTGTCCACTCTGCCTGTAAAAAAAATCATTATTCAAAGGAAATATTAAACAGGAATTTGCTCCAATATTTTTGTTCGTTGTTATAAAAAATTCATGGAGGCTATTATTGTACACGAAGAACCAAAAATTGACCCTGTTTTAGTGACTAACAGTCTTCATGTCTCAGTAACTTTAGAAAGGTGATCTTGGGAAAAAAAAAGATCTACCTAACAGTTCTGTTTATTTAATGATTAAAAAGTCAGACCCAAACAATTTAATACCTATTTGTTCTTCAAAATACATTCTGCTGCTGTTGAACACTGTAAAACATATAAAACTTTGGAATGAGGTTGTAACACTGCTAACCTTATTTGCTCTCTACATATATTTTCATATGGTATCTACATGTATCAAAATAATCAGAAATTCAAATCTGTAAAAATAGAACATTGTCAGAAGTCATGAACCAGTTTAATATTAGAAATGTGAAAGACCTTAAGGTGAAATCTCCCTGGTGTCCATCAATGTCATTTACATTTCTTGAAAATGTAAGACATGCTACTTTGTCCCTGTCAACTTTCTGATGTACCTAGATTGTCTCAAAACTCTGAGTGCCTCTAAGTCTGCATTATTAAGCTCTTATACCTCTATGTTTGTGCAAGAAGATATTAATGTAGCTATTTTTCACTGTCTATTAACAATTGTTTACAACATTAATATGAATTTTCACATAAACATTTCAAAATATATATTTTCAGCCTCACTATTAGACATAGAAAAAAACTAAAATGATATGCAGCTAGTTATACAAAATCTGTTTTTTTAAAGATTATTTATTTATTAGAAAGGCAGAGCCAGAGAGAGAGAGAAAAAAAGAGAGAGAGAAAGTCTTCCATCTGCTGGTTCACTCCCCAAATGGGCACAACAGCTGGAGTTGCACTGATCTGAAGCCAGGAGCCAGGAGTTTCCTCTGAGTCTCCCATGCTGGTTCGGGTGCCCAAGAACTTGGGCCATATTCTACTGCTTTCCCAGGTCATAGCAGAAAGCTGGACTGGAAATAGAGTAGCCAGGACTCAAACTAGCACTCCATATGGATGCCAGCACTGCAGGTGGTAGCTTTACATGCTACCCCACAGTGCCAGCTCCAACAAGATCTGTTTATTTTAAACAAAGTGTTTGAAAGTACTCCACCTTTCTTATTTTACCATACTGCCTTCCAGTAACAAATGGCTACCAAAAGAGCAAAAGAAGCAAAAAATTGCTGAAGAGAATAAAATTTAACTTCCATTTTTAATTTCAAAGACCTAAAGACACACAGAGAGGGATCTTACATGTGCTGATTCTCTCCCTACATATCAGAAACAATCAGGGCTGGGCCAGTGGGAAGCCAGTATTCTGGAACTCTTAAACAGATCTTCCACGTGGGAGGCAGATATCCGACTACTTGAGCATTCTCTGCTACCTTCTCAGGATATATGAAAGCAGGAAGCTACATCACATACAGTGGAATTGGGACTCAACTGTATAACGCTGTCAAATAAGTAAATAAATAAATAAATAAATCTTTATTAAAAAGATATTATAGCAATCAGTCAGTTTAATAAAAATATAGTCACCTCTGTATTCTAGGTGAGTTGTTGTATATCTTCAGTACAGTAACATTTTTGATAGATTTAATCTTAATTTCTGTATTAACTTGTCTTGTTTTCCAGCCCTTGGCCAGAAATAATCCTTACAAAGATCTTCATTGTCTAACTTAATAAAACTTTTTTTTTTATTTTTGATACTCTTAACATGATTCATATCTATCCCCTATATTTTCCCTAAATATATTCCTAACTTCTAATCTAAAAATCCAACAAGAGAAAATATAAGTAAGCCTCTAAAGTACAGAGAAAAAGAAAGCAAACAGTAACTTATCTATTTGTATATTGGCTGACATACATCTATTAGATATAAACTCTTTGATTCTGGGGATTCTAAAATATTTTATTTATAACCTAAAACATAACAATAATAATGGATTAAATATTTGTTAGACAGACCAGTTAACTAATCAATAAAAATAAGTCTGTATAGTGCTACAATTCATTTACTCTGGACCACTTTTTTTAACTTATATTTAATGAATATAAATTTCCAAAGTACAACTTTTGGATTATAACGGCTTTTTCCCCCCATAACCTCCCTCCCACCCTCAACCATCCCATCCCCCACTCCCTCTTCCATCCCATTCTTCATCAATATTTATTTTCAATTATCTTTATATACAGAAGATCAATTTAGTGTATCCTAAGTAAAGATTTCAACAGCTTGCACCTACACACAAACACAAAGTGTAAAGTACTATATCAGTACTAGTTATACCGTTAATTCACATAGTACAACACATTAAGGACAGAGATCCTACTCGGGGAGTAAGTGCACAGTGACTCCTGTTGTTGACTTAACATTTGAAACTCTTATTCATGATGTCAGTAATCATCCGAGGCTCTTGTCATGAGCTGCCAAGGCTATGGAAGCCTCTTGAGTTCGCAAACTCCGATCTTATTTAGACAGGGTCATAGTCAAAGTGGAAGTTCTCTCCTCCCTTCAGGGAAGGGTACCTCCTTCTTTGATGGCCCGTTCTTTCTGCAGGAATCTCATTCACAAAGATCTTTCATTTAGGTGGTTTTTTTTTTTTTTTTTTTTTTTTTTTTTTGCCGCAGTGTCTTGGCTTTCCATGTCTGGACCACTTTTTTTTTTTTTTTTATCTTGGTTCAATCCCTAGCATATTTATTATTCCTTTCACAGACCCATTATCTCTTCTTCTATATTACATTTAAATTTTCTTATTTTATTTTCCTAGGTGTGTGGATTTTTCTTAATATCCCTATTTCTTAACACAGCCTAGTATACAGCTTTAAGCTAAATGTCCCCTTCCATTAATTCACAATTTTCTTAAAATTGGAGTTGATTTTGAAAAAAGTTTCAGTTTCAATTTTTGTCATACTTGTGAGGGGGCATCAGATTCTTTTAAGCCTGTTATAAGAAAAATGCTAAATAAGCAAAATCATGCAAGCATTTCATTTCTGATTGGTGAATTAGATTATTTGAAGGAATAAATCTGTGAAAAATGAATGAAGAGGAAGGTGAATTGAAACAACTTGAGGTATACTGGACTCAGAGAAACATGGAAAGTTGGGAAACAAAAGCCGCTCTTAAACAAGGCAGCTCTGATAGTAAACACTTGGATTTTATTCCCTTGCATTTGTGAGGCTGAAGTTAGGAGTTGCAAGGCAGGTTAAGATTAGGAATCTGGAACTGGTGCTGGAGCACAGCGGGTTAAGCCACTGCCTGCAGTGTCAGCATCCCATGTGGGTACAAGTTTGAATCCCAGCTCCTCCACTTCTGATCCAGCTCCCTGCTAAAGCACCTGGAAATGCAGTGAGGATGACCCAAGCTGTTGGTTCCAGGCTTCAGATTGGCCCAGCTCTGGCCATTGCAGCCATTTGGGTAGTAAACCAGCAGGTGGAAGATCTCTGTCTCTGCCCCTCTATCTCTGTAACTCTTCCTTTCAAAAAAATACAATAAATATTTTTTTAAAAAGATTAACATCATAGAAGAGGTTTTTTTAAGTTTTGTTTGTTTATTTTCATTTATTTGAAAGGCAAAAAAAATAGAGACAGAAAAACAGAGAGTAAGATTTAAGAAATGTTGGTTTACTCCTCAAACACCCACAACATATATGGCTGTTCAGGCTAAAACCAAGAGATTGGAAATCCACCTGAGTGTCCCAAGTAGGAGGCAGGGATCCAGGGACTTGAACCATCACCTGCTGCCTTCCAAGGTGCAATCCAAGTGGTGGTTTAAACCACTGCACCCAACACCTACCTCAGAAGGGCTCATTTTAAATAATAAATATTTTTCTTCACAAAACCTCAAAGTTCATCTGCCTAAGGCTATCAGGGGACCATGCCCAAACTTTTTGGTATCTTTTTGTGAGGGGTTGGAGGAATATAGAGGAGAATAAATTGGAAATGAACAGAGAAAATAAAAACAAAACAACAACAAAATCCTAGGAGTTCTGGTCAATCAAGAAAATAAATCATAAAATTAGAAAAAGAAACAATAAAAAATCAAACAAATCTTTACTGGGGTACACAAGGGGTAAAAATATGGATAAAATACAATATCAAAACCTTTCTTCTTCAAAAGGTATTGTATATATCTTAAAGAGCAAACGGCATACCAGCAGTAAGTTTATATACTAGATGGCAAAAATGATAATGGTGAAAGAGTCCAAAAATATGCTCATCTCAATGTGGCATTCTGTGATTCTTACACTTTATGCACCAGTAAAGGAGAGAATATTTTTTTTTAAAAAAAAAATGTATTTGAGAGGCAAAGAAACAGAGACCCACACATATAGAAACAGAATCACAGACAACTCCCATCCAACAGTTGGTTACACAAAAGCCCTCGAAATATGGCGCTGGGCCAGGCCAAAACTGGGAGCAAGAACATAATTCAGGTCTCTCACAAGGTCACTGGGATTCAACTTCTTGAGCCTTCACTCGCTGCTTCCCAGGGTCCGCATTTGCAGAAAGCGGTAGTCAGGAGCTGGAGAGGGGTGTCCCATTTGGGCACTCCGATATGAGAGGCAGGCATCTTAACCAGTGTCCTAAAAAGTGCACCATCCAAGAGAAAACACTATCCAAGAGAAATATATTATTAAAGATAATTTTAGAAAATGGCATTCTTTATTGTCATTAGATAGAAGTAAGCTGAAAGAACCTAGGAGTACTAAGGGTGGAGCCGAGGAAAATGGCTCAAAAGCCAATGCTCTTCTGATTAATTCATATCTCAGGAGATAGAAGAAAAACTAGTGATGTTGTAATGTTTAATTCCTTACATTAAAAGAAATATGAGTAAAAGTTAATAAAGTTTCCAGAAATTAACAAGGATTTGGAAAATTAGATCAATTACTTGAAAAATAATATGAGATTCTTCTATGAGGAAGAGCAGAAAAAAAAAAAAAAACTAATGATAGGATAAATAAAAAATGGGTTCAGCAGTATTCCATTACCTCGACTAAAATCAAAAATATATGCTTTCCCTTGACAGCGTTTTTTGTTTAAAGATTTTTAAAAAATTTTTAAAAAATCTTTAAACAAAGACATAGAAAGGAAGAGACAGAGAGAAAGGTCTTCAATCCTCTGGTTCATTCCCCAAATGGCTGCTGGGCTTATTCAAAAACAGGAGCCAGGAGCTTATTCCAGGTCTTCCATGTGGGTGCAGGAGCCCAAGCACTTGGGCCATCTTCTGTTTTCCCTGGCCATAGTGATATTGGAATTTGGCCCCCTAAAATATATATGAAATGTGGCCCCTTAAAGTTCCCCAGAACTCCCATCTGGGGTGTCACATATGTTATCAAAATTTGGGGTGCCACACGATAGCAACATATGCTTATTAATAAATCCTCAATATTAATAAGTCCGAGAGGGTTCTTGCCTAATATTTAGAGTAGAATTCTAAATACCAGCATAAATGAACCAGGCAGCATGGTACATTTTAAGTTTTATTTAGTGTGAAAAATGCATAAGAGAGTGAGGGCTTTATCTAAGAGAGAGGGGTAAATCTGGGTTCAAACCTGGTACCAGGAACCAGCTACTTGGAAGAGCGTCTAGGCCAAAAAGCATGGGGCGGGTTGGCCTGAAATCCACATGCCCTGGAGTTGCAGGGCTGCAGCCAGCCCACTACTGGCAAGAGGCCAGGGTGAGGAGAAAGGGAAAGGGAGCTAGACCCACCCTGTTCTAGGCTTTTAATCCACTTTCAAGGGATTGGCCGGTGGGCACTCAGGTGTGGCCAAGTAGGGGCATGATGTCACACAGGGGCTTGGCGAAGACATGGTCTTCCAGCTCAAAAACCTAATCAATTTTAACCTGTATGCCTGCCTACTTCAATAGCAGAGAGCTGGATCAGAAGTGAAGGAACTGGGACTAGAACTGGGGCCCATATGGGATGCTGGCATTGCAGATGGCAGCCTAACCTAGTATGCTACAGTGCTGGCATCCCTTGTCTGTGGGGAGCAACTCGGACTAGACTAAGTTACTGGAATTAAGACTTATTCTATGCATCTGCTCTCCCACAATATGGCACTGAGAAGGGAGTAAACAACTTCTACGCAGCTGCCTCTCGCCAACTTGAGTGATGACCTGCAGTAGCTGATCCTGCTCCTGATTGGAGGAGAGCAGCGTGCTTGGCATGTGGGTAGCAGAGTTGGGATTGGTGGAAGAGGACTATAAAGGAGGAGAGAGACAACATGCACCAGGAACACCTGAGGAACATCTGAGCAGCCCCCGAGAGAGCCAGCCGGCGGTGTGCCACTCCCCCGCGGAAGTGGGGAAAGTGGCAGGGGGGC
Source organism: Oryctolagus cuniculus (assembly GCF_964237555.1). Lineage (NCBI taxonomy): Eukaryota > Metazoa > Chordata > Mammalia > Lagomorpha > Leporidae > Oryctolagus > Oryctolagus cuniculus. The sequence continues at coordinate 33,364,109 of NC_091439.1, forward strand.
CCGCCCCTCCACGGAGGTGGAGGGACGGTAGCCAACCCGGGAAGAACCAGCAGCAAACCCGGGAAGGGCCGAGCAGACAAAAGAACAGTGCGGGGTCCTGTGTCGTTCCTCCGTGAAGAGGGGGAGCGACACTTGTCAGTGATTTTAAGGATAATATATAAAGCTTATCTTTCTAGATTAATGAAATATGGTACATGTTTAAGGACATATGTGTGAGTGTGTGAACTCATGTATCTTTAATAAATCATAATTAAATGGCATTATTAAAGCCAAAAATAATCTCCATGAATCTAAAACATACTTTAGTTGGAAAGAAATAGTTGGAGAGAAATTGGACCAATGACACTAATTCACCCCTCAGAAACACAATGCTCTATTATGAATTACAAGGATGGCCAAACGTAATTCCTTTATTATAATAGTAAATTCATAAATATAGATGAAAGTGTGTTAACTAAATGCCTTCAACATAGTATTTAAAACACCATAATGATTTTTATATTTTAAAAATTATAGGAGCTATAGCTTTGGCATAGTAGGCTAAGCCTCCACCTATAGGCTCCACCTATAGTAGGCTAAGCCTGTGGCGACAACTCATGTGGATGCTGGTTCATGTCCCAGCTGCTCCTCTTCTGATACAGCTCTCTGCTTGTGGCCTGGGAAAGCAGGGGAGGATGGCTCAAGTGCTAGGGCCCCTCCCCGATGTGGGAGACCCGGAAAAAGCTCCAGGTTCCTGGCTGCACATCAGTTCAGCTCTGGCTGCTGTGGACATTGGGGAGTGAACCAATGGATGGAAGACCTCTCTCTCTCTCTCTCTCTCTCTCAAATAAATAAATAAAATCTTTAAAAAAGAAATATAATTGAAATTAAAATATAAACCACTTGCTGCATAACATATTAGATAAATGTATTTTCACTAAAATACATATTGTGCTGTTTTCATGAAGTATATTACCTTGTTATTTGGTGGGATGTTAATATGGTGTCACGAATTTAGTATATATTTTGATGATGTCTATTTTCCTGGCCTTTTAGTAAATAACTTTCTTAATTTTATTTTGAATATGCCTACAGGGTTTTTCTGAATCATAAATAGATTGATTATTAATGATTTCACTATAGATGTGTGTGTTGGTACCCCTTGCCTTATTGATTATTCCTGGTTCAAGTCAATGAAACATAAACCAGGCCAAATATGGTATATAAGCTTTAGTGGTCTTCACTGGTAAGAAATGAGAAGAAATGACAGGAAATTATTTTCCTTTGCTTCTAAAGGGAAAGTAGGCATCTATTTCTCTCCTCATCTAAAAAGGGTGACTTTTTTTTTTTTTTTTTAAGTTTAAAGGCCTATATTCTTTTGGTATGTAAATATGACCTCTCCAAGACTCAGATAATCCAAGATTCCCCTTTCAGGTTCAGAGATAGATCCTTGTTCCGGGACTTCACCCCTTTTAATATGTAAATACACTGGGGTAGCTATCTAATCTCCCTCAGCTAGGGCTTAATTTAGAGACCTAGTCTCATCTGTGACCATTAGCCTTTCTCAGGAAGTAAAGAGAATGCTATTCATCTTTCAAATCATCAGAACAGTTAGCTAGACAAATGGCTAGATATAAAATTCCCCTGGGGTGTGAAGCGTATCAGAAGGGGGGGGGGGGCTTTTGCAGGAGCATTGAGAAATCTAGGGAGCTTTATTTCCCCAGTCTGTTGAATCACAAATTAAAAGATCTTTCAAAGATCACTAAGAAATTACATCATAGAAATACCTACAACCGCACTTCAAAAGGTATCATATAGGACATCATGTCATTAGTGATAATAAATTAAATTAAAACTATCAAAATACAGAAAATTAAATATTTGTTCTGTATTTGGAAGTTAAAACATTACTAAGCACCAGATTTCAAGGGTAACATTAATTTTATTTTTCTATGACAACTTATTCCACCTTCCTTCCCTTAATTAGCCTCTTCATTTGACCTAATTAAAATCATCTATTTTCTGAACTCCCACCAAATATATCAGCTTTTTTCCTGTCATTTTTAAACCATGCTCATCATATGTGAGATGATTTAGTCTTACTCTTGATTTTCGATATTGAAATGATTTCTGAATTTTATCATAAGTGCACATCCTTCACATACATACATTCGGAATTGAATTTTAAAATACAGCTAATGAGAAAACTGAACTGCTTCATCATCTTATCTCTTTAATCTTGTTCAATAACATTTCTCACCCTTTCTAACAGCATTCCTATTTTATTCAATATCTTCAAAACTCAAATTAGTCAAAGAAAACTTTGATGTTAGCTTTCTTTTGACAGAAGATCACTGAGCATGATCTTGTCTGAATACTTTGCACTGCATACTGAAACACTATTGCATTTGCATTTTATTGTTATGTGACCTAAACAAGTTTTCCAGCAAGGACAATAGGCAGAGCATGTCATTGATCTTTTATTCAATCACAGCTTTTCATTGTTGGTAGTTATTTCATGACTAATATATTTTAGTCCAGAAATGTTCATTTGGTCCTTTTTTGCCATGTCTATTTTTCAGCTAAGATGTGAAAATTCTTTGCTGAGTTTTGCATTTACGGAAACCATGCTTCTTTGAAAAGAATTGTGTTCTTTAAGAAGTTTGTCAGTATCATCAGCTTTTTCATCTCAGTTTCAGACCCAATTAACATGCTTTGCATTAAAGAAGATAGCACTTTTTTTTTTTATTTCCATTAATCTTGTATCTTTGATACTAAGAATGCTGTTGTGAGGCTCCTGGATTCTATCAGTTTTCTTTAGTGAGCATTTCTTCTATAATTTTAACAAGAAATCTGTGGCTGGATTCAAGTTGCTGACTTTGTGTGTGTGTATGTTTGTGTATGTGTGTGTCAAGGAACCCTGATCTCCTTCAGATCTTCTTCTTTGAGCTCATCTGATTTGTCCATGTGTGGTTCAAGGGTCAGACAAAATGTGGGTGTGGATTGGAATTCTCTTCTTTAGCTCATTCTCATTTAAAATTCTAATATTTTCAGTGTGTAAATTGAGGCAGCTCTTCTTTTTTTTTTTTATTTTCTGGTTTCACAGGATAGAAAACCTAGGCTTCTCAATGCACACCCCTTAGTATTCCATAGAGTAGTTAACTGCCCCTAGTTACAAATTAATACTGGAGGAGCCTGCAAACACCTGCCTACTTACCAATCTCAAAACAGTGTTTGTGCCTCCCCCATTAGAATCTCCCTGCTTCTCATTCCGGGAATTCAGGTAAGTTTCTTTTGCCTTAGCTGCATGTTTTAAAACTGTTGCTTCATTTTTATTCCTAAAGCTTTTATACCTGTGATTTTTTTTTTCCTCCAATCCATTAAGAATCAGAATCAATCTCTTTTATTAGGGAATCTAAGATGTCAATTTTTTTTTCAGGACAAAATAACCTTTGCAAATATCTATATTGATTTTAAAAATTCTGAATTATTTTGTTGTCTTAAACTTACAGTTAATAGCTTGATACTAAGAATTGTTATAGCTCATTTTAATTTATATGAAACATATTGCACATTTCATAGGATCTGTGATACAGAGCAGAAAGTGTTAGGGTCAAAGTATCATCAATTTGGAATAGCAAATCTGTAGAGTTTACTTAACTCCATCCCTTAATACTTAATACACTATTATTGGATTTAATTGCCATTTTCTACTCAAAAAAAGTAGGTTGAAGTGGTTAATATAGAGAGATGATTAATAGAAAGGAACTTGAGAAATTTCATTTGTCATCTTACATATTTACATTCATTAAAGATTTATTTATTTTATTAGAAAAGTGGAGAGAGACGTTCCGTCTCTTGTTTCACTCACCAAATATCCTCAACAGCTAGAGCTGGGCTGATCAAAAGCCAGGAGGCTGAAGCTTCCTCTGGGTCTCCCACTTGGGTGCAAGGACTCAAGCACTTGAGTCCTTTCCTAGGCCCATTAGCAGAGAGCTGGATTGGAAATAGAGCATCCAGGACTCGAACCTGTGCCCATATGGTATGCCAGCACTGCAGGCAGTGGCTTCACCTGCTAAGCCACAGCATGCACTCCATATATTTTTCTTAACTTTTATCTCTGACTCATGGTAGCAAAACTACTCTGAAACTTTGTTGGAAGAGGAAGGAGACATTCTATTAGAATAATTCATTTTTTAAAAAAAAGAAAACAGTAAACATATGCTTTTCAAAGATTTATTTATTAATTTGAAAGGCAGAGTTACAGATGGAAAGAAGCAGAGATTAAGATAGAGGTGGCCGGCGCCACAGCTCACTAGGCTAATCCTCTGCCTGCGGTGCTGGCACCTGGGGTTCTAGTCCCAGTCAGGGCAATGGATTCTTTCCCAGTTGCTCCTCTTCCAGTCCAGCTCTCTGCTATGGCCCGGGAGTGCAGCGGAGGATGGCCCAAGTGCTTGGGCCCTGCACCCACAAGGCAGACCAGGAGAAACACCTGGCTCCTGGCTATAGATTAGCGTGGTGCACCGGCCGCAGCGGCCACTGGGAAGTGAACCAACAGAAAAGGAAGACCTTTCTCTCTGTCTCTCTCTTACTGTCCACTCTGCCTGTCAAAAAAAAAAAAAAAAAAAAAGAGAGAGAGAGAGAGAGAGAGGAGAGATTTACAAAGAGATCTTCAGAGATACATAAAGAGGGATACCATTTCATCCTCAAACACTAGTTCATTCCCCAAATGGCTGCAAAGCCCTGGGTTTGGCCAAGCTGAAGTTAGGAGACTGGAACTCCATTTGGATCCCCTACTTGAGTGGCAGGGTGCTAAGCACTTGGGCCATCTTCTTTCACCCTCCCAGGTGCATTAGCAAGGAACTGGATCAGAAGTAGAGCAGCAGAGTTGAAGAGATGTTCAAATGGGATGCCGGTGTCATGGGCATTGACCTCACCCTCTGCACCACAATCCCAGTCCAAGCATATGATTTTGTATTTAATTATTATTATATTTGATAATTGATTCTAGGTAATGAGGATTTTATAATGATTTAGTTACAAAGAGGGTGAGGAAAATGTTGTGTATAAGGATCACTACTAACGCACAAGCTCTAGCTAATGACTATGCATAAAATCTAGACCATATCATCTAGATATATCATCTCTAAATATGTGGACAATAACCTATTTCTCTTGTTAGACTTCATAGTTTACATTGTAAGAAAATGGATCTTTCCTGATGATAAATTGCAGTATTTCAGCTTGATGAGTTTAAGGGTTTGATCTACAAGCTCCGCCATCTTTTCTGAGTCTAAAGGTAAGCTACCCTGTCACGGGATCCATAGTCTGTAGACGATATATGATTGTGGATCAATAAGTATTTTTTTAAGGAATGATAGTCAAGTATATCCCTTTGTGTTTATTATGTACTAAATGGAAATATGCAAGTAAGAAAACTATATGAGGATCTTCTACAAAATTAATGTATTTAAAACGAGGTAAATTAAAAGTCAGCCAGAAAGTGTTCGAATGAAGGTAGAGAGGGAAACAGTGGGAAATATTCACCAGAAACTCATAAAAATAGTCTAAGGTTTCTCCAACCAGCGATCTTGATATTATTTCACTGTTAGTGGGTATTGTCACAAATCCTGATTGCTTACATTCCAGGGAACTCACATAATCCCCAATTTCCAAAAAATGCAACTAAATTTCAACTCTTCATTCTCCTGCAAAGCAGAACATTGACTATTAGTATACCACTGGCCCGGAGTAGGCAGGTTTGACATCAGGGTACACTTGGACATACGAAATTGCTATTTGAGTTAAAAGGTTTTGTGATATTCTCAAATCCATGAGTCAACAAGTCTCTCTTCTTACCCCACCATTAAACTAGGCACATCTTTCTGTGTTAAGAGATACACCGTTATTAGAGGAGAATATAAATATATATATTTGAAGCCAGAAATTTTAAACCAGATGAGAGGTGAAGCATTAGTGACAGCTTCTCTTTCTGAGTAAATGGTTCACTCTGTATCATTTGCTTCCACATTTCTCACATGAGTGGTTTTGCCAAATGAATAGTTTTTGCAGTAATATGCCGGGTTCACATTTGCAACCTGCCCTTTAACAAAATGCATTAACATCCGGATAAAGATGAGTAGAGCTATAGTCTGCATTATCATTTCCATGTTTTCTTCTAAATGCTTCTGTAAGAGAAAATCTGAAATATGGTCAGCTATAAATAATGATTTGATCAGAAGAAAGTTTACAGCTACATATTAAGGGATGCAAGGGTTGTAAAATTTGGGTAAAAATATAAATGCCACCTACTACCCCATATCATTGGGTATTTTTTTGTAAATGGAAATTTTAAAAATTAAATGTCTTTTGAGATTCTTTTTTTTTTCTAAGAAGAAAACATCCCAAAATGGCATATTTAAAAATGAATAGATAGTTCTTATGCCCTATTTCAGTTGTGCTTCAGGGAATGCAATTTTGTTTTTTCTACTTCTTTTATATACATTCAGAAGCTAAAGCATGAGTTGAGGATAAACTGTCATATTCAGAGACCAAGAACACAGTTCTTCAGCCGATATGAATGGCTGATAGCTCCCGAAAGAGAAGCATGTTTTCTGAACAAGGTTTATCTCTGGAGAGCACTGTAACACGGTTCTGTTGGATCACAGTAGAACTGATTAGGAATGAAAACAAAGTGTGAGTGGAATGTGGACAAGAGTAATTGAACATGGCTAAAATAACATCCATGACCAATTCCTTTTCTTTCACACACCATGTGACTTGCCTGGAAGTCCAGAGGCTTCACATCAAAAAAACATAAAGCCTCCTACCTCTTGTCATCAACCAACTGCTGTCATCCAACTATCACCACGGTCTTTCTCCTGTGTTCCTGAGATCACCCCCAGCCAGCCTGCCTGTATCAACCCTTGTCAGCTAAGCTGTATTTCCAACATAGTAGAATGTTATTTAATATATAACTTAGATTATATCATTCTTTAACTCTGATCCTTCAACCGATTACCACCTCAGTCCAAGCCAAAAAGGCCCTAAGAAATCTACCATTTCTTCACATGTCTACCAACCAAATCTCCCTTCTCCCCATCCCAAACCTCAGGCCTCTCTTAACTACTTTCCCCATCATAGAATTTTCTTCAGCTCCCTATGCATCCCAGGCATTTTCCTACCTCAGGACTTCACCCTAGATTTCCTTAGGCCTGATGCATTGTTTCCCCTACTCCAGGATTTTATACAACTGAAACCATCACCTCATTAAGTCTCATACACATTTTTGTTTATTGTTTTAGGCTAGTATAGTGGCACAGAGGTTAAAGCCACCCGTTTCCCACATCAGAGTGCCATTAAGAAGCACAGAGCTCTGTTTCCAGTTTAGCATCCTGCTAATGCCCCTAGGAAGGCTGTGGAAGAAGGTGCAAGTGTGTGAGACACTGCCACCCACATGAGAGACCAAGATGGTGTTCCTGGTTCTTGGCTTTGGCCTGACCCATACCTGACTGCTATGGTATGTTGGACGCTAATCAGCAGATGGAAGCTCTCTCCCTCTCTCACTCACTCTCTGTCTTGCCCTATCTCTCCTAGCTCTCTTCACTCCAACTTTCAAATAAATTTATCTTAAAAAAAACTTAATATTTGAATCCATTATCTTTATTTGAGTATCACATGAGAATTAATATAACATTAAAATTGATGAGCATTGGCTTATAGTCATCATTCATTTGTTGTGACTCCAAGAATCTAATTATTAATAAATTCCTTAAAAAACAAGATATTTCTTTTTTAAAAATGTTCATATTAAATTACACTAAAATGCAATCTTGATAAGAAATTGCCATCCCTTTTAATTTTTGTTTGTTGACTTTTATATCATATTATTTAATGAATAAATAAGATCACAGTCCCTAATACAGATGAATTACAACAATGTGCACATTATGCTAATGTGCAAATATTATGTTATCTTTTTACATATTCCTCTTATACAAGGAATTCCTTTTTATTTATTTTATACAAGGCTTTATATAGAGAGAGACTATATATGAGGATCGATTTGTAAGAACTTAATATATAAAGAAAAAACAGAAGCTTTACTTTCATGATATTATACTTAAATTTAAGACTAAATAAAAATAGGCTATTAAAATTATCCGATTATGTTATATATTTGTGCAATTTATAACCAAAAAGGACAACTTGTTTTCTAAAATATATTTGAGAGGTTTTATGGAGCACAAGTTAAATATCCTAATTTTCAAAGAAAAGTGTAGTATTCTTTATTACCCTAAAAATGCAGTTAAGCAATTTTAGCCATGTGTTAATGATGCATCTTCAGCTTCAATTGTTTGAAAATCATCCTTCCAAGGGAAAGTAGACAACATATGCTGCTCTTTATCACAGCAAGACTGCAACTTCAAGGCAGGGAGAGAATGTGATAACCTTGTAGAATTACAAGGCACATTTCATGGTGAAAGCACAGTAAAGATCATGTTATGGTATACATTGTCATAAAACAAAATGTTCCTGGGAGGCGGACAAATGTGCTGAGATTCACCTGTCATTTCCATGTTAAACAGTGCTAATGAGCTGGAAGACATGAATTTAAAACTATATACTTTCAGAATAAAATTGAAAGCCATTAATTGAATGAGAATAGTTACATGATTCCAGAAAAACATTGTCTCCTGGTAAAATTTTCTTTGACCAATACACAGCTCTTGGAAAATTCAAATACCCACTATGTTTTTAAAAATTTTTAAATACACAGAATAAAGTGACACTAAATGCAATAATTTAAGAAATCCAATTTACAAAAAATAAATCTTAACATGGCTTTTAGGTTTGAGATACTTTTGAAATATTAAATTTTACATATTACTATGAATTATACAAAGCAGCTATCTTTGATTCTAAAATCAAAGCTATGCAAAGAAATGCTACAGTTTTCAACAATATGACATCTGAAGTATACACTGCTTACCCAGGTTTTTCCTTCTAATAAAAATTGCTGTTATTCTTTTCACATAGATATTAATAACTCATATATACATTCATCAGTGATGGTACAAAAAGCAGTAGCTACCATAAGGACTTCAATGTAGCATGAAAAGGTGTTTTCTTACCAGTGTAGAACTCTCAGTTTATATATTTTGTTTATTCATTTTAATTGAAAGGCAGAGATGGAGGGCAGGGAGAGATACAGAGGATGGACAGAGATTGCCCATCACTGGCTCACTCCCCAAATCCCTACAAAAGGCAGAAATGGCTAAGCAGAAGCCTGCAGGCTTGTACTCAATTTCATTCTCCCACGCATGTGACAGGGACTTAACTACTTGACCTATTACCAGATGCTTCCTGGAGTGCATTACCAACAAGCAGAATATGGAGCGGAGCTGTGCCTTGAAACCAGGCACTCCAATATGGGAATGCAGGTGTTCCAAATGGCATCTTACCCCACTACACCAAATGCCTGAATCAATGACTCCCAGTTTAGAAACTATTCAGGCTTGCTAGGCCTTTGGGGCATAAATGGTTAACTGCACCTGTCGCTCCCCCTCTTCGTGGAGGAATCACACAGGACCCTGCGCTGTTCTTTGGTCTGCTCGGCCCTCCCCGGGTTTGCTGCTGGTTCTTCCCGGGTTGGCTACCATCCTTCCACCTCCGTGGAGGGGCGGGCCCCCCTGCCACTTTCCCCACTTCCGCGGGGGAGTGGCACATCGCCTGCCGGCTCTCTCGGGTGCTGCTCAGATGTTCCTCAGGTGTTCCTGGTGCATGTTGTCTCTCTCTTCCTTTATAGTCCTCTTCCACCAATCCCAACTCTGCTACCCACATGCCGAGTACGCTGCTCTCCTCCAATTAGGAGCAGGTCCTACAGTTTATTGGTTGAACTGGAGGCAGCTGTGTAGAAGCTGTTTACTCCTCTCCCAGCGCCATATTGTGGGAGAGCAGATGCATAGAATAAGTCTTAATTCCAGTAACTTAGTCTAGTCTGAGTTGCTCCCCACATGCACCTAGGAGAATTGGGCACCAACAAAATGACCTGGGGGTAACTCTGTGGTGTTTCATTGCCTAAGATCCTGCCTACTTGACTCCGACTTTCAGGTCCCTGCCAGAGACTTCCTGGGCTAAGATTGCACAATGAGCATTGCTGACTTGAGTAACACACGGCCAAGGAGGCTTTCTGCTTGTCCAGGCCCACTTCCGTCATGATAGATGTATGTGGCTCTCTGCATGGCAACATGGTTCCCTCATATCAAGACTTTTGCCTATTTGCTGGTGGGCTGAACACTCACTTCGGCACCCCTATCTGCTCTCCAGGAGAGCTACAATCCGACTTGGAATTTCACCATGCTCTCCCTTCTACAATAAGTCTTTTGTGTTTAATCTGCCATCTCCTTGTCCTAAAATATTAAAACCTAACAGAAACCAAACCTGAGGCTTAGACAAAATAGCATGAAAACTATACAGAATGTGTGGCACAGCATTTAAATATAAGACTTGAGGTGAAATGTATCAAAAATTAAAGCTTTTTCAAACATAGAGAGTTTTTTTTTTTTTTTTTAAGAATGAATTCTGAACATTAGGGCCTCAGAGACTTGTCATCTCATAAGAAACGCTTATTGAAGTTTTCATAAAATATTATTTTATTTTCAAATGGGACTACACTTCTATTTCTATTTGTTTAGACCTTTGAACAATGATAATTTTATTGTGACAAAACAGAAATATTTTTACTTATAATGAAAGATGATGTTCTTCACAAACACTTAACTAATATCTGTGTTTTTATGGTTTCCTATAGCTATATGGGGTAGAAAAATTAATTATTAATAACAAACACAGGTTATTGTCCAAGGGATGACTTGTTTAAGGACAATCTAGGCAAGCATTAAAAATAAGTACATGTGTAAAATAAAATAAAGCATGCCTTAGCAATATCTACAGTGAAATGTTTGGAGTACTTCATATGCCATCCAGAACTGAGCTCACAGAGCAGTCAGGACACAGTCTGCCTTTGGCAACTGCACAAACCCCTTCAATCTGCCATAGATTTAATTAAGGACACCAGAATTTTAAACTTTGCCTGTATGTATATAGTCTATAAAAACTGCTTTCAAGTTACTATGTGTAAAATACACTTTATCTAATATGTATACACTGAACTACCTAAGCACATTATATATATATATATATATCAGATGTATATATATGTATATCCGAGTTCATTATCCTTGAAGAGAGGATCTACTTCATATCTCCTTGCAACACTATTATTAATTCACTGAAAATAGTTGAATAAGTATAAGGAAGTAATTACAATCAGACATTATCTAAATAATTTTCAAAGATCAATGACAAAATTTTTCCAGTAATTATAACTTTATATCATATAGGAAATTCTCATTAAATTAAACTCTAATTAAAACATGTATAGTTTTAAGAGTACCATTGTGATGCAATGGATTAAGCTTCTGCTTGAAATATTGGTATCTCATCTCAGAGTGACTTTTTGAATCCTGGATGTTCCACTTCTTATCTGCCTTCCTGTTAATTTGTTTGCCAAAGCAGCAGATGATGTTTCAAGTATTTGAGTCCTTAGCACCCACATGGGAGACCTGAATGGAATTCTTGCTTACTGTCTTCAACTTGGCCCAGCCCTGGCTTTTTGGGAATGAACCAGTGGATATCTCACTTCTCTCTCTCCTCTCTCTCTCCTCCACTCTCCCTGCCCCCACCATATGTGTCTCTCACTCAATATCTTTGTCACTCTGGCTTTTGAATATGTAAACAGAAAAAGACAATATAAATAAAATAAAAGTATGTGTGTATTGTGTGCTATTATTATCTTTACTGTCTAAAACAGTATTACTCAATTGTATTGAGTAGGTGGGATGACTATTGAACCTTTTCTAGAATATACTCCCAATTTAATGATGCAAAAATTGTTCTTAATAAAAGATGTCTTATACACTGCTAAGCAGTCCAGACTATACACCAATCATATTTATCCTCACCTGTTCTCTCCAACTATTTGGATCAATAATTACCATTTTCCCATTCGGTCTGAAATGCAAAAATAAAAGCATAGGATATATTCAATCAGAGCAATGAGAAAAATTACATAAAAAATCAACATCATATGATTAATATTGAACCAAAAAAGTGCAATTGTAGTGCAAAAAATTCACTGGAAATAGAATTAAGAATAACCTTCTTCCATGCTCATGGATTGGAAGAATCAATATCATCAAAATGTCCATTCTCCCAAAAGCAATTTACAGATTCAATGCAATACCAATCAAAATACTGAAGACATTCTCCTCAGATCTGGAAAAAATGATGCTGAAATTCATATGGAGACAGAAGACCTCGAATAGCTAAAGTAATCTTGTACAACAAATTCAAAGCCAGAGGCATCACAATACCAGATTTCAGGACATACTACAGTTGTAATCAAAACAGCATGGTACTGGTACAGAAACAGATGGATAGACCAATGGAACAGAATCAAAACACCAGAAATCAACCCAAACATCTACAGCCAACTTATATTTGATCAAGGATCCGAAAACAATCCCTGGAGAAAGGACAGTCTAGTCAATAAATGGTGCTGGAAAAACTGGATTTCCACATGCGGAAGCATGAAACCAAACCCCTACCTTTCACCTTATACAAAAATCCACTCAACATGGATTAAAGACCTAAATCTACAACCCGACACCATCAAATTATTAGAGAGCATTGGAGAAACGCTATAAAATATAGATACCGGCAAAGACTTCCTAGAAAAGATCCCGGAAGCACAGCAGTCAAAGCCAAAATAAACATTTGGGATTGCATCAAGTTGAGAAGTTTCTGTACTGCAAAAGAAACAGTCAGGAAAGTGAAGAGGCTACCGACAGAATGGGAAAAAATATTTGCAAACTTTACAACAGATAAAGGGCTAATAACCAGAATCTGCAAAGAGATCAAGAAACTCCACAACATCAAAACAAACAACCCATTTAAGAGATGGGCCAAGGACCTCAATAGACATTTTTCAAAAGAGGAAATCCAAATGGCCAACAGGCACATGAAAAAAATGTTCAAGATCACTAACAATCAGGGAAATGCAAATCAAAACCACAATGAGGTTTCACCTCACCCCGGTTAGAATGGCTCACATTCAGAAATCTACCAACAACAGATGCTGGTGAGGATGTGGAGAAAAAGGGACACTAACCTACTGTTGGTGGGAATGCAAACTGGTAAACCACTACGTAAGTCAGTCTGCAGATTCCTTAGAAACCTGAATATAACCCTACCATACAACCCAGCCATCCCACTCCTTGGAATTTACCCTAAGTAAATTAAATTGGTAAACAAAAAAGCTGTCTGCACCTTAATGTTTATTGCAGCTCAATTCACAATAGCTAAGACCTGGAATCAATCCAAATGCCCATCAACAGTAGACTGGATAAAGAAATTATGGGACATGTACTCTATAGAGCACTATACAGCAGTCAAAAACAATGAAATCCAGTCATTTGCAACAAGATAGAGGAATCTGGAGAACATCATGCTGAGTGAATTAAGCCAGTCCCAAAGGGACAAATACCATATGTTCTCCCTGATTGGTGATAAGAAACTGAGCACTAAAAGGGAAACTTGTTGAAATGAAATGGACACTATGAGAAACAGTGACTTGATCAGCTCTTGTCCAGACTGTAGATGTACAACTTAATAATTTATCCCTTTTAGTATTTTTTGTTCTACTTAATACTATTGGTTGAACTCTATAATTAACACACAATTATTCTTAGGTGTTTAAATTTAACTGAAAAGTGATCCCTGTTAAATATAAGAGTGGGAATAAGAGAGGGAAGAGATGTACAATTTGGGACATGCTCAATCGGACTTACCCCTAATGGTAGAGTAAGAAATATGTGTGGGGAGCAACTGGGAGCAACTTGGACTAGACTAAGTTACTGGAATTAAGACTTATTCTATGCATCTGCTTTCCCACAATATGGCGCTGAGAAGGGAAACAGCTTCTACACAGCTGCCTCCAGTTCAACCAATAAACTGTGGGACCTGCTCCTGATTGGAGGAGAGCAGCGTACTCGGCGTGTGGGTAGCAGAGTTGGGATTGGTGGAAGAGGACTATAAAGGAGGAGAGAGACGGCATGCACCAGGAACATCTAAGGGGAACACCTGTGCAGCCCCCGAGAGAGCCGGCTGGCGGTGTGCCGCTCCCCCGCGGAAGTGGGGAATGTGGCAGGGGGAATCGCCCTTCCACGGAGGTGGAAGGACCAGCAGCCAACCCGGGAAGGACCAGCAGCAAACCCGGGGAGGGCCGAGCAGACAGAAGAACAGCGCAGGGTCCTGTGTCGTTCCTCCACAAAGACGGGGAGCGACATAATGGTGCCGTGACTCGGATATGAAGCCTAGGCAGGGTTTAGTGTCGTTCCTCCACGAAGAGGGGAAGCGACATAATGGTGCTGTGACTCGGACAGGAAACCTATGCAGGGTTTAGTGTCGTTCCTCCACGAAGAGGGGGAGCGACAATATGTCAGGGGATTCCAATACAATCCCATCAAGGTTGCATGTACCAATGTCATCTCACTAGTCCAAATGATCAATTTCAAAGGGATCACATAAACAAGACTAGTGTCTGCAAGTACTACTGATAGAATAAAAAAGGGAGAGAACAATCCAACATGGGAAACGAGATACACAGCAGACTCCTAGAATGGCAGATGTCCTAAATATCACTCTTACCTCAGAATCAGCCCTCAAGGCATGCGGATCTGGCTGAAGAGCCCATGAGAGTATTGTAGGCATGGAAAGCCAAGACACTCTGGCAAAAAAAAAAAAAAAATAATGAAAGATCTCTGAGAGTGAGATGCCAGTAGAAGGAACGGGTATCAAAGAAGGAGGTTCCTTTCTCTGAAGGGAGGAGAGAACTTCCACTTCGACTATGACCTTGTCTAAATAAGATCGAAGTCCATAGCCTTGGCAACTCATGACTAGAGCCTAGGGAGATTACTGGTGCCATAAACAAGAGTGTCCAATTGTTAAGTCAACAACAGGAGTCACTGTGTACTTACTTCTCATGTGGGATCTCTGTCCTTAATGTTTTGTCCAATGTGAATTAATGCTATAACTAGTACTCAAACAGTATTTTACACTTTGTTTCTTTGTGGTTGCAAACTGTTGAAATCTTTACTTAATATAAACTTAATATATACTAAATTGTTCTTCTGTATATAAAGATAATTGAAAATGAATCTTGATGTGAATGGAATGGGAGAGGGAGTGGGAGATGGGAGGGGTGTAGGTGGGAGGGAAGTTATGGGGGGAAAAAGCCATTGTAATCCATAAACTGCACTTGGGAAATTTATATTTACTAAATAAAAGTTCAGAAAAAAAGAATAACTTTATTGGGCCAGTTCTGTGGCATAGTGGGTTAGGTCTCCACCAGAATTGCCGACATCCCCTATGAGCACTGGTTTGATTTCTGGCTACTCTACTTCTGATTCAGCTTCCAGATAATATGCCTGGGAAAGCAGTAGAACATTGCCTAAAATCTTGGGGCCCTGCACCCATGCAGGAGACCCAGAAGACATTCCTATATGCTGCCTTTGGGTCAGCTCAATTCTACCATTATAACTATTTGGGGAGTGAACCAGCAGACAGAAGACCTCTCTCTCTCTCTCTCTCTCTCTCTCCCTCCCTCCCACCCTCCCTCCCTCTCTCTCTTAAGTCAGAGTTACAAAGAGAGAGGAGAGATAGAGAAAGATGTCTTCCACCCAATGGTTCACTCCCCAATTGGTCGCATTGGCTTGGACTGCACAGATCCAAAGCCAGGAGCCAGGAGCTTCTTCTGGGTCTCCCACACAGGTGCAGGAGCCCAAGGACTTAGGCCATCTTCCGTTGCTTTCCCAGGCCGTAGTAGAGAGCTGGATTTGAAGAGGAGCATCCGGGACTAAAACTGGTGACCATATGGGATGCCGGCACCTCAAGCCAGGGTGTTAAGCTGAGCCACAGCGCTGGCCCCAACGTGTCTCTTTTTCTCTCCCTCTCTGTGTTTCTAAACATGTCTCTCAGATAAATTAAAAAAAAAAAAAAACTTTTTTTTTTAAAAAAAGAATAAGCTTATTGCTACACATTTAAAAATATGGGTTTTTTTTATTTTTTAAGTTTTATTTATTTGAAAGGCAGAATTACAGAGAGAGAGAGAGAGAGAGAGAAAGAGAGAGAGAGCTTCTATCTACTGGTTCACTTCCAAAATGGTTGCAAAGGTCAGGGCTGTGCCAAGCCAAAGCCATGAGCCAGGACTTTCATCTAGATCTCCCACATGGGTAGAGGTATCCAATGATTTGGGCCATCTTCTGTTGCTTTCTCAGGTCATTATCAGGGAGCTGGATCAGAAATGAAGCAGCTGGGATTTGAACCAATGCTCAAATGGAGTTCTGGGATTGCAGGCAGCGCTTAACTCATTCTGTCACAACATTGGCACCTTGCCGATCTGAAGCCAGGAGCCAGGTGCCTCTCCTGGTCTCCCATGCGGGTGGAGGGCCCAAGCACTTGGGCCATCCTCCACTGTACTCCCGTGCCACAGTAGAGAACTGGACTGGAAGAAGAGCAATCGGGACAGAATCGGGCGCCCCAAGTGGGACTAGAACCTGGGGTGCTGGTACCGCAGGCGGAGGATTAGCCTATTGAGCTGCGGCGCCGTCCTCCATGTTACTCTTTGGTGTCATTGGTGAATTCCCTTTGGATTCTAGACCAAAGGAAAGACTTTCACTGTGAAAGTGAACTTTCCTCTGGACTCAGTTAAAGCTCCCATTTCTTATACAATCTCAGTCAATATTCAGGAACCCCTAATAGAACTAAGATAATAAATTCTTATCACAGTATGTGCAATCTCAGAGGCCAAAAATAAATAAGCTCAGATACAATAAAGCAGGTGCTCATAAACAAGAAATTTTTCTGAATCAAATACATCATTACAAACTTTAAAGATTAATGAGTTTGGGGGCCAGCATTGAGGTGCGGCAGGTGCAACCTCCACTTGGGACGCTGTCATCCCATGTTGCTTTTCCAATTGCAAATCTAGTGACTCTACTTCTAATTCAGGTCCAGGCCAACGTGATTAGGAAGAGACAAGTTGGCCCATGTACCTGGGCCCCAGAGACCCATGTAGGATACCAGAATGGGATCCCTTGCTCCTGTTTTCAGTCTGGCCTAGTTTTGGCTTTTACAGCAATTTAGGTAGTAAACCAGCAGTTGAAAGTTTCTCTCTCTTTCTCTTTTTCTCTTTCTCTTTCTCTTTCTCTTTCTCTTTCTCTTTCTCTTTCTCTTTCTCTTTCTCTTTCTCTTTCTCTTTCTCTTTCTCTTTCTCTTTCTCTTTCTCTCTTCCTCTTTCTCTTCCTCTTTCTCTTCCTCTTTCTCTTTCTCTCTATTATAAGTAAGTAAATCTTTAAAAAAGATTAAGGAGTTCGTTGGGTTTTTGTTTTGTTTGTTTGCTTTGTTTTATTTTTCAATGACCTTTAATACTCATTGGGGATCCTTAGGCCCACTTGGAAAATTATTGACAAAATTTCTAAATAAAAAATAGCAACCAATCTCTTTGTAATTTATCTCCCCTTAGAATGTTGTCTCCCAAAGTTGAAGAAAAAAGTTTTCTCTTATTTTATCTCTAATGCTTTGAGAGAAGAGGCGAGTGTTGAGGCATTTTCCAAGGTGTCTTTGAAATTATCCATAATCTATTTGATTTAATTTCGCTTTATTGGTAAGTCGGAGAGCCCAAGAGAAAAAGACAGACAAATATACAGCATACAATCTTCATTGGCTGGTTCAATCCCTAACTCTTCCAAATACCTGGGACTCAAACGCAGGCACTCCCACATGGAATAAAGCTTTCCAAACAGTGTCTTAAATGCGGTGTCAAATGCTCAGCCTATAAAGACACTTTTCTTAGCATGTTTTAATGGATCATCACTCATGTATGTTTTATTATTTAATGATTTTTTGATAGTTGTATTTCCTTAATATTCTCAATAAGTTGAAATTTGAATTAGTCAAAAATCTTTTGAATCTCCCAAATGTCAAGTTCTTTCAGTTCAGGATACAACTATCATAGTAATATTTCAAAAACCGCAAATGATTCATAACAATAAGCCACTACAAAGGGAATACACATGCTCACACACAACAGAGAACTTTTACATATTCATGGAAAATGTAAGCAAAAGTAAATGTTTTGATGCAAAGAATTTTGAAACCCATGCATAAGTTTCAATGACATGCATCTTCCACAAGCTGTTAGAACACCTGTCATAAAACTTCAAGAAAGATTTATGTTAAGAAATGCAGATATACATTCTTATTAATTTTTAGACTGACACATAATTCATTTCTCATATATGGCAAATTAAATTCTCTTAATTTTAATTCTTTTTTTTTTTTTTTTTTTTGCCAGGCAGAGTTAGACAGTGAAAGAGACAGGGAGAGAGTTATAGATAGTGAGAGAGAGACAGAGAGAAAGGCCTTCCTTCCGTTGGTTCACTCCCCTAATGGCCACTACGTCCAGCACTATACCGATCTGAAGCCACGAGCCAGGTGTTCCTCCTGGTCTCCCATGTGGGTACAGGGCCCCAAGCACTTGGGCCATCCTCAACTACCCTCTGGGGCCACAGCAGAGAGCTGGACTGGAAGAGGAGCAACCGGGACAGAACTGGCACCACAAGCGGGACTAGAACCCAGGATGCTAGTGCTGCAGGCAGACAATTAGCCAAGTGAGCCACAGCGCCAGCCATGATTTCTTAAATTTTTATATTCAACATAGAGCTGAGTAGCATGATGCTTGACTTGTGAATTAACTACTTGTGAAATCATAGGAATAAAAAAATAAGGCTGGCGCTGCGGCTCGATAAGCTAATCCTCCTCCTGCGGCACCAGCACACCGGGTTCTAGCCCCGGTTGGGGCACTGGATTCTGTCCCGGTTGCTCCTTTTCCTGTCCAGCTCTCTTCTGTGGCCTGGGAGTGCAGTGGAGGATGGCCCAAGTCCTTGGGCCCTGCACCCGCATGGGTGGCCAGGAGAAGCACCTGGCTCCTGGCTTCGGATCAGTGCGGTGTGCCAGGAGCAGCGACCATTGCGGGGTGAACCGATGGAAAAAGGAAGACCTTTCTCTGTCTCTCTCTCTCACTGTCCACTCTACCTGTCAAACAAAAAAATAAGACTATGATATCTCATTAAATTCATTTTTTAACAAATGTTGTAAATATAGTTAAATTTAAATTTTATGTACCTATTTTGTGTTTCATATAGAACCTAATCTTTCCTACTCATGCAATAATTTATTTGGACAATGTGATTAACTCTTAATTAAGTGAGTCCTTAACAGGTTTATTTTGCTTGGAAATGAAATTTAGTATAGAGTGTACATTTGGCCTAGTTGGAGTGCAGTGGAGGATGGCCCAAGTCCTTGGGCCCTGCACCCCATGGGAGACCAGGATAAATACCTGGCTCCTGCCATCGGATCAGCGCGGTGTGCCGGCCGCAGCGCGCTGGCCGCGGCGGCCATTGGAGGGTGAACCAACGGCAAAGGAAGACCTTTCTCTCTGTCTCTCTCACTGTCCACTCTGCCTGTCAAAAAAAAAAAAAAAAAAAAAAAAAAAAAAAAAAAAAGACATAGATCATGATACCTGCATTCCACATCAGAACACCTGAGTTTGAGTTGTGGCTCTGGTTCCCAATTCCAATGCCCAGCTAATGCAGACTCAAGAAGGCAGCAATAATGGCTCAAGTTACTGGATTTATGCCACCCATATGGAAGACCTGGATTGACTTCCTGGCTCCCAATTTGGCCTGACCCAGCCTGTGATGTAACAAGCACTTACTGAGTGAATCAGGAAACAGAATATTCTCTCTGTCTCTATTTCTTTCCCTGTAGCTCTCTCTCCATCTCGCATTATAAAAGTATATGAAGTGCTTCTTATCCTGTAAGGTATTCTATTTGTTAACCCTGTGCCACCTAGAGGAAAGTGACTCACATCTCTGAGGCCTTTTGCAAAGAATTTTTTAACCCATACAAACATAATTATATATGATTGTTGGGCTGCTTATAAAGGTTCCATCTGGATGGTCAGTTGGTCAAAAGAAAATAAGTGCAGTAATATTTTTAGTCAAACTTATTTAAAAATGACATGGTTAATAATAACTTTACATACTTGAAAATTTATTTTAGAAAATGTCATCAGACATTTTTATGGTATAATAAAGGCAAATACTCCATTTTTAAAAGAATTATGAAATTAGATTTAGGCCATAGTTTTGAGAAACAATATTTAGGACAAACAAGACAAATTTATTGATATGAAATTTATTTTTGATATCCTAAGATATTTTACACATTTGATAAGTCAATAAAATGAGCTTTATAAACTTACAAAGATAAATTTTTAATATTTCAAAATTTTTTTCCTTAAATATATTATCTGCACACTTTTAAATCTCTTAAAACAAGAGATTGTATAATGGGCTAAGCCCTTGTCTATGTATGCTGCCAGCATTCCATATGGGCATCAGTTCATGTGCTGGCTGCTCCTCTTCCAACCCAGCCATATCCTATGTCCTGGGAAAGCAGTGGAGGATGGCCCAAGTGCTTGGGCCCCTGCACCCACATGGGAGACCCTGAGGAAGCTCCTGTCTCCTGACTTCAAATCAAAGCTCAGCTCTGGCCATGTGGCCATCTGGGAAGCAAACCACTGGGTGGGAGACCTTTCTCTGTCTGTCTCTTTCTCTGTCTATAACTCTATCTCTCATATAAATTTTTTTAAAAAATGCTGGTAGCAATTATTTCCATTCATATTTAAAAATGAGTTGTGCACTGCAGTTAGGACAGTATCTAACTAAAATTAGTAAACTACAGATCATTATTGTAGAAAATGAGATATTAAACTGTTATGATATGAAATGAAACATGAAATATTTAATTCCATCATACTGTATACTAAATATCTACATTTCTAGTAAAGCAAATAAATACTTCCACATATAGAAAATATAAGTAAGTCAAGTTATAATCTGACAGCAATCAGTCATTTCATGAAAATCAATAATATATGTAGCAGTTAAAATTGCATTGTAAATTTCTAGTGTCCTCCAGACAATGAGGAGAGAGTAAAGGTACAAATTAATTGTCAAACCTTTTGTAAGCCTTTGAAAAGTACTTTCCAGTTAAACTCAGAAGTTTGTTATGCTTTGATTCTGTACATCCATAAAGTATATTTCATAATCTTAATAATTTTGAACTTGAGTCACTAGAAAACAATTATCATAATGAATAGCAATGAGCAGATCAAATACATCAAAGTAGGAGAATTTTCTTTGAGGTGAAAATGAGTTTTCTTTTGGTTATACAAAATTGAGAGAAATAGTAGGAAAATATTATTAGCAATAGCCTAAAGAGCCAGGGAGATAGAAACCAAAATGCTACCTTTTTAATTGTCAAAGACTGTTGGTAGTGCCATATAAATATGTGAATAAATGTGCTGTAAATAGATCATCCTGAAATTTGATTCTTTTTCCTCCAGTGAAAATAAGTTGAATAAAATAAATTATTAGAAACGTATTTGAATGATATAAATAGAGAGATAAAGATGAGAGAGAAAGAGAGAGAGATCCAACCATTTGGTTTAGTCCCCCCAAACCTGCATCATCCATGGCTGGCTCCTGCCAGGAGCCAGGTGCCAGAAGCCAGGTTTCCCACATGCGTGGCAGAGGTCCAGATGTCTGAGCCATCACTTGTTGCCTGCCAGGGTGTACATTAGCAGGAAGTGGGAATCAGGAGGAGACCTGGATATTGTACCCAGGCCCTCCAATATGGAATCACACATCACAACCATTATCTTAAATACTAAGCCAAATGCCTGCCCTATGAAGAAGATTAAATGTACAGGGCTATGATTCTTTTTGTCTTGATTATTAAGGTAATGCCTTCAATGCAAAATTACATAGCAGCCCCTGTCTACTTCTAGTGATTTTCTTATATCCTAGTACATAGACTAATGATATCTGAGAGGCAGATGGTCTGCACCTATGGAAAGCTCACAACAAGGCATCTCAGATTTAGAACTATTGACAGGAAACCAACTTCAATCTGTACATTTTTGACACATGGCTCTTTGGAAAATGTAACATCACTTGGAAAATTTTCATTTTTTAAAATATTTATTTAGTAAATATAATTTTCCAAAGTACAGTTTATGGATTACAATGGCTTCCCCCCCCCATAACTTCCCTCCCACCCACACCCCTCCCATCTCCCGCTCCCTCTCCCATTCCATTCACATCAAGATTCATTTTCAATTATCTTTATATACAGAAGATCAATTTAGTATATATTAAGTAAAGAATTCATCAGTTTGCACCCACACAGAACATAAAGTGTAAAATACTGTTTGAGTACTAGTTATAGCATTAATTCACATTGGACAACACATTAAGGACAGAGATCCCACATGAGAAGTAAGTACACAGTGACTCCTGTTGTTGACTTAACCATTTGACACTCTTATTTATGGCATCAGTAATCTCCCTAGGCTCTAGTCACAAGTTGACAAGGCTAGAGAAGCCTCTTGAGTTCACTGACTTCGATCTTATTTAGACAAGGTCATAGTCAAAGTGGAAGTGCTCTCCTCCCTTCAGAGAAAGGTACCTCCTTCTTTGAATGCCCATTCTTTATACTGGGATCTCACTTGCAGAGATATTTTTCTCCCAGAGTGTCTTGGCTTTCCATGCCTACAATACTCTCATGGGCTCTTCAGCCAGATCCGCATGCCTTAAGGGCTGATTATGAGGCCAGAGTGCTGTTTAGGACATCTGCCATTCTACGAGTCTGCTGTGTATCCCACTTCCCTTTTTTATTCTATCAGTTAGTATTCGCAGCACTAGTCTTGTTTGTGTGATCCCTTTGACTCTTACACCTATCAGTGTGATCAATTGTGAACTGAAATTGATCACCGGGACTAGTGAGATGGCATTGGTACCTGCAACTTTAATGGGATTGTATTGGAATCCCCTGACATATTTCTTACTCTACCATTAGGGGTAAGTCCGATTGAGCATGTCCCAAATTGTACATCTCTTCCCTCTCTTATTCCCACTCTTATATTTAACAGGGATCACTTTTCAGTTAAATTTAAACACCTAAGAATAATTGTGTGTTAATTATAGAGTTCAACCAATAGTATTAAGTAGAACAAAAAATACTAAAAGGGATAAAGTATTAAATTGTACATCTACAGTCAGGACAAGAGCTGATCAAGTCACTGTTTCTCATAGTTTCCATTTCACTTCAACAAGAGAACGTATTTTATGCATTCCATAGGTACAGTTCTAAGAAGACAAACATACTTTCCTTACTCCTCTGCTCCCCCTCAACCTCTCTCCCTCCTTCCCCTCTCTTCATCAGTTTTTGTAAAGACACAATATTAATACACACCATTATCTGGAGAGACATCAGACATCCAGTTTTGTAACTCCATGATGGGGCTGGTATTGTGGCATAGGGGTAAAGCCACTGCCTGCCTTGCCGGCATCCCATATGACTTCCAGTACCTGTCCCAACTGCTCAATTTCTGATCCAGCTCTCTGCTGTAGCCCTGTGCCTCCAGGGTGTGTAGCCTTTGGGCCACCCGTCCTAGGCTTCCTGGCCTAGATGCTCTTCTAAGTGGCTGGTTCCTGGTACTGGGTTTGAACCCAGATTTACCACCACTCCTTAGATAAAGCTCTCACTCTTTTATGCATCTTTCGCACTAAATAAAGCTTAAAATGTACCATGCTGCCTTGTTTATCTGTGCCGGTATTTAGAATTCTTCTCTAAATATTAGGCAAGGACCCTCTTGGGCTTATTAGTATTGGGGATTTATTAATAAGGATATAGTGAAATTGTATGGTAACCCAAATTCCGGTAGCATATGTGGCACCCCATACAGTACTTCTGGGGAACTCTAAAAGGCCACATTTTGTATAAATTTTAGGGGCTCATCTCCTATTTCAGAGGATTAAGTTCATTATTACAAAATAAACACAACGTATGTCACTTTAAAAATAAAGCTGTTAGATACTGCATTGTTTTTCTAAAATACTATAGAAGCAAATGTTATTTACAAGATTATTAATTGTCTAAAATTATTAAGGATCTTTTCTCAGTGGTTGTATTATTTTCTGTTATTTTTAGCTAACATGTATGAGATTAACAAAAACAAAACTAATTATATTCAAAGGGATTTTTCTAGAATATAGAGGTTTGCCAACATTATAAACTTTATTTTCATAATATCATTGATGTAACTGCTTTGGCATTAATAAACAAACAGTATTCATTATCAGACTCAATGAGAACAAACACAAAAATTTAGTTTCATTTTTGATTTTGTTAACAGTTGTTTTCTGTTAGATTTCCTAGTAAATGTAAATTGACTTTATTTGGGAAATGCTTTAAAAACATAAGATTCTGTGTTTGCAGTTCACATACATAGGAAAATAGCTGTTTGCTTTTAAGGAAAATATGATCTTTATACAAAATCGTATAGTGATTAAAATATAGTAGGAAAATATGGATTACCAAGTATTTCAAAATTTGGTTACATATGCTGTGCATATATTGCCCAATATTTAAAATACTGTAATATGAATATACTCACACATGGAAGTGATCATAACATTTTAACTTTATATATTTTCCAGTAAAAGAAGTTTTATTCACAGTCAGTGACTTGGTGCAGTATGTTAATCCTCTGCCTGTAGCGCCAGCATCCCATATGGGCGCGGTTCTATTCCAGGCTGCTCCTCTTCCAGTCCAGCTCTCTGCTGTGGTCTGGGAAAGCAATAGAAGATGGTCCAAGTGCTTGAACTCCTGCACCGGCAGAGGATACCAGGAAGAGGCACCTGGCTCCTGGCTTTGGATCAGCGCAGCTCCCTCTGGCCTTTGAGGCCATTTGAGGAGTGAAGCAACGAAAGGAAGACCTTTCTCTCTGTCTGTCCCTCTCACTATCTGTAGCTCTACCTCTCCAATAAATAAATAAAAATCTTAAAAAAGTTTTATTCAATACACCTTTTGTGGACTAAAGTGTTATAGTTTCTATTTAGATAACATACTACTCTTAGAGTATGCATAATTACTTGAATCAGGTGTAAAGGTGAGATTTTAGTTGTTTAGGTTGTTTCTATTTCCATAACATCATTTTGTTTTACTTTAATGTGATAAAGTAATTTTTCTTCCTTTTTTAGTCTAGAAACACAATTATGTCAGGCTGTACCCATTTCTAGAATCTTCTAATGTATTTTAAAGCATCTTGCAGATTTGTAATTATTTTGAATTCCTATTATTGTAGATACGTGTAAAATTTAGCATTTCTTTTGCTAGGGAATTTCTTTACCCTTGATGTTAAAAAATTCATCATTAGGTTTTAAAGGTTTCTCATTGTCTTCAATTTTTTCTATTACATGCTGACTCCTTTACATCTTATGTTTTCTCTCAAAACCTTTTACTTTTGTACACCTAATACATTTTTTTCATTGAATTGTGTTTCATTTCTTCCTACTTTAAATATTAATCTGTTTAAATTATTATGGGATATCCACATATACACTGTTTTTTCTATGATCATTTATGCTCTTTTAGTTTTTCTTTGAATCTAGTTAGTTCTTTTTTACATTGGATTGTTCTATTGTACATGTTGCAAAAATACTGTGAATGTTCATTCTGTGTTATGAGTCACAAATTACAAATTAAGTTTTTGTAAAAAAAGATTAGTAGATTCCTGTTTTCAAAGAGCTTATTGTTCAAATGGAAAGCAACTTGAGGAGAGATAGGTAGACTGTAAATGAATATTTATAAGTGAAACACGAGTATCTTATTATACATTTTGATAATTCTTCTAAGAAAAAAATATCCCAACTAAAATGATTGTATGTATAAATAAAGTTTTACAGTGAAGACTAAAAAAATAGCCTCCCTGAGAAAAATAGCATTTATAGAATTGAAAGGTAAATATAAAATTCAGGTGGCCAATAAGTTATATTCAGATGAAAATAACTTAACTTGTAAAATATCATTATATGCCAAAATAGTAGACAAAAGCCAAGGTGATTGAAATAGATCAATAAAAGAGATACAAATTGGAATGACATAAATCAAACAATCCCCATTTTCAGATGATATGGTCCTATATATAAGGAATCCAAAAGACTCCACTGAGTGACTATAGGAACTCCTAAACGAGTTTGGTAAAATGGCAGGGTATAAAAACAATGCAGAAAAATCAATAGCCTTTGTATAAATTGGTAATGTCATGGCAGAGAAAGAACTTTTAAGTTCAGTCACATTCACAATAGTTCCAAAAAGAATTAAATACCTTGGAATAAATTTATCCAAGAATGTCAAAGATCTCTATGATGAAAATTACAAAACACTAAAGGGAGAAATAGAAGAAATCATTAAAAAATGGAAAAGCCTTCCATTTTCATGGACTGGAAGAATCAACATTATTGCAATGTCTATGCTACCAAAAGCAAATTACAGATTCAATGTGACACCAATCAAAATGCCAATGACATTCTTTGCAGATCTAGAAAAATAGTGCTAAAATTCATGTGGAAGCACATGAAAACCTGAATAGCTAAAGTAATTTTATACAACAAGAACAAAGCCAGAGGCATCACAATATCTGATTTCTAGACATACTACTGGGCAGTTATAATCAAAGCAGTCTGGTACTGGCACAAAAACAGACTTATAGACCAATGGAAAAGAATCAATCCATGTACCTACAACCAACTTATTTTGACAAATGAGTTAAAGTCAATCCCTGGAGCAAGGACAGTCTCTTTGCTAAACTGTCCTGGGGAAACAGGATCTCCATGTGCAGAAGTTTGAAATTAGACCCATACCTAACACCTTACATAAAAATGCACTCAAAATGGATCAAAGACCTATATCTGTGATCCAATACCGTCAAATTACTAGAGAACATTGGAGATACTCTGCAAGACATTGGCATAGGCAAATATTTCTTGGAAAAGACCCCAGAAGGACAGGCAATCAAAGCTAAAGTTGACAAATGAGATTACATCAATCCAAGAATCTTCTACAATGCAAAAGAAGCATTGCAAAGTGAAGAGACAACCAACAGAATGGCAGAACATTTTTGGAAAGTACACAACTGATAAAAGTTCAACATCTAGATTCTATGAAGATTTCAAAAAATTCAACAACAAAACATACAATATAGTTAAGAAATGAACAAAAGACTTGAACAGCCATTTTTCAAGAGAGGAAATTCAAATGATCAACATACACTTCAGCAAATGCTCAGAATTACTATTTTATTTCATTGGTTTACATGTCTGTTTTTTGGGTGAGTTCCAAGCTATTTTGATTATAAATTACCAATAGTATGTCTTGTAATCTGTTATTGTGATGTCTTAGCTTTGTTTTTGTTGTAAAGGAATGTATAGCTATTTTCTTGTGTTTCTCTATGAATTTTAGCATTGTTTTTTTTTCTAAATATGAAAAAGTCGAACAGGTACATTGGAAAGAAAGAGTCAAATTATCCTTATTTGCAGATGACATGATTCTATATATAAGGGAACTAAATGACTCCACTAAGAAACTATTAGAACTCATAACAGAATGTGGTAAAATGGCAAAATATAAAATTGACACACAAAAGTCAATAGATATGCAGTGCTATGGTTGAGAAAGAATGTCCAAGATCAATCCCATTATCAGTACCTAAGAAAAAAATTAAATACCTTGGGATACACTCACCCAGGTAGATGAAAACTCTTACAATGAAAATTACAAAATATTAAAGGAAAAAATAGAAGAAACAAAAGAGGGAAAATTCAAATCAAGGATTGGAAAAATTAATATCATTCAAATATTGTCAATTGTTAACAGGAAATATTTGGGCTTTAATAAAATTGGAAGACTAAAGAAGTAATATGACTACCAAATTGATAAGCAGTGAATAGTAATGACAAGAACTATTATATCGGCTTGCACATCCTAAACATTCAATGTAATTTTGCAGCAAAAATATCTTCAGCTTCAAATAATGTTAGTATCTTTTTTTAAAAAATTTTATTTAAGTTATACGAGTTTCATGTATTTCATATGTACTACAGATTTAGAAACATAGGGACATTTCCTCCCTTACCCTCCCTCCCAACCGTGTTCCAACACATGTAGACCAATGGAATAAAATAGAAACCCCAGAAATCAATGATCACATCTACAGCCTACTAATTTTTAAACAAAAGCTATAATCGATCTCTGGAACATTGACATTCTCTTTAACAAATAGCACTGTGAAAACTGGATCTCTGCCTGCGGAAGTGTGAGACAAGACCCCTACCTTACATGTTATTAAAAAATCAGCTCAGAATAGGTGAAAGGTCTAAATCTATGGCATGTTAGTGTCTGCTGATAATAATTGATCGAATTAAAAAGGAGAGAACTATCTAACATGGGAAGTGGTATACACAGCAGACACAGAATGACAAATGCTCTAAGTTTTACTTAACCGTAGTTAGAATGGCTCTAATACAGAAATCAACAAACCATCAAAAGTGGCAAGGATGTGGGGAGAAGGGTACAGTAATGCATAGTTTGTAGGAATGTAAACTAGTACAACCATAGTGGAAGACAATGTGGAGATACCTCAGAAATCTGAATATAGATCTACCATATGACCCAGCCATCCTGCTCCTGGGAATTTACCTAAAGGAAATGAAATAATCATATCAAAGTGTGATCTATATCCCATATTTATTTCACCTCCATTCACAATAGTTAAGATATGGAATCAACCCAGATGTCCATCAACTGATGCTTGGAAAAAGAAATTATGGTATATAAACACTATGGAATACTATTCAGTTGTAAAAAATAATGAGTCTTTTGCAACAGGAGTCTTTTGCAACAAGATGGACAGGAAATCCTGTCTTTTATAACAAAATCGACAAAACTGGAAATGATCATACTTAGTGAAATAAGGCAGTCCCAAAAGGACAACCCTGATTTGCTGTAACTAATAGAGTGTCAAAACTGCATTGTATAAGGTTTAAATTGACATTTTGAGATTTGTTGATTGTTTATAGCCCTTGTTTCTACTGTCATGGAACAGTGTTTTTTTGATCATTACTATTTATTGAAGTCTTTATTTATAGTAGGGTTAATCATATGATGATAAAGTAAACTGAAAGTATATCACTTTAAAAATTATGAGAGGGAATCAGGCCGGTGCCACGGCTCACTAGGCGAATCCTCCACCTGCGGCGCTGGCACACCGGGTTCTAGTCCCAGTCGGGGCGCCGGATTCTGTCCCGGTTGCCCCTCTTCCAGGCCAGCTCTCTGCTATGGCCCAGGAGTGCAGTGGAGGATGGCCCAAGTCCTTGGGCCCTGCAACCTCATGGGAGATCAGGAGGAAGCACCTGGCTCATGGCTTTGAATCAGGCTTCATGTATTTCATAGATACCATTCTTTTTTTTATTATTTTTTGACAGGCAGAGTGGACAGTGAGAGAGAGAGAGACAGAGAGAAAGGTCTTCCTTTACTGTTGGTTCACCCTCCAATGGCCGCCATGGCCGGCGCGCTGTGGCCAGCGCACCGTGCCTTTTTTTGAAAAACTAAACAAAATTGATGAGCCTATAACCCAAATAAACAAAAAAAAAAAAAAAAGAAGAAAACCCAGATTAATAAAATCAGAGATTAAGAAGTGGATGTTACAGCTGATGCTATGGAAATAAACAGAATTATTACAAATAGTTATATACCAGTAGGAAAATCTGGAATAAATGGATACTTATGGATGCAATTTACCAAAATCGAGGCGTGAAACATATAAAAACCTAAATGGACTAATAATCAAGATAGAGATTGAATCCATAATAAATATTATCCCAACAAAAAGCCTGGGACTGGATGGCTTCATTACTGGATACTTCCAAACTTTTGAAGAATAACTAATCCCATTTCTTAAATTATTCAAAATAATTAAAGAATGGCATCCTCTAAAATCCATTATATGAGGCCAGCATCACCTTAATTCCAAAACCAGAAAGAGAACTGTAGACCAATATCCTTGAATAACACTGATGCAAGTATACTCAACAAGGTTGAATCCAACAACACATCAAAGCCATCATCCAACTGGACCAAGCGGGATTTAGCTCAGAGAAGCAGGGATAGTTCAACACATGCATATCAATAAACACAATATACCACACTAACAAACTGATGAATAAAAAGTACATTATATCTCGATAAATTCAGAGACATCATTTGACAAAATTCAACATCCTTTCATAATAAAAGCCTTAAGAAAATTCAGTATTGAAGGCACATATGTCAACACAATCAAGCAATATATTAAAAACTCTCAGCCAGCATTATATTGTTTTGGGAAAAGCATTTTCACTAAAATCCGGAACCAGACAAGGATGCCTATTTTCACCATTGCTATTCAATCTGGTTCTGAAAGTTGAAACCCGAGCTACTAGACAATAAAAACAATTAAAATGATACAAATTGTAAAGGAGGAAGTCAAATTATCTCTGATCCTGTATGTATGCAGAGGAAGCAAAAGACTCCACTAAGAAACTTTTGGTACTCAAGAGGGTTTGGCAAAGTTACAAGTTATAAAATCAATATACAGAAATCAGTAGCATATGTTCAAATAAACAATGCTGTGTTGAAAAAGAAATTTCAAGGTCAGTAACATTAAATATAGCTAGAAATATTTAAAATGCCTTCAGATTAAAGAAGATTTGAAAATTCTCTACAATGAATATTATAAAACATTGAGGAAACAAATTGAAGACACCAAAATGTGGAAAATCTATCATGCTCATGGATTGTAAGGATTAATATCAATAAACTGTCTATACTATCCAAATAAATTTACAGATACAATGTGATCCCAATCAAAACACCAAGGAAATTATTCTCAGATATAGAAAAATTATCATAAAATTCATATAGAAATGCAAGTGACCCTTAACAACTAAAGCAATCTTAAACAACAAAAATTAAGTCAGAGTGATCACAGTAACAGATTTGGACATACTACTTGGCAATTTTAATCAAAATAACTTGATATTGGTACACAAATAGATATGTAGACAAATGGAATAGAAAAGAAAACCCACAAATCAATCCACACATCTTAAACCAATTGATCTTAAACACATGACCTAAAATCCCTGAAGAAAGGACAGTCTTTTCAACAAATGGTGCTGGGAAAGTTGAATCTCATATACAGGAATATGAAACAGGACTCCTACCTTACTCACAAAGGATCAGGGATCTCAATTTATATCTCACTTTTATCAGGGACTAACACTTTAATCATTCTTTTTGTCTACCCTTTTCATTTGAGGAAACTATACAAGACATTGGCATAGATAAAGGCTTCTTGGAAAAAACCCCAGAAGCCCATGCAATAAAAGTGAAAATAGTTAAATTAAGTTACATCAAACTAAGATGCTTCTGTACCGGAAAGGAAACACTCAGCAAAGTGAAGAGGCAACTGACAGAATGGCAGAAATATTTGTGAACTCTGTAACTGATAAAGGATTAGAATCCATAATATATAAGTAACTAAATAAATCAACTATAAAGCAAAAGAAAATCAGTTAAGAAATGATCAAACAATTTTAGGAAGTACTTTTATATCTTTCTAAATTTTACATAAGAATTTTTCTTGTTAATCAATACATTTTTGTTTTCATAGACCATGATATGTCTAATTTACTATTGTAATAATTTTTCTGAATTTTATATTTAATAGTAAGATACTTTAGCTTAATGTATATTAAACCATATAATAAAATAATAAAATATACACTCACTGGCTAAAATGGATAGTACATTCTGTATATAAAATATTACTGAGAACAAGGAGCATTTGAAAAGAGATTACATCTGCATGAATAAAACTATGTTGCATACTGTAATAAATATCAAATTGACAAAGTGCAATGAGGATTCAATTATAGATACCTTACTTATTATTGAAAAGAGAATCTTTTTATGAGTAACTGTATTCTTATAATTCTAAATAATTGTCTAAATAATACCACTGTAATGCATGTATCAGTTTCTTCTCTAAGATCAATATGATTTTTTTTGTTTTTATAATTTGAAATGTCTTTCACAATACTTTTTTATATATATATAAAGTATTGGAATGCATATAAATACAAATAGAGTATATGAATACATAAACTATTCAAGCAATTAAAGGAGTAATAAGTTAGGAATACAATAAACAAAATTAAAAACTGAAACTTGCCATGTTTTTTGCTAGTTTTATTGGCCCAAGCATAATGAAGTTTTTAAAATGTCACTGGAATATTTGTTCTCCAAATTCAAATGCTACAGTTCACTGAGTAACTTGACTGTGCCTGTGCAGAAGGCATAATCCTTTTTTCTGCAATATTTTCCCCTTTCTTTAATATTTCACTGTGCCATTTTTCTTCTCTTTTGGAGTGAGTTCTAAATTTCATAAATGTTTCTGGCTTTACTGCAACTTGAATGATTTGTTTCCTTTTCAAAAATGTACCTACAACTTCCTTAACTATTTTTATTTTCTTAGAAGGAGAGACAATCTCACTGTTCTCAAGGACTAAAGCTGTTATCATTCTTTTTGTCTACTGTGTTCACTTGTTATTTATATTGGCAAGTACAGCTGCTCCTCTATATGATATATTTCAAATGTATCAATTGGATGCCACATTTTTCATATGTGCATAGTGATTAAGCCTCTTACATTTGATTATTATGATATCACAGTATTTTCCTAATCTATTTTAAAAAATATTTGCCTATTTGTTTGAAAGGCATAGTTAAGGACACACACACACACACAATAAAACATAGATCTTCTATGTACTTGTTCACTCCCTAAATGGTGATAATGGCCAGGGCTGGAACAGGCCTAAGCCTGGAGCCTTGAACTCCATCTGATTCTCCTATGTATGTGGTGGTGGCATGCACACTTAAGCCATCTTCTGCTGCATATTAGTAGAGATCTGCATCAGATATGGAGCAACTGGTACTTACGTGGGATTATGTGGGGCTTATGTGAGATTTGTGTGGGATACAGGTGTTGAAGGTGGCAGCTTAATCCACTGTGCCACAATGACTATCATCTTTTTAGGATACTGGTCCATTAACTTTCTTATCTTCACTGTAAAATTCACAGTAAATATATTTTTTGACTTTTAGTTATTTTAAGCCTCTCAATAACTCTCAATTCAATGCAATCAAATATGAGAAATTGTATTGCCATTTTCTAAGACTGTTTCAGAATGTTTATTCAAAGAATAATCTTTTTAGGGGACCTTATTTAAAAGCTCTATTTGAAAACTTCTTTAGTAATGAGATACTCATTACATGGGGATGAAGCCCGATTTAATCATTTATTAAGCTATGATTTTCTCACCACAAATTTTGTTTGAGTTCCAATGCCCTGTGAAGAACTACATACAATAAAATTACTCCTTTGCTCATTTGCCTTT
This sequence comes from Oryctolagus cuniculus, assembly GCF_964237555.1. Taxonomy (NCBI): domain Eukaryota; kingdom Metazoa; phylum Chordata; class Mammalia; order Lagomorpha; family Leporidae; genus Oryctolagus; species Oryctolagus cuniculus. The sequence continues at coordinate 33,397,681 of NC_091439.1, forward strand.
ATTAAAGAATTTATTCTGATATCATCTTGATAATTTAATTCTGGTAATTTCATGAACCAGACTCTTTGTAAAGTTCTGTTGATTGTATCAATTCTGTTCCACATTGCCCTACCCAGGGTTTCTCAATCATGGCAATATCAAAATTTTAGCCTAGATTTTTTTTTACAAATACTGTCTTGTATAGAATAGCATATTTAGCTTCTGACAATCAATACCATCTCCAGAAATTGCAACATCCCTGAAGGAACAATACTCTGCTCTTGGAAACCACTGCATAGACAAATAAATAGAAGTTATAGAACTAGAGAAAATTTCATATTAATAATATTAATAATTTTAGAGTACACACTCTATGACAATTTCTATTGTTGCCCATTTATAAATTTAATTATATTATAAATAATTTCACAAAAAATCATGTGAGGTAGGTATTATAATCCACATTTAATACATGAGGAAAGTGAAGAATGGTTATTTAGTTTACTGACCATTTCACATCTTAGAAGTAATACAGCATAGTTTTAAAACCACTTAATTTGATCTCAGCATCTATATTATTAATCAACACTACTACCTACCTCTAACCCTAATCCCTCAGAATTGTCATATTGAGAGAGGAACCAAACAGAACAAAAAATGTAGAATGAAAGGATCTTTAAAACTTTAGAGAAATGTACAATAAAAGAGGAAAGAAAAGAGGGGGAATCAAGTATATGATTCAAAGTGTTACAGCATGATGATGTCAATCTCATGTTGAATAATTTACAAATGGACAGGGACAGTGAGCAAAACAATGTTTACTAAAAGCAAGAAACATTCTGTCACAGAAGTTAGGAAGGGTTACCAATAGAGGACTTGCCAGAGAAGCTTGCAAGTGTTGTCTCTTTTATACACAAACTGGCTCTCTCTGAGTGGCTTCTTTCTGAAAAGTGAGTACAGATTCACTGAATCAAGAGAGGAACATGATAATATCAACCAGGAGGCATAAAATAGCAACCAATCAAGAGGCAAGAAAACAGCCAATCAGGAAACTGAAATTGCATGCTAATGAGATATGCTACACAAACAATCAGGCAACTGAAAGTGTGTGCTAAAGAGTCATGCTACATGAAATAATAAGGGAAACAACATTGGAGTAGCCTGTCTTGCACAGAAGTGTGCAGAGTGCTTCATCAGTTCTGTGCAGACTCAACATCATCTGCTGCTTCCTCAGGGATTCTGGAAAGTTGCATCATTTCTTTTCTTTCCTTTATGGGGAGCCCTGAGGTCTCTATCAAAAAGAGGGACATAATCTGGGTTCCAGGATGGCAGAGTAGGAAGGGAGCTTACTCCTCTAGTCCAGGAGAAGATAATTAAAAAAAATTGAAGAGTAGGGGCCAGCACCGTGGCTCACTTGGTTAATTCTCTGCCTGCGGGTGCCAGCATTCCATATGGGTGCTGGGTTCTAGTTCCATTTTCCCCTCTCCAGTCCAGCTCTTTGCTGTGACCCAGGAGAGCAGTGGAGGATGGCCCAAGTGCTTGGGCCCCTTCACCCACATGGGAGACCACGAGGAGGCACCTGGTTCCTGGCTTCAGATCAGTGCAGCTCCTGTCATTGCGGCCATTTGGGGAGTGAACCAATGGAAGGAAGGCCTTTCTCTCTGTCTCCCTCTCTCTCACTGTCTATAACTCTACCTGTTAAATGAATAAAAAAAGTTGAAGAGTATAATCTCAGGGAAGAGTTAGGGAGAAAACAGCAGATGAAACTCAACTGAAATTAGAGAGACTTGGTGGACCTATGTGGAGGACCTGGACACCTACAACTCAGGACTCCAGCAGCCAAGAGCCTACACACCAGTGTTAGAAAGTGAGATGAGACCAGACCTCAGCAGCCCAAGCCACCGGTGGAAAAACTGCACGTAGACCCTAGAGGGAACCCAGATTGAAGCCCCATTGGGCATAGTGTACCTGCCAAGCTAGAGGAGAAAAACAAATGGACATGTTTCTCTCTGCCCAAATCAATTTACAAGGGTGTCCTGTAACAAGCCTATAGAATGGGTGCCATTTTGGACATATGTATCAGCTCTACCAGTTCATGTCCCTATCTAGCAATCAGCCAAGTGGAAACTCCTCACTCTGGTGGGGAGAATTAACAAGGGGCTAGGAGTATGTGACTGTGTGAGGCTTCTGTATCGGGACTGTGAAAAAAACTGAAGGTTGGTGTGAGACGGCTCACCATGTGGTTGGGACTTTGGGCAGTCGTAGTGAGAGACACCACATACTCAGGGCTTCCTGGTTACCTGGTGAAACAACTTACACTGAGAAGTGCAAAAATCATTTGTGTGTTCTTTGGGACAGATTGGACGAATGTGGTTCCCACTGGGGATAGCACTCAGACACTGGTGTCCTTTGAGGAGAAGAGCTTAGTGAGCAGAATAAATTTCCCTCCTGATTAAAAATAAATGAGAAGATTTACCTCACCAAACCTGGGTGTGTCACCATAGGGATGCCCTTAATCCTAAAGAACCAAAGAGAACTCCCTGGCCACAGCAACTATAAGTCTCTAGATATTCACTGAAGGCAGACACTCCACTTATCTACAGAGTAATAGTACAAATATAAAATCCACTGCAGTGGGAAAAAAAAAAAGCAACAAAGACTATCTCCACAAATGTTGAACAATAAATGCACAAATTCAAGAATCAAAAATAAGGAATACAAGATGAAGTCCCCAAAAGAACACAACATTTCAATGCTAGATAGATTGTGCAGATAATGAGATGGAAGAAATGCAAGAAATGGAATTCAAAAAGTTAATCATAAGATTACATAGAAGTAATCAGAAGTTGGGGCTGGCACCGTGGCACCTTAGATTAATTCTCCTCCTGCAGTGCTGGCATTCCATAGGGCGTCAGTTCTAGTCCCGGATGCTCCTCTTCCAATCCAGCTCTCTGCTATGGCCTGGGAAAGCAGTGGAGGGTGACCGGAGTGCTTGAGCCCCTGCACCTGCATGGAAGACCAGGAGGAAGTTTCTGGCTCCTGGCTTCAGATTGGCACAGCTCCAGCCATTATGGCCATTTGGGGAGTGAACCAATGGAAGACCTTTCTCTCTGTCCCTCCCTCTCATGTCTGTAACTCTACCTCTCAAATAAATAAATAAAAAATCTTAAAAAAAAAGAAAGAATCAGAAGCAAATGCGTGAACTCCTGAAATCTGAACAGGACATGAAAGAAAATTTCTCACCTGTGCTACGGGTCAATAGGCTAATCCTCTGCCTGAAGCGCTGGCACACTGGGTTCTAGTCCCGGTCAGGACACGGGATTCTGTCCTGGTTGCCCTTCTTCCAGGCCAGCTCTCTGCTGTGGCCAGGGAGTGCTGTGGAGGATGGCCCAAGTGCTTGGGCCCTGTCGCTCCCCGTCTTCGTGGAGGAACGACACAGGACCCTGCGCTGTTCTTTTGTCTGCTCGGCCCTCCCGGGGTTTGCTGCTGGTTCTTCCCGGGTTGGCTACCGTCCTTTCCACCTCCTTGGAAGGGCGGTTCCCCCTGCCACTTTCCCCACTTCCGCGGGGGAGCAGCACACTGCCGGCCGGCTCTCTCGGGGGCTGCACAGGTGTTCCTTCAGATAGATGTTCTCCTTAGATGTTCCCGGTGCATGTTGTCTCTCTCCTCCTTTATAGTCCTCTTCCACCAATCCCAACTCTGCTACCCACACGCCTAGTACACTGCTCTCCTCCAATCAGGAGCAACTCCTCCAGCTTATCAAGTTGGTGAGAGGCAGCTGGGTAGAAGCTGTTTCCTCCTCTCCCAGCGCCATATTGTAGGAGAGCAGATGCATAGAATAAGTAACTTAGTCTAGTCCAGAACTTCCAGTAACTTAGTCTAGTCCGAGTTGCTCCCAGTTGCTCCCCACAGATCCCCCTTTCTTTTTTATTTTTGGCGTTGATACGCGCCTGTCTTCGGTGCCCTGTGGCACACACTCTGCTCTGCTTGCTAGAGTTGCCCACAGGTGCTTACAAGCCCTATCAATCGGGCAAACCAAATCCGGGTCCTCTCTTTGCCATGTTGTGAGGAGGTTTTTAAGCGCTGATGCGTGCCTGTGTTCGGTGCCCTGCAGCGCATGCTCTGCTCTGCTAGAACTGCCTGCAGGTGCTTACAAGCCCTACCAATCAGGCAAACCGAATCCGAGCCTTCTCATTGCCATCTTGTGGGGAGACTTATTGGTGTTGATTAACGTGCCTGTCTTCGGTGACCTGCAGCCGCCCACAGGTGCTTATCGTCTTACTAATCAGGCAGACCGAATCCAAGCTCTCTCATTGCCATATTGTGGGGAGGCCTTATTTTTCTCTATTTCTCTATCTCCGGGCATTCCTATTTCTCCCATTTTACTTCTATCTACCAGCATTCCTATTTCTCTCATTTTACTTCTAAACTTCTGTTTCTCTTATCCCCGAGGCTTCCCGGCGCTCGCCCCGAGGCTGCTTCTCGGCGCCTGGCCTGAGGCGGCTTCCCGGCTCTGCACCACTTTCCAGCTTCACGTGCTCCGCGGTCTTCGTGCCAACCCTGCGTTCTCTCTATTAGCGCCACGTGCGCTCTCCCCGTTCGTGCCCCGAGCGCTCTCTCTGCGCGCGGCAGCTTCTGCGAATCACACAGCCTAGCTCACGTTTCCGCCACCGGTATTCGGTCTAAGTTCCCCAGGCTAACCTGGCGAATTCAACCTAGCTCACGTCTGCGCCTTTTGGTTTGGCTTCCCGTCTTTTGCTCCCCGGGCTAATCTGACGGATTCCAACCTGGCTTACGCGTCCGCCTCTAGTTTTAGCTTTTCGACTTTTGCTCCCCGGGCTGACTTGAAGAATCCCAAGCTGGCTTACGTCTCCACCTCAGCCTGCCCCCGCAGCTTCATTTTCCCTAACATTTTTCTCTACCCGGTATGTTTCCCTAAGTTTTCTTCCAACAATATTCCCCTCTCATTTCTCCTGGCTTCTCCCCACAGTCCGTGTCTGAGTCTGTTTGTTCTAGCTTTCACTTTCGCTTTCAATCTTAGAGATTTCTCCTAACTTCTTTTCCACAGTCCGTATCCGAGTCTATGCCTAGGCTTTCAATAGCTTCTTCCCGCACCTTTTCTGTCCTGCTTTTCCTTAGGCTCTTTGCTAGTCTCTCTCTCCGGTATTTTCCCACTTCTTCCCATTTATTCCCTCCTAGGTTTCCTATCCGAGTCACGGCACCATTATGTCGCTCCCCGTCTTCGTGGAGGAACGACACAGGACCCTGCACTGTTCTTTTGTCTGCTTGGCCCTCCCCGGGTTTGCTGCTGGTTCTTCCCGGGTTGGCTACCGTCCCTTCCACCTCCGTGGAAGGGCGGTTCCCCCTGCCACTTTCCCCACTTCCACGGGGGAGCGGCAGGGCCCTGCACCCCATGGGAGACCAGGATAAGTACCTGGCTCCTACCATCTGATCAGCGCGGTGCACCGGCCACAGCGCACTGGCCACAGCGGCCATTGGAGGCTGAACCAATGGCAAAGGAACACCTTTCTCTCTGTCTCTCTCTCACTGTCCACTCTGCCTGTCAAAAAAAAAAAAAAAGAAAGAAAAGAAAATTTCTTCCATGAAATGAAGCTCTTAAATGAGCTCTTAAAGAGAAATCAGAATGAAAGGAAGAATTCAATAGAACAAATAATAATGCAATGTAGAACCTTAACAATAGAATTGGTGAAGCAGAAGAAAGAATATCAGACTTATAAGACAAAGTACAGGAAATTATACAGTCAAACCAAAGACAAGAAGAGGAAATTAAGAAAATACTGTTGAGAAACTATAGCATACTGTAAAACAACCCTACATATGGGTTCTAGGAGTTTCTGAAGATGTGGAAAGACAGAAAAGATTAGAAGACATTTAGTGAAATAATAACAGAAAACTTCCAAAATTTGGAGAAAGAAAAGGACATAGAAGTACAGAAATCACATAGAACTTCGAATAGGCATTACCAGAAAAGATCTTCACCAAGGCACATTGTAATCAAACTCATCAGAGTAAGACAGTTCACAATTGATCATAATGAAAGGACTAAGAGTTCAAGGGAGCACATAAACAAGTCTAGTACCTGCTAATACCAACCGATAGAATAAATAAAGGGGAGAGTGATCCAACATGGGAAGCGAGATACTCAGCAGACTCATAGAATGGCAGATGCCCTAAACAGCATTCTGGCCTCAGAATCAGCCCTAAAGGCATTCTGATCTGGCTGAAAAGCCCATGAGAGTATTTCAGGCATGGAAAGCCAAGACACTCTGGAAAAAAAAAAAAAAAAAAAAAAAAAAAAAAACACAACCTAAGCAACCTAAATGAAAGATCTCTGTGAGTGAGATCCCAGTGGAAAGAACAGGTCCTCAAAGAAGGAAGTACCTTTCTCTGAAGGGAGGAGAGAATCTCCACTTTGACTATGACCTTGTCTAAACAAGATAAGAGTCGGAGAACTCAGAGGGCTTCCATAGCCTTGGAAACTCATGACTGGTGCGTAGGGAGATTACTGATGCCATAAACAGAGGAGTGTCAGTTGGTAAAGTCAACAACAGGAGTCACTGTACACTTACTCCTCATGTAGGATCTCTGTCCTTAATGTGCTGTACATTGAGGCTTAATGCTATAACGAGTACTCAAACAATATATTTCACTTTGTGTTTCTATGGGGGTGCAAACGGTTGAAATCTTTACTTAATGCATACTAAACTGATCTTTTGTAAAAAAAAAAAATATCAATTCCCAACTTGACTCTCACTGGGATTAAACATGACAATAGGTCTGATCTGATTTCATCATCATTTAAAAAATCATCTATTTTTCACTTTATGTTTCTGTGTGGGAGCAAACTGTTGAAATCTTTACTTAATGTATGCTAAACTGATCTTCTGTATATAAAGAGAATTGAAAATGAATCCTCATGTGAATGGAAGGGGAGATAGAATGGGAAAGGGGAGGGTTGCGGGTGGGAGGGACGTTATGGGGGGGAAGCCATTGTAATCCATAAGCCGTACTTTGGAAATTTATATTCATTAAATAAAAGTTAAAAAAAAACACATAAAAAGAAGGTTCTAAAATGTGCACAAAAAATGCCAAATTATTTTAAGAGGTTTCCCAATTAGACTTACAGTAGACTTCTCATCAGAAATCCTACAGGCTAGGAAAGAATGGTGAGATATAGTCCAAGTCTTAAGAAAAAAAAAAAAAAAAAAGAAAAAACCTCTCAACCCAGAATAGCTGCATATCTCACATTTATGAATGAAGATGAAATAAAGACTTTCCATAACAAACAAAAATTGAAAGAATTTGTCATTACCTGTCCAGCCCTACAAAAGATGCTTAAGGTTGTGTGATGCACAGAAACACAAAACATGATCATCTCTTCAAAAGAATGTAAAGGAAGAAAATATCTCAGTAAAAGTTCAAATGAAATTCAAAGAAAAAACTAGAAATATTTTTTGAAAAATGGCAGGGCAAAGTTGTTACTTATCAATAGTCACCTTTGATGAAATTGACCTCAACTCTCCAATTAAAAGGCACATAATGACTGAATGGATTAAAAAATAAAAAAACTAATCTATTTGCTGCCTACAAGAAACACATCTCACCAACAAAGATGCACACAGACTAAAAGTGAAAGGATGGAAAAAGATATTCCATTCCAACAGAAACCAAAAGAGATTTGGTGTAACCATCCTAACATCAGACAAAATAAGCTTTAACACACACACACAAAAAAAAAAAGAGGCAAAGAAGGGCATTGTGTATTAATCAGAGGATCAATTCAACAGGAAAATATAACAATTATAAACTTATATGCACATAATTACAGGGCACCTGGTTGTTTAAAAGAAATGTTAAAGGAATTAAAGGGAGACTTAGACTCCAAGACAATAGTATTACAGGACTTCAAAACTCCACTTTCAGCATAGCGCAGATCAGCCAGACAGAAAACCAGCAAGGAAACAGCAGGTGTAATCAGCATTATAGACCAAATGAACCTAACAGATATCTACAGAACGTACCATTCTACAGTTGCAAAATACACATTCTTCACTGCAGTGTATGGAACTTTCTCCAGGATTAACTACATACTTGGCCATAAAACAAGTGCTATCAAAATAAGAAAAAAATCAAAAACACCACGCATCTGCTTGAACCACAGGGTAATGAAGCTGGAAATCAGCAAATTAGGAATTTCTATAACATATGCAAACACATGGAGACTGAATAACATGCTCCTGAATGAACAGTGCATTATAAAAGAATTCAAAAGAGAAATCAAAAAATTTCTGGAATGAAATGAAGACGTCAACACACCATATCAAACTTATGGGATATAGCAAAAGCAGTGTTAAGAGGAAAGTTTAGAACAATAGCTGCCTACATCAAGAAATTGGAAAAGAACCAAACAAATGAGCCATTAATGCATTCAAGAATCTAGAGGGCCAGCACTGTGGCACAGCGGGTTAAAGGCCTGGCCTGAAGCGCTGGCATCCCATCTGGGTGCCGGTTCTAGACCCGGCTGCTCCTATTCCAATCGAGCTCTCTGCTATGACCTGGGAAAGCAGTGGAAGATGGCCTAGGTCCTTGGGCCCCTGCACCCATGCGGGAAACCTAGGAGAGGCTCCTGGCTCCTGGCTTTGGATCGGCGCATATTAGATCATGATGGCCATCTGGGGAGTGAACCAGAGGATGAAAGAACTCTCAGAGTCTCTGTCTCTAGCTCTCTATAACTCTGTCTTTTAAATAAATAAAATAAATCTTTTAAAAAAGAATCTAGAAAAACAACAACAAACCAAACCAAAAAAAAGTAGGAGAAAAGAAATAATTAAAATTAGAGAAGAAATTTAAAAAAATGAATCCAAAAAGACAATACAAAAAATCATCAAAACAAAGAAATGTTTTTTTGAACAAATAAAATTGACATGACAATGGATTAACAAACCAGAGAGAGAGAGAGAAGACCCAAATTAATAAAATTAGAGATTAAATAGGAAATGCAACAACACACACCCCATAAATAAAAAATCATCAAAAATTACTACAATGAGCTGTATGAAAACAAACTGGGAAACCTAGAAGAAACAGAGAGATTCCTAGACATATACAACCTACCTAAATTGAACCATGAAGACACAGAAAACCTAAGCAGACATATAACCAAGAGAGAAATCGAATCAATAATAAAAACACTCCAAAGAAAAGCCCAGGATTGGATGAATTCACTGATTAATCCTAGCAGACATTTAAAAAAGTACTAACTCCAATTCTTTTCGTGTTATTCAAAACAACTGAAAGGGAGAGAATCCTTCCAAATTCTTTCTATGAAGCCAGCTTCCCTATAATTTATAAACCTGTAAAAGATGCAACAGAGAATTACAAAACAATTTCCTTGATGAACATAGACACAAAACCTCAACAGAATTCGATCCAATCAAATCCAACAACACATTAGTAGATCATCCACCCAGATAAAGTGGTATTTAACACTGGTATGCAGGGATGGTAGAACATTCACGAAGCAATCCATGTGATATATCACATTGACTAAATTGAAGAACAAAAACCATATGATTATCTCAATGTAGAGAAAGCATTTGATTAAATACAACACCCTTTTTATGATGAAAACACTAAGCAAATTGTCTATAAAAGGAATATTTCTCAACACAATTAATCAAGGCAATTTTTGACAAACCCACATCCAGCATCATATTGAATGGGGAAAAGTTGGAAGCATTCCCACCCAGACAGGGATGCCCATCTCACTATTGCTATTTAATAAAGTCCTGCAAGTTTTAGCCAGAGTCATTAGGCAAGAAAAAGAAATAAAAAGATACAAATTGGGAAGGAGGAAGTCAAGCTATCTCTATTTGCAGATGATGTGATTCTATATAGAGGATCCAAAAATTTCACCAAGAGACTATTGGAACTCAAAGAGGAGTTTGGAAAAAAAAAAAAAAAAGGAGGATGCAAAATCAGTACACTGCCGGCGCCGCGGCTCACTAGGCTAATCTTCTGCCTGCGGCCCCAGCACACGGGGTTCTAGTCCCGGTCGGGGTGCCGGATTCTGTCCCTGTTGCCCCTCTTCCAGGCCAGCTCTCTACTGTGGCCCGGGAGTGCAGTGGAGGATGTCCCAAGTGCTTGGGCCCTGCACCCGCATGGGAGACCAGGAGAAGCACCTGGCTGCTGGCTTCAGATCAGCGTGGTGCGCTGGTCGCGGTGCGCTGGTCGCAGCGCGACGGCTGCAGTGGCTATTGGAGGGTGAACTAAAGGCAAAAAGGAAGACCTTTCTCTCTGCCTCTCTCTCTCACTATCCACTCTGCCTGTCAAAAAATTAAAAAAAAAAAATCAGTACACTAATATCAACAGCATCTGTATACACAGAAAATGCCATGGCTAAAAAAGAACTTCTAAGATCGATCCCATTCATAGCAGCTACAAAATATCAAATACCTTGTAATAAATTTAACCAAGGATGTCAAAAATCTCTGGATTAGAATTACAAAACATTAAAGGAAGAAACAGAAAAAGACAAAAAATGGAAAAATCTTCCATGTTAATGGATTGAAAGAATCAATATCATCAAAATGTCCATTCCTCCAAAAGCAATTTACAGATTCAACGTGATAGCAATCAAAATACCAAAAAACACTCTTCTCAGATCAAAAAAAAATGATGCTGGAATTCATCTGGAAGCGCAGGACTCATCGAATAGCTAACACAATTTTATATAACAAAAACAAAGCCGTAGGCATCACAATACTAGATTTCAAAACATGGTACATGGCATTTATTTTCAAATGAGTTATAATCAAAACTGATACAAAAATAGATTCATAGACCAATGGAACAGAATAGAAATACCAGAAACCAATCTAAACATCTACAATCAACTTATATTTGACCAAGGAGTTAAAATCAATCCCTGTAGCAAAGATTGTCTATTCAACAAATGGTGCTGGGAAAACTGGATTTCCACATGCCGAAGTAAGAAACAAGACCCCTATCTTATACTTTACACAAAAATCCACTCAACATGGATTAAATATCTAAGTCTATGAGTCAGCACCATCAAATTATTAGAGAACTTTGGGGAAACCCTGGAAGATATTGGTACAGGCAGAGAGTTCTTGGAAAGACCCCAAAGGCACAGGCAATCAAAGCCAAAATTAATAAATCGGATTACTTCAAATTCAATTAGTTTCTGTATAGCAAAAGAAATAGTCAGCAAAGTGAAGAGGCAACTGACAGAATGGGAGACATTAATTTCAAACTATGTAACTGATAAAGAATTAATAACTAGAATCTACAAAGAGATCAAGAAACTCCACAACAACAAAACAAACAACCCAGTTAAAAAGATGGGCCAAGGAGTTAAACAGACGTTTTTCAAAAGAGGAAATCCAAATGGGCAAGAGACACATAAAAAATGTTCAGGATCACTAGCTGTCAGGGAAATACTAATCAAAACCACAATGAGGTTTCACCTCACCTCGGTTAGAATGGCTTTCACACAGTCAACAAACAACAAATGTTGTGAGGTTGTGGGGAAAAACATACCAAATCCACTGTTGGGTGGAATGTAAACTTGTAAAGGCACTACAGAAGATGGAATTGAGATTCTTCAAAAATCTGAGTATAGACCTAAAATATGACCCAGCCATCCCCCTATTGGGTATTTGCCCAAGGGAAATGAAATTAGTAAACAAAAGAGCTGTCTGCCCATCCATATTTATTGTAGCTCAATTCACAGTATCTATGACATGGAATCAACATAAATGCCCATCAACTGAAGACTGGACAAAGAAATTATAGGATATGTACACTATAGAATACTACACAGTGGTATGAAAAATGAAAGCTGGTCATTTGCAACAAAGTGGATGAATCTGGAAAACATCATACTTAGTGAAAGAAGCTAGTTCCAAAGGGACAAATACCATATGATCTCCCTGATTTGTGAGAACAAATAGAGCACCTAAAACGAAATCTGTAGAAGCTAAATTGGCACTTTGAAAAGGGATGACTTGACCTGCCCTTGTCTTGACTGTCAAGGAACAGTCTTGTTTTATTTTTTCTTTTTCTTCATACTATTTGTTGAACTCTTTACTTAACATATAGTTAATCATATGTATATAATGTCAATTTAACATAGATCACAGTAAAAAATAAGAGTGGGAATAAGGGAGGAGGGAGGTAACTGTAAAGCTGTATAGTTCTGCATACATTTCTATGGACTTACTTCTAAGGGTACAGTTTAAAAACTTGTCATGGGAATTCAAATTCCATTAAAACTTGGTGGTAATAATGCCATCTTCATTGTTAATGTGATCATATCAAGTGTTAAGGTGAACATCGTATAAATAGGATCAAATGCCTGGTAATAATAATAGATAGAATTAAAAAGGAGAGAATGTCCAACATGGGAGGAATCTATGTAGCAGAATCATATGACAATTGATTTAAATAACACTCCGAAATCAGGATCAGCCATTTAAGCTTCCTGCTCTGGCAGAAAAGCACATGAGAGTATTTCAGGCATGGAAAGCCGAGACACTGTGACAAAAAAAATGTCCTACATGAAGGGGATCTTTGAGTGAGACCACAGTGGAAAGAAGTGGCCATCAAAGAAGGATGCACTTTTCTCTGAGGGGAGGATAGAACTTCCATTTTGCTTATGGTCCTGTCTAAAATACTGACAGAGTTTGTGGACTCAAAAGGCTTCCAAGGCTAGGCAGCTCATTTCAAAAGCCTTGGGTATCAATGACATCATACATAAGAGTGTTAATTGTTTAATTAACAGCAGGAGTCACTGTGCACTAGCTCTCCATGCAGGACCTTTGTCCTCAATGAGTTATATTAAGAGTTAACTGTAAAACCAGCTCCCAAACAGTTTTGCGTGTGTTTGTGCGTGTATGCAAATTGTTGAAATCTTTACTTAGTATAGAATTGGTCTTCTGTGTATGAAGTTAATTGAAAATGAATCTTAAGGGAGAATGAGACTGTCAAGGGGAGAAGGAGATGGAGGTGAGGTGGGAGTGTGGGTGGGAGGGCTGATAGGGTGGGAAGAATAACTATATTCCTAAAGTTGTACTTATGAAGTTTGTATTCCTTAAAAAATTACAAAGGAAGATAATAAAAGAGGCAACACATACATGTTTAAGGAGCTTGAGATAGAAAGGAAGAAAATTGGCCCATCATCAAAGGAAAATAAAATTAAAGCTATAATACAATAGGGTAATTTATCTACATTGTTAGTTGTAAATTAATTATTTCTGATAAATTATTTAAAATATCTGTTATTGCTGTGGTCACAGATTGAGCTCATAGGTATGGAGAACAAGGGAAGCCTGGAAACATGCAGCTATAAATCAACTGTGAATACAGGAAATATAGATCTGCAAAACACTTATTTTGCATGTCCTGTAGAGTTGTATTTCATTAAATTTCTTAATGCTATAAGGAAAATACAACTGCTTACCCTGAATATAAACTGGAAATAAACAATATTGGTTTTGATTATAATAAATTATTGTCATCTCTTATTGTAAGAATTATTGAAAATTCTGGGCCAGTGTTGTGGTTCAGTTAAGCTGCTTTTTGTGACACCAGCAAACCACATTGGTAGGCTGATTTGAGCCCTAGTTGCTCCATTTGCAACCCAGCTTCCAACTAATGTCCCTGAGAAGGAATCAGAAGATGGATTCAGTACTAGGATCTCTGCTACCAATATACAAGACCAGGATAGAGTTCCTGGCTCCTGCTTTTGCCCTGGCTTAGACCCAACTGTTGTGGCTATTTGGAGAGTGAACTGGCAGATGGAAAGTCTCTTTCTCTCTCTCTCTCTTTCTGTCTCTGTCTCTCTGTCTCTCTTTCTCTCTTCTGCTCATTCTGCTTTTCAGATAGATAAATAAATAAATAGGTAGATGAATCTTTAAGAAAATGTTGTTGCTCATTGCTGCAAGATACAAGAGAAATTACCACAGTTGGGATATAATACAGATGGGTCCCTAACTCAGTTTCCAAAGAATAAAACAGTGATGGCAATATGCAGCCAGTCAGCTGGGGAAGGTAATAACATGCTAGAATGAAATAAAGCCTTGAAAAAGACTCAGATGATTGCACTATCCCAAAAGCTGGTAAGTCAGTGTAGAATTGTACACATTGTATACAGTGTCAAAATATTTTAAATTGGGTTTAGTAGGAGGAATAATGGCAAATTCTGGATCAACTAAACCAGATGAAAGCTCACAGGAGGCTGTGCAGTCCAGTGCACACACTGCACAGTTGCTAAGGATGATGACACATTTAATAAAGGGAGAAACTGCTTGGAGATGGAACTTAAAAATAATAGAAAGTGTTGCTCTGCTGCTCATTCTAGTGTGGAATAAAATAGCAAATATGAGAACTGTCTACAAAAGCCATGTCACAGCTTTGTGTGTCCAAATATTAATCTTCCAATATATGGGTGAATGTATTTCATAAATACTCTTGTCTGCCCCTCAAATACATATTATCATATCATTTATAAGCAAAAATATGGAGAACTCAGTAGAAATTTTAGAAATCCTTTCTTGAATATTGAAATCCTTGACATATACCCTTGATGGAGCATCATTTCCCATATAGGTTGCCTGGATTTTATGAATAGAAATGAGACTAGATCATGAATTTAAGCTTACTATTGAAATCATTGAGAATAGTATGGCTTTATATTTTTCTCATATAATAGCATTAAGCTTATTTGTGATAGCTTTATATATACATATTTATAATAAAATATGATAATTTTAATAAGTTAAAGACCTCAACATCTAGCATGTTGACCACAAAATGATGTATTGTTGTAACATTTGAAGACTGTAATACTATTATATCAGCATAAATACTACAGAAGAGTTATTATGTCTTGAAAATGTTAAACTTGTGTTGTAGCAAAAGCCTAAGAATGTATTTTTAATTAACTAAATATATGTATGTAAATCTCACTGCTATATTCTCAATATCCCTTAGTTGATAAATATACCATAATCTAGAAATTCATTACAAATCAAAGTGATATTTTGATTCACGCATTTTTGATTCCTGTTTATTAAAAATGTTTTTAATATATGAGCTATGAAAAGATTTATAAAAGTAAAATCAGAATGAACTTCTCACTAGACCACCAGAAAAACTTTCCCAAAACGAAAGTCAAGTGGATGGTAGAGTCTGTTCCATACTGAAGTAAGCTGTATGTGAAAAAGTGGCTCTTTATGCTGGTGTGCATTTGGATTAGTAAATATATTGCCAAGAGAAATTTAGTTATTATAATTTCCTATAGTGTTAATAATAAAAAATTATGAAATAAAGACAACATCAGGTCTAAGCATGGTTCTATTTTCCAATCAATGGAAATACTTAACCATAATAAAGCACACTCTATCGGATGTTTTCTTCTTTTTTTAAATTTGGAAGACATGATTCTGTATCACGTTTTAGTAGAATTTTGGAGTCTAAATAAAAATGTATCATGATCTTCAATTTCACCCTTTTTGAAGAATATTCTACGGGGACAAACTTGTGAAATCAAAAGTTAGACTATGATTTGCTTTATATTCATCTTTCTTCTTCAACACTACCTTTATAATAAAATCCTCTGAAAGGAAAGATCAAATCTTCTACACAAAAGGTATTGGATACGACACAAAAAATGGTGTCTTAAGGAAGTATAGAGTAAAACCATCGTCTCGATTTTGGTATCATCAAAAACTCTGGGGATTTAAAGAATCCTATGTATATTACAGTGGGAATATCTTAAACGCTTCAATGCATACTAATGTGCCTATTCAAGGATCCCTCTTTTTTCAGCAGAAACATGAAGCTGCCGAGATTTCTTAAAATATTGAGATAGTCTATGTTCTCAATGAGGGGCATGGGAGAATGTTTTCTAATCAGAACAAGTGTGTGGCCTAAACTAAAATTTCACTGAAGCATTTTCCCCCAAATCTTCTCATTCTAAATTTACAGAATACAACATTTTCTTCAATCCTATTCAAGTTTTATAATGTCATCTTCCTATATTCTCCAAAAAAGGTTATATTCATGTTACTAACAGATTTCTACTAATAGTGTGCTTCCCAATAACTCAACTCTTCCAGAAAACTATGGGATATAGAGTATTTCAAGTTTTTATATCACTGTTATTGAGATAGAACACATAGTAAATAGCATTCAATTTTATTATACACTTTATCGGGTTTTAGCAAACTAATACAGCCTGCAAAAATCCAATATCTTAATAAATAATATGTCAGTGCTTCCATTGTTCTTTTGTGACCCTCCTGGATTGATCAAGACTGTACTATGTTAGAACCAGGAAAATGAGTGTCTACTACCCATCAGTTAAATTTTTATTTTCAAGGATTTTGTGTAATGATATAAAACATGTCCTCTTTTGCCTATTCTCTTTCATTGAACTTGAAATTCACATATGGGGCCTGCACTGTGGCATAGTGGGTAAAGCCACTCCCTGCAGTGCCGGCATCCCATATGGGCACTGGTTCAAGACCCAGCTGCTCCATTTCTGATCCAGTTCTCTGCTATAGCCTGGGAAAGCGGTGGAAGACAGCCCAAGTCCCAAGTCCTTGGGCCGCCGCACCTGTGTGGGAGACCCAGAAGAAGTTCCTGGCTCCTGGTTTCGTATCGGCGCAGTTCCAGCCGTTGTGGCCATCTGGGGAGTGAACCAGTGGATGGAAGACCTCTCTCTACCTCGCCTCTCTGTAACTCTGACTTTCAAATAAATAAATCTTTTTTTAAAAAAGGAATTCACATACATTATTCTGTCAGTATAGAATTTCCTTATTCTGTAAACTAGTTTTCCATTGTTTAAGCTTTCATAATTGAAAGGTATATGAGTTAGTTTCCAACCAAGAAAAAGCTGATAATACATGAATTCATATATCTCTGTGTACTTAATCTTTTCTATCTTTTTTTTTAATTAAATACATAGAAATATAATCCTATGCCATATTGTCAGAACACAATTAATTTGAAGACAAACTGACAGACTATTTCCTAAAGTGATTTATTTTGTTCCCAGAGCACTACTGCTTGATAAGATGGCTCACACTTGATAATGCAGAATTTTATGTGGTGTGATTTGGTCTGGCTTCTAACACACTCATTCTAATTGACATATGGAGGAATATTATTTGCTTTAAAGTTAATTTCAATATTTAATAGGGGATGTCAAGCATCTTTTTGAAGGAATTTTGGAAACTGAATAGTTTGTTTTGCAAGTTATCTGCTCAAATATTTTACACATTTAATAAATGCAATTGTCTTTTTTTGAATTGCAGGAATATTTCATACATTCTGCATAAAACCTTTGACAGACAAATGTATAGTGAATATTTCTCCCTTTAATTATCTTAATGATGTCTTTCAAAGAACAGAAATTATAAATTTCATGATGTTCAATATCTCAAGTGTTGGTTTTATGGTTTGTGCATTTTGTACCTTATTTAAGAACTCTTTGAGAAACGGTGACTTGATCAGCCCTCACCCTGACTGTTGATGAGCAACTTGATATGTTATCCCTCTTAGTATTTTTTTTGTTTGTTCTACTTAATACTTTTGGTTGAATACTGTAATCAATACACAATTCTTCTTAAGTGCTGAAACTTAACTGAAAATTGATCACTGTTAAATATAAGAGTGGGAATAAGAGAGGGAAGAGATGTGCAATTCGGGACATGCTCAAGCTGACTTACCTCAAACTGTAGAGTTAGAAACATATCAGGGGATTCAAATTCAATCCCATCAAGGTGGCATGTACCAATGCCATATCACTAGTCCCAGTGATCAATTTCTGTTCACAATTGATCATAATGACTAAGAACCAAAGGGATCACATAAACAAGACTAGTGTCTGAAAATACTAGCTGATAGAATAAAAAAGGGAGAGAAAGATCCAACATGGGAAGTGAGATACACAGCAGACCCATAGAATGGCAGATGTCCTAAACAGCACTCTGACCTCAGAATCAGCCCTTAAGGCATGCGGATCTGGCTGAAAAGCCCATGAGAGTATTTCAGGAATGGAAAGCCAAGACACTCTGGGGAAAAAAAAAAAAAAAAAAAAACCCTAAATGAAAGATCTCTGTGAGTGAGATCCCCGTGGAAAGAATAGGTCATCAAAGAAGGAGGTACCTTTCTCTGAAGGGAGGAGAGAATTTCCACTTTGACCATGGCCTTGTCTAAAGATGATCAGTCAGTGAACTCAGGGGGCTTCCATAGCCTTGGCAGCTCATGACAAGAGCCTAGGGTGATTACTGATGCCATAAACAAGAGTGTCAATTTGTTAAGTCCACAACAGGAGTCACTGTGCACTTACTCCTCATGTAGGATCTCTGTCCTTAGTGTGCTGTACATTGTGATTTAATGCTATAACTAGTACTCAAACAGTATTTTTTACTTTGTGTTTCTATGTGGGTGCAAACTGTAGAAATCTTTACTTAATATATGCTAAACTGATCTTCTGTATATAAAGAGAATCGAAAAGTTAATCTTGATGTGAATGGAAGGGGGGAGGGAGAGGAAAGGAGAGGGTTGCGGGTGGGAGGGAAGTTATGGAGGGGGGAAGCCATTGTAATCCATAAGCTGTACTTTGGAAATTTATATTCATTAAATAAAAGTTAAAAAAAAAAAGAACTCTTACTCTTTCCCCAAGAATACAAGTCATTCTTTGCTCTTGATTTCTCACTACTTAACAATTTTCGTTCTTACATATAATTCCACAATATATTCTAAGATAATTTGTGTGTGTGTGTGTGTGTTTATGTGTGGTATGTATTAAAAATTAAAGATAGACTGTTGTTTGTCTGTATTTCCTCACTGAATAACTTTGGAAATCTGGTACAGTCAACCAAACATACATGTATAAACATCTTCCTGGCCTTTCTATTGTGTTGTATTGCTTCCTATGTCTATCCTCACACCAACACTACAGTGCCGTAATTACTGTGGCCTTTGAGTAAAGCTGATGTCATGTTGTGGAATTTGCTAACCCTTGTTCTAATTTTCATTATTTTAGGACTTTGGAATTCCCATATTAGTTTTATAATCAGATTGTGAATTATTATCCAAAATTCTTTTTTCAAAATTTGACTCTGATCTACTAGTTACCATAGATAATTTGGGGAAAAGTGACCCCTTAACAGTACTGAGTTTATCAATTTATGAACATTGTAAACATCTGTATTTTTCTTTGGTCATTTAATTTAGGTTTTCTCTTTAATTGTGTGTGTGTGTGTGTGTTTCTATGTATGTGATTTTTCAATAGGGCACATATGTACACATACACTTATCCCAACTTATACTATCTCTTTCTTGTTCAGTTTCCAGTTATTTTGTTAGTATATACAAATATAATTGAATCTTGGTGTCGTGTCTTAAAACATTGTTAAACTAAATTAATAGTTTCATCAGTGATTTTAACTTAGTTTTTGTGCAAATCAAGTTGCTTATAAACATATTTGTGTCTTTTCAAAACACATAATTTAATACTTGGCTAGTATTATCTCATAGACTTCACTGTCTAGTGTTGAATACAAGTATTGAGAATATTGTGAAGCTGGTATTGAGCAAAGCATTCTGTAATTTTTAATTATAATATTATTTCAGTGACTCATTTAGACTTAGAATTTTTGTAGGTTAGGTGTTTCTTACAAACTAACTTTTTTAACTTTTATTTAATAAATATAAATTTCCAAAGTACAGCTTTTTGATTACAGTGGCTTTTTCCCCCATAACCTCCCCACCCTCAACCCTCCCATCTCCCACTCCCTTTTTAAAATTTGATATAGTGATATATGATGTGAAATTTTATATTTTGTGAGCCATTTAAAAATATTTTTATCTTCCAAAAATTCATCTATTTTATAAAAGTCATCAAATTTATACATAGAAAATGGCTCCTCATATCTTCTTACTCTTTTTAAAAATATTTATTTATTTATTTGAAAATCAAAGTTACAAGGGTTCAAACACTTGGGCCATCTTCCACTGCTTTTCCTAAGCCATTAGAAGAGAACTGGATTGGAAGTAAATCAGCCACATTATTAAGAGCATCATAAATTTAGCTATCCAGATGAGGCATCTCAGATAGAGTTTACATTCAGAATATTTATTTGAAGTGAACACCTATTGAGGGGAAGGAAAAAAAATAGAATTAGAAGAAAGAAAAAGATTAACTGTGTTGTCTTCTGGGAGAATTGATGGTAATGACTCTGAGGCACAGATCTCCACACTTCCATCCCTTCCTCAATTCTCATGCATCTATTCTAAATAATTTTTTCCATGAATTCCCACTATTTTTTGCTTGTTTCCAGGATTCTGACCATGTAAATAGGCCATTTAACAGAGCACAAGGATGTACATACACGTTAATAAATTGATTAGATTTCTACATAAAGCTTCCTTGTTGAGTAGATTCTACCTGCTCTGGACCTTTCAAAGGCACTGTCTAGGATATAAGTTTAACTGTTTCATATCCTCAGATTGAGCCCACATCCCATCTTCGTCTTTGCATAAACAAAGCCTAAGGTTTTTCCTCCTCTGTTAGAAGATCAGATCTGATAACTGCATGACCCTACACTTGAGGCAAAGGAGATTGGAGGCCGGGGGAGCCTTGATGCTATTGCAACATTAGATGACACAGGTCCTGAGAAATATACTAAGGCTCCTTGACCTATCACCTGTTTGATAACAAATGTGAAACTGTTATCATGCTATGAATGAATGACTTTGAGTTTGATATTTTGATTTTGTAGCCAGAAAAGAACTCCACCCTTGAAAGTCACTCAAACATTCATAGTCACTTGCATTTCGATATTTAAGTGTTTAATTTCTTCCATGCCTGCTGAGAGTTGTTTTTCAAATGGTATTTAATTTGGCTACACGTGGTATGGATTTGCTTCAGAACATCAAAACTCAATCTGTTGATTTTCCTCCCAGAGCTTGTGTTAACCTCCATGCAGCTGTATTTTTTTCAAGCTATTGATTCACCTAATATTTTAAAGTCTACTAGGTCAATATTCCAGAGTGGTAAAATTCCTTCTGTCAAAGATTAAACACTTTCCTCTTCCAGAACCCACGGAAAGGCTTATTTTATGAGACATATAATCTAGAGAAAAGCTTTCCCCACACTGCCAGTCCAAACAGCTGATTTTTGAAAAGATGAACAAAATTGATATGCCATTAGCTATACTAATGAAGAAAAAGAAGACTCAAATCAATTAAATCAGAGATGAAAAGGTTATATTACAGCTGATATCAAAGAAATGTAAAGAATAATTAGGAAATGTTGTATAACTATACACTAATACATTGTAACACCTAGAAGAAATGCATAGGTTTCTGAAAACACTTAACTTAATCAAGTTTGAATGACAAATACTTAGAGGACCTGAAAAACTGAATGACCAAGGAAGAGATTGAGTTACTAGTAATGACTGCTTTAACAACAACAACAAAAAAGCACAAAATCAAATGACTTCATTTATGAATCCTACCAAATTTTTTTAAGATTTATTTATTTTTATTTGAAAGTCAGAGTTACACAGAGATGCAGAGGCAGAGAGAGAGAGGTCTTCAATCTGATGGTTCACACCCAATTGCGTGCAACAGCTGTAGCTGCGCAAATCTGAAGCCAGGAGCCAGGAGCTTCTTTCAAATCTCCCACAGGGGTGCAGGGGCCCAAGAACTTGGGCCATCTTCTACTGCTTTTCCAGACCAAAGCAGATAGCTGGATCAGAAGTGTAGGAGCCAGGACTTGAGCCGGCGCCCATATGGGATGCTAGTATTGCAGGCAGTGGCTATACCCACTACACCACCGCAAGGAACTAACACCAGTACTTCTCGATGAAATCCAAAGTGCTAAAAGAGAGGGAACCCATGCAAACTCATTCCATGAAGGCAGCATTACCTAATTCCAAAATGAGACAAGGATACAATAACAGCAAAAACTGAAAACTAGACCAACATCCCTGATGAACATAGATGCAAAATCCTAAAAAAAATTTCACAAAGTGATTCCAACAGCACATCAAAAAGGTCATTCATTCTGACCACATGTAATTTATCCTAGGAATTCAGGGATAGTTCAACATGAATAAACATGATACATAGGGGCCGGCGCTGTGGCACAGTGGGTTAAAGCCCTGGCCTGAAGTACTGGCATCCCATATGGGCGCCGGTTCTAGTCCCGGCTGCTCCTCTTCTGATCCAGCTCTCTACTGTGGCCTGGGAAAGCTGTGGAAGATGGCCCAAGTCCCTGGGCCCCTATACTCACATGAGACCCAGAAGAATTCCTGGCTCCTGGCTTCAGATCAGCACAGCTCTGGCTGTTGTAGCCATCTGGGAAGTGAACCATCAGATAGAAGACCTCTCTCTCTGTCTCTACCTCTCTCTGTAACTCTTTCAAATAAATAAAATAAATCTTTAAAATAATCAATAAACAAAGGATAAAATTCATGAATATTTCTAAAGATGCAGAGAAAGTACTGAATAAGTGATAAAACGTAGTGTGCATTTTATGATAAATAATTTGTTTACAAGGGCACTCCTCAACACAGTAATTGCTGTATATGGCAAGCCCACAGTCAACATCATATTCAATGGGGAAAACCAGGAAGCATTTGTATTACAATCTAGAAACAGAGAAGGATGTCCATTCTCACCACTTGTATGCAATATCATTCTGGGAGTGCCAGCCAGAGCCATTTGGGAAGAAGAATAAATAAAGGTCTTTCAACTAAGAAAGAGCACAACTAACCATCCCTCTTTACAGATGATACGGGCCCACACAGAGTGGAGTCAAATTTATAAGTGTGGAGTAAACCGAAAATCAAAGACATCCCGGGTGGCATGCTTTCCTCATCACAGTAGGAGAGGCAAAATTAAATAACATGTGGGGAAATACCTAAAATCTGAGAAATTTTGCTTTACATGTAAGTGGAACCATCCATATTTATTTAATTAGGAAACAGACAATTCGGTTATACAGCTAATGTAACTTAATATAATTATATTATTTTTTTATCTTTTATTTAATGAATATAAATTTCCAAAGTACGACTCATGGGTTACAATGGCTTTCCCCCCCATACCGTCCCTCCCACCCACAACCCTCCCCTTTCCCACTCCCTTTCCCCTTCCATTCACATCAAGATTCATTTTCGATTATCTTAATATACAGAAGATCAGCTTAGTATACCTTAAGTAAGGATTTCAACAGTTTGTTCCCACACAGAAACATAAAGTGAAAAATAATAGATGATTTTTTTTTTTAAATCATGATGAAATCAGATCAGACCTATTGTCATGTTTAATCCCAGTGAGAGTCAAGTTGGGAATTGATAATTTCTTTCTTTCTTTTTTTTTTTTTTTTTTTTACAGAAGATCAGTTTAGTGTACATTAAGTAAAGATTTCAATCGTTTGCACCCCCATAGAAACACAAAGTGAAATATACTGTTTGAGTACTCATTATAGCATTAAGCCTCAGTGTACAGCACATTAAGGACAGAGATCCTACATGAGGAGTAAGTGCACCGTGACTCCTGTTGTTGACTTTACAAATTGACACTCCTGTTTATGGCATCCGTAAGCTCCCTATGCACCAGTCATGAGTTTCCAAGGCTATGGAAGCCCCTTGAGTTCTCCAACTCTTATCTTGTTTAGACAAGGTCATAGTCAAAGTGGAGGTTCTCTCCTCCCTTCAGAGAAAGGCACCTCCCTCTTTGAAGACCTGTTCTTTCCACTGGGATCTCACTCACAGAGATCTTTTTGCCAGAGTGCCTTGGCTTTCCATGCCTGAAATACTCTCATGGGCTTTTCAGCCAGATCCGAGTGCCTTTAGGGCTGATTCCGAGGCCAGAGTGGTATTTAGGACATCCGCCATTCTATGAGTCTGCTGAGTATCTCACTTCCCATGTTGGATCACTCTCCCCTTTATTTATTCTATCGGTTAGTGTTAGCAGGTACTAGACTTGTTTATGTGCTCCCTTTGACTCTTAGTCCTTTCATTATGATCAATTGTGAACTGAAATTGATCACTTGGAATAGTGAGATGGCATTGGCACATGCCACCTTGATGGGATTGAATTGGAATCCCCTGGTATGTTTCCAACTCTACCAATTGGGGCAAGTCAGCCCGAGCATGCCCCAAATTATACATCTCTTCCCTCTCTTATTCCCACTTTTCTTAAGTGTTGAAAATTAACTGAAATGTGATCCCTGTTAAACATAAAAATATATTATTATTTTAATTTGCCTTTCTTAGTTTTTCATCTTTGCAATAAAATTTGACACCATAAATTGGATATCATTTTAAAAAGACAAACCATTTTAACATAGACTACATTTTCTGACAATTTTTGGATGTTGGGTTTAACATGCCCATTTAGGATGAAAGTATAGATTTTTATATTAAATTTTATTAGACAAAATTTCATGTGCTTTTGTCCATCATTAATTTAGAGTAAATAAGTATTAAAATTATAGTTAAAACATAAACATATTTCATATATATGTTATGAAAGATCTAGAATTTTCCATATGAATTAGTGTGTAAATTTTTTGCATATACTGGTTGGTGTTTCTGCTGCAAAAGAGGTTATATAAACTCTGGTGGAGGAATCTTGCTATCTGTTCAATCCCCTGTCTAGTGCCAACAGCACTCTTTATATCACCAGAGAAACTACATTTCATCTTTACAATCAGTGTGCTAAAATATGTATCAGAGCTGGTGCAATTGGCTTAGGGCATGGTAAATGAAATCAACATTATTACAGATCCCTGAACAAATTCCTCCCTGACAAGAGCAAATGAACACTTTATTTTTGAAATAATTACGATATTGTGCTGTCCAACAGAAAAGGCAGTCAGAAAATATGTTTTAAAAAATCTCAGTTCAGTTCTCCTTTTCTTAAGGTAAGAAATAAAGCAGAACACAAACATCCAGTAGAATTTTTATTGTACAAATGTAACCATGAATTTAGAATAAAAGAAAAACAAAAATATCCCATTATTTATGCCCAATATTATTCAAACTCAACTGTTTACTCTCATTATTTTCTTGTTACCAGAACAAATTCCAGGTGGGTAGATAGAGATTAGACAAACGTACATACATAATTATTTATCATAGAAAATTTCCAATCATATGCATTTTCTCCAAATAACATAGAATAAAATACTCTTGCCTGTTGCACTTGGTTGCCTGCAATGGGAAAGGAAAGCCAAGACCTCTTATTCTTTACTACTCTCTCATGTTTCTAGCCATGTATCCTAACAATCTTTCCCTTTCCTCATTTTTAGGAATTTTTCATCTACAGTTTCAGATACACATGGGTGCATCTCCTATGACTAGTCATTTTTAACTCCTTATTCTGTCCTTAGGTAAATATTCCACAACGAAAATTAGTAAAATTTATAAAATACTGTATAAAATATTCATTTTAAATAAAGATGTGCTTATTTATTTGAAAAGCAGAGTTAGAGAGGTAGAGACACAGAGAGAGACACCTTGCATCTGATAATTCACTCCCCAAAGGTCTCAACTACTGGGCTGAGCCAAGACAAAGCCAGGAGTCAGGAGCTTCTTTTGGGTCTTTCATGTGGGTACAGGGGCCCAAGCATTTGGGCCATCCTCATCTGATTCCCAGGCACATCAGCAGGGAGCTGGATCAGAAGTGGAACAGTCAGGACCCTAACCAGAGCCCATATGGGATGTTAGTGCTGCCGGCTGTGGCTTTAACCACTGAAGCACAGTGCCAGCCCCCTGAAATATTCATTTTTATAGAAACACATATTAATAGCATAACAACAGAGTATGGAGAAATTTAAAATTCATTTAGCTAAGGGTATTTCATTCCTTTTTCAGACTCAAGTTTAGTTATAAAAACTTTATAGCAAAATACTACTTTGACTTCTTTAAAAACCAATGACCAGATATAACCTTGCAAAACTGTACTTCCATATCAATGTTAGCTATCACATTTTCATTTACAATATATTTCTTTATTTTCACAGTATTTCTTAATGTTGGATGTTGTTATTTAAATAGTAGTGTAACTGTCTCTTATTGCTGTTATTTTTAGTGAAAAATCTCTGAAGTTTATTCTAAGTGTAAAATCTTAATTTCTTCTCTGTATTTTCTACACATTTACTTTTAAAATTTTTTCTCATTACTAGCCATTTAAAATATGTATAACTATTTGTTATGGGTCCATAATTAGGAATGAGAGATAAAAATGCATTTGGAAAATCAAACCTGTATGTCGAATTGTTGCTTTTGAGTTTTACTTGAAGATGAATTTAATCATTTGTATTATATGCCAAGATGACAATTAAAGAAGAAAAACACCAATACAACAATCCATTGTCTAAGTCTTTGCTTTGAGTTTTCCAGAACTCAGTTTTCTAGATTCCTCAAAGTCTTCTTGATAATAGATAGGCGAAGAGATTTCAATTTTATGCTTTCAATTACATTAAATCACTTCATCTCCCATATTCTTAGTAATTATCTATGTTCTCAAACTTTTTGACATTCTTTCTCAGGGAATGATTTTTAGGACCTCTTTTTAACTAGAAGGCAATTTTCATGTGGTCTACACTTAGGGAGATCATCTAATTTTAACCTCTTCTTGGGTTTTCATCAGTGTCTCTTTAATTTGCCCTTCTTTCTTTCATTTTCCATAGGAGAGAAACATGTTTATGTTTAATATGAAGAGAAGACATTAGCTTAGACTAACACAGATAAAAATCACCATTTTTTTTACCATTTTTCTCCCTTTTCTAGCACTTTGGCATTTTGTCTGTTAGCTGGAGTTGTAAATATTCTGTGATCCCAAAAAAATACACGGGATTCCAGATGTAGTATGGCATATGTAGGCCTTTCTACATCAATAACAACTGCAAAGGTAGATCAAGCCATTTTCTCAAGTTTCCTTCCTTTCCTTCTGCCATATTTCTCTTGCCCCTTATGCAGCATGTCTCTAATCAGACTAATTTCCCTTTTTACCATCAGGTGGTTAGCAATGATCATTCCATCTACAACAATTATTCAAAACAGTTTATATTACTGTTTGATTGTATAACCAGGAAACAAGAATCATGTTTGGGTAAATAACTAGAGATCAGGAATCTTGTTGACCATCTTTATCATCTTTATCATTTTACTTATTGTAGAATTGAGCAACTGTGTCACTACTTCGAGACCTCAGTGTCTGCTCTTCCACATAAAATCCTTTTTGTTCTGCCAGCAGACACTTGGAACACTACTCAGCTGATTCACAAAAAGAAGCGTTCCCATCTATGGAACCACACTGAAGGTAGACCCTCCAAGTTGCTTTCTCACTCAAGATGAATGCAATTGTAAAGCTTTTGGCTGCTCCTGTCCCTGTACTTCCATTAATCACATTAAATTGCCTCTGGACTGTAGCATACTAGTTCATTTCACCATCTTGAAAGTTGTGTTTAGATTGGTGCTTCTTGTCTTTTGCCTTTCAAATATGAGTTCATTTGCTTTACTTACATTATGAATGACTCATGGTTCCTTCATCATCTAAGATTATTTTCCATATCTGTTATTACATATATACATTTATTTATGAGTTCCAGAAATATAGTATACCATTGTCATAAAGAAGCAGGTACTCTATACACCATTAAGAAATATGAGGGGTCTTCAAAAATTCATGGAAATTGTTTATTATTAGAAAATTATGTATGTATTTCAATTTTTTGTACCAGAATAAATATTTATTTATAAGATTTATTTATTTATTTGAGAGCTAGAATTACAGAGAGACAGACAGAGGGAGAGATAGATCTTCCATCCACTGGTTCATTTCCCAAATGGCTGCAAAGGCCTGGGCTCAGCCAAGCCAAAGGCAGGAGCCAAGAGCTTCTTCTGGCCTTTTCAAGTGGGTGCAGGGGCCCAACTATGAGGGCCACCTTCAGCTGCTTTCTCAGGTGTGTTAGCATGGAACTGGCCTGTATATGGAACAGCCAAGACTTAAACTGGCACTCATATGGGATAATGGCACAGCAGATGACAGCTTAACCCACTTTGCCACAGCACCAATCGCAGAATAAATATTTTTAGCTTCCAATTTTCCATAAACTTTTTGAAGCACCCTCTAGAAGTCCTTATATATTATGGATATATGTGTGAATACTTGCAATCATGCTTATATTTATGACAATACTTTCTTAGTTTTGCACTAACTTAAAATAACCAAGAATATATTTAATTGCAATACATCTCATAATTTCCACCATCTCTTAAGTGGTCCTTTTATTTTCCATTATGTAGAGTTGTAACTGGGTATAATTGACATTTTACACATATACACAGCATTTCTATGTATGTATGTTTGTCTTAATTTGTGTGCATATTTAAATAGAATACAAGTATGAGAATATATAGCTCCTGTAGCCTAGCAGTTCTGCATAAATATATGTGTACTGGAGTATAAACTAGTTTAACGAAATTTGGATGTGAAACAGCATTTCTATTCATTGTGTGCTTTCAGTCCTTCCTAGGTCAATGAAGACATCTGGTGTTTAACATTTGGCTGCTGCTCAACAGGCTATGACATATGAAAAACTTTGGTGGTCTGACTTCACTTTTCATTGAATCGTTGTCAGGTAGTGATTAGCGGCCAAAGAGGAACTTGGCAAGCAGTAGTGATGTTCCATGTTGGAATCTTTTCTATTCATACACACTCTGTTTTTAATACCAGCAGTAAGGGCATTGGCAGGAAACTTTGTCTATGTCACCCTTTCCTACTGTTCAATAAATATTAGAATTTAACTACCAGTACAAGTTATACATTCCAAGTTTCTGAATATATGAAAAGGCTACTTATATAGTGCTAGGAATCTATCTAGAATGATTAACAATATTGTCGGTTTACATAAAAAGATAAAAAATTTCCCAACTGAAACTTCTAACATAATTATGCATTTAATAATTTTAGTTGGTTCATTGGCTTTAACTGTTTTGTTGGATGTGAACAATTTTTATTTTAATAAAAATAATTAAAAATTATTCTAGTAGAATTTTAATGGTGTAGTGGAACATTTAGAATGCTTTTTTAGAAAAAAATAAATATTATTGCAAATAGACATGCAGGAAAGTATATTCAGTGTAAACAGAAATATTCAGTAAAAGTATATCTCTATAGTTTGACCTTAATCAAACTATCACTTTTGACTCTGCTTTCTTATTTTTTTCCAGAGATAACTCTTTAAATTATAAAGGCTACACTAACATAATATATAATTATATGAAATAATATTGCAACATATATGATATACAAATGCATAAATGCCTTTATTCAATACATAATTATTAACTGAATGCTACTATGACAAGCCATTTGTTCTGCTATTGATCCAAGAAATGGGGAACTGTGTACTTTTCCTCAGAAACCTACAATCTAGATCACTGGTCCATGTAGTGAAAATTATTTTCTGCCAAGAAGTTTGCAAGACTATTCTGCTGCGAGTGTAGAATATTAAATTTTCTATAACAATATTGGTACTAGTGTCTATAGTGACTCTCTCTTATGTGGCCTACACATTAGATGATCAACTCCGACACACAAATATCTTGATTATTATAATATTGTAAGTGTTTAATAATACAAATAGACAAATGCACTGTTGCTTTAGAATATTATAAAATTTATTTAATAAACTAGATTAAATGGTTCCATAATTAAATTATTTTATTTAATTTTACTTAAAAATGCCTTAAGTGCTTTTGGAAAAGAAAATAAAAATAAATATAATTTTAATTTAAGCAAAAGCATGCACAAGAAAGTGTCAGAATTCACTATTTTCTGTTCTTTGAAAAAGTATGAAAGGTAAAATTAATGAGAATCTCAAAAAATTGAAAAATAAGGTGAAAGAGTTCACAATTATGGAAACCATTAAAACATAGATTCAAATATGGATTTACATTATTAAAATGGAGGCTTACCCTATGTCTCAAAATGTGTTTTTGGATTTTAGATAATAATTTTAAGGCATCATTATTATGAAGACGTTTTAGGTTTATTTTATATGAAGAACAAATGCTATAAATAGTTTGCAGACAGTATGCATTTAACACTATATTCTTTTCAAAGAACTCTTATTGTAAATATGTATATGATTTTCCTAAACTACTTATTTGAAAATGGAATTCTAATACCCCATACCATTCACGTAATGCTTGTTCTTCGTGTATTGGAAAAATTGCTCAAATAAAAAACAGAAAACAATGTGGAATTGAAATAAAGTGCATTCTTTTGTCAGAAATACTGTCAGAGGATGCTTTGAAAACACTGTTGAAGATCTAAAAACAAACATGTTTTATAACATATTTCAAAGTGCAGAAAGATTGCTGTAAAATTGGATGAAAGTATACAGGTTTCTACTGTGTCTTATAATGTGGTTTCCACAATATTCCATTTCCAAAATGAAGTGTATGAAGTACCATTTTTGAGCCATTTAAGAAAGATGGCCTAGACAGTGCAATTTAAGAGTGAATATCTTTCAAAATCATGCTTATATTTAAGAACCATATAATTTAAAGACTAATAACCATTTTCTTAGTCTTTAAAAAATTCTGGGAAATGGTTACAGAGTTAACAGCAGAGTTAAAATAAATTGATTCTTTAAACAAGAATTGATTTTCTGCCTTCCTTGTCCCACTATTTAAGGAATGGGATGTGTGGCAATACAGTAAAGAACAAATAGATGGAAATATCTACATTCGTGAATTTAGAGTATGTATAGGGGGGCCAAATATATGCAATAAATATTAAATTAGAATATTTCATAAATTAATAAATGTAATAGAGAAAAATTAAAAAGGATCAGAGAATAGGGAGCATTAGTAGAATGAGAACTTAAATGGCTGTTGTGAAGCCCATTCTGAGAATGTGACACTTGAGTAAAGAGCAAAAAGAAGTGTGGAGGGGCTGGCGCCCTGGCACACTTAGTTAATCCTCCGCCTGCTGCGCTGGCATCCCATATGGGCGCCGGTTCTAGTCCCAGCTGCTCCTCTTCCAGTCCAGCTCTCTGCTGTGGCCCGGGAGGGCAGTGGAGGACATCCCAAGTGCTTGGGCACCTTCACCTGTGTGGGAGACCAGGAGGAAGCACCTGGCTCCTGGCCTTGGATTGGCTCAGCGCCGGCTGTAGCAGCCATTTGGGGGGTGAACCAACGGAATGAAGACCTTTCTCTCTGTTTCTCTTTCTCACTATCTATAACTCTATCTGTCAAAAAGAGAAAAAAAGTGTGGAAACTAATTCTGAATCCAGTACAACATGTACCAGATGGCTGTTTTCCATTTGAAGGGGACAATAAAATCAAAGGCTGAGGGCACTTTTTAAGCAATAGCAAGAAGGCTTAGCACAGCTATAGATAAACGCTGGGTGAAGAGAAAGCTTAGAGTGGTTCTAGGAGACCAGATGATTTCACAACTTTTGACAATTACACAAACTTTGATTTTATTCTAAAACAGAATCATTTGTTTTTATTGTATTTTATTTTTATTTTTATTTTTTTTGCTAGGCAGAGTTAGACAATGAGAGAGAGAGACAGAGAGTTACAGATAGTGAGAGACAGAGAGATAGGTTTTCCTTGCATTGGTTCACTCCCCTAATGGCCACTACAGCTGGCACTGCACTGATCCAAAGCCAGGAGCCAGGTGCTTCCTCCTGGTCTCCCATGCGGATGCAGGGACCCAAGCACTTGGGCCATCCTCCACTGCCCTCCAGGGCCTCGGCAGAGAGCTGGGCTGGAAGAGGAGCAACAGGGACAAGTACCTGGAGCCCCAGCCAGGACTAAAACCCGGGGTGCTGGCGCCGAAGGAGGAGGATTATCCTCTGTGCCGACCAAAACAGAACCATTTGAAGGGCTCATCTCATGAGCAGAAGCATAGCATTATTTGACTGAATTGACAAAGGATCACTCAATTTATAGAGTGAAAATAGATCTTACAGGATAAAGTTAGCAATCTCAGAGATGTTTGGGTAAATCTACATCAGAGACAATGCTAAATTCACTCACAATAATTGTGGCAATAATGATTTTTCATACTGATTGTAGCTTATGAAACAATGAAAGAAATGAGTGGCGAACCTATATTGTTTGTCTGATTTAGTTTTGGCAAGCTCTCAAAGCAGAAAAAGCACTCGAATTTCAATAATTATAACGTGGTTAATTTTATAAAAGGAATATCTTCAACATGTAGTGTGTTTTTGACTCTTTAAATAAAATGTGGTGTCTACAAATATATGTATGTGTATTTTTCACACTTAGTTACTGGTTATATTTTGAAAAATATTTTTAAAAAGGGTGTCCAATATAAAAATTCATTATGCATATATCAAAATTTTCATTTTCACAAAGAAAATGGATTCAAACAATTTATTTCTGAAAATGTGTCTGTGATTTGTGTGCTACTCATAGTTATTTTCTGAAGCGAAGACTTTTAATTCTACACAAAGTAAAACAATATTTTTACAATTAATGAGAAAATAATTGTTTTTGTCAAGCTTTTTATCTTATAGAAAGCATATTTTGAAACTTGTATTTGGAAATATAACCACTGTTATACAGTTTTCCTTCTGGAATCAATATAACTATAGGACTTTTTAAAATATTTTCCACATTAAAAAAAGTATAGTTTGTACAATGCTTAACCAAAAGTTACAAAAAATAAATTATAATATAAAATTTTGTATTATAGTTAATAAATAAGCAAAATAAAAGTTAAATTATTTCATATTTTCACATGATTTTATATTGCTTTTGGATTGTTCTTTATCAAATGCATAGCACATTACAGGATATACTTACTAAGCATGTTATCACAGTGTAGCTTGCAATGAGTGTAGGTGCCCATGCATGATACTTGGGAACTATTTGTTTAGAGGAAACAAAATAAAAACTATCTCTAGCAGAATTTAATTCTCTTTCATTCACCTTAATTTCATGTGTATTGGTTAAAATCCTATGTAATTGGCATGGGCTTACATATTTTTCCTCATAAAATTATCAATAAAAAAATCCTGTAATCTGTCTTTATCTTTGTGGTCATCAAGATTGCAAGCCAATATCACTAATTATGAACTTGTTAGTTGTATTAAGTTATGTAATGTCCATTTTTGTAAGATATTATAAAAAACAGAACAGGCACTGACATTAGCATAAGTAAAAACAATAATAAAGCATATTTAACTGTGTGCTGCCGCTGTGTGTTCAATAGTTTTGTATCAACCAACCAAGTTATTACTCACAAATCTCAGTGAGGTATAATTGGTATTGTATTCTAAAAATGAAGACTGTGAAATATGGAGAAATTAAGTAATTTGCCGCTAGCCACACAGCAGGAAAAGGAAAGGCCAAATTTGACTGGCTCTGTAATAAGTGTCGAACCTGCATGCATAACACTTCGAGAATTTCATATGGCAATTCAACATTTTAATATTTTCCATGGTCTGCTGGATGGTCTTGCTCAAAATATTTTCCTGTGTTCAATGTAGTTTCAATGATTTTAAAAAATAATTTTCTTGAAGGGTGCTGTTTGAATACTTTATATTCTCAAGACCAATTCAATTTCCACTTGAAATTTTGATGAATTGTAACCATTTCCTTGAGGTACACTTTTTTCTTCCTGTATTTGTTCCTAAAATTAACAACATTGGAAGCACCAGCATTGGCTTTGAGCTGTGTTTCCATGGCTTTAATGACTGGTATAATTTCTTTTTAGAGAAACATCTCTACTTGGATAATTGCAAGGAGTACCTTTGAGATAGAATTTGCAGAATAAGAAGGTTGGTGAATGCCCATTATGAACAAATTCATTTCCCAAATCCTCAAGACTGGATCTAATATTAGATCCTGAGGCTAATTGTTGTGATGGATATTTTTCACAGAGGTCAAGGATCTTTTCCACAATTTTTCAGAAAATAGGTAATACATATGCCTTTAGTCATTCAGCTTACCTGAGTTATTTGATTAAAATATTGGCATTCTGTGTTTTACTTACATCAATGAGATTCAACAAAAATGCATATATTCACAATTATGAAAACCTTATTCTTAAAATAATTAGAACCCATTAGTATAAAAAATCAATATCCTGAACCACTGACAGCAGAAATGCAGGTTTTCTCCATTATTTCAATTAAAATAATTATAATTAAATCAACTTAGATTGATGTATGATTTTTTAATTTAAAAAAGAAATATATCTTCATATTGTTATATATATCCTATGTTTATTTTCAGAGTTATGTAATTTTGATGTTGGGAGGACCAGATTCAGATTCATGGGGTATTATGAAATATATAACCCACATATATTGTGTCATAACCCATGTGAATAAAATCCAAGCATACCTTACAAAAAATAATGCCATGTTGTTGACATATTGATGAGACACTTTATTATTTTAATTCAGTAAGATTAACTTTTATTTTTTCTTCTTACCTTCTAACACAAGTATGGCAAATTCCATTAATGCCTTGTTTTGACAGATTTCTAATTCTAATGGAGAAGGGAATGGCACTAATGGCTTCTGACCTCAAAATACTACTATATGGAATGATAGATCCAACACATTTGTTTGGATATTTTGATAATGAATAGAGGAGTGCAGTGCTCTATTTTATAACCATATTCTGCATTTCTTTTCAGTTATGTAAATTTTCAACATTATCAAATAACATATTCTTAGCTTTTATTTTTTATTTCTTTTTAGTTTTGAAATAAATCAATTTTAAATAGTTTGTCACATTCACTTCAAACATAGACATGATATACAAACACATATATACTATTTTTCCTGTAAAGAGATATTAATATCATGAATGAAGGATATATCACAATGACCAAAATGTAGATAAAAGAGGGTATACTGTCATTTACCTGATATGATTCAGTAAAACAACATTTGTATCTATATACCATGATATGGCATCCACACAATTTTTATACCCACTATATTAACTTCCACAATTAAGAGAAAACATGTAATAATTGTCTTTCTAGGAAGTAATATACAATTCCTGGAAATATGTCTAGAGGTAATGAAGTAAATATATGAAAATGATATCTGCACTTTCATTTTTATAGCAGCTTGATTCACAATAGCAACAATATAGTAACAACACACATGTCTATCAACTGATGATTTGATACAGTCTTCAACAGCCAGCTCTAGAAGGTCAGCCCAGGACATAGGTGGGATGGATGGCCTGCTGAATTGACGGACAAGAGGATAGCCTGTTGCCTGATGGTCCTTTTGGTGACATTTAGGACAAGGACTCAGTGGGCCCCTGGGATTGGGAAATGTTCTGGCTGAGGAGCTCATTGGGTTACATTGAAAACATAGAACCTGAAGGACCTCATTGTCAGCTCTATGATTCCTGTGGTCACCTGGGGCACTGGGTGTAGCACGTTATTGGAAAGCCTTGGCCAGCATGTAAAACTTGGCCTTTTGGGCTCTCTCATCCCTCCCATTGTATACCTTAAATGCCACCTCTAGAATTTCTGCCTGTGGAGTTAACGGGCCCTCTCAAGAAGATTTAATTTTGCCTTGATAGCAGGTAAACTCTGGGCTCATGAGGAGGCCCCGACTGTTGGGAGATTCTGGGTCTAGGTTAGCATACTGTGGAAGGATCTGCATCAGATGCTGTAGAAAGGTGGAAGGGTTTTCCCTTTTATCTTGAATATCTTCTTCCAGTTTATCAGAATTTACAGCCTTTGTGGTGGATTTTTTTTTTTTTTTTGAGACCAGATAATAAGCAGGTAATGAAATGATTTCAGGCTGTTATGCCATTAGGGGAGTTGTAATTCCAATTGAAGTCCTATTCAGGGACCACATCTGCCCCTGTGGGATGGGAAGGGTCAGTTTGATGTGTCTCATCAGCATGGAGATGGGCGGTTCTCAAACTTGTCTTTTCTCCTTTGGAAGGAGGGTATTGGAGAGGATCATAAAGACCTTGTGAAAAGT
The DNA here is from genome assembly GCF_964237555.1 of Oryctolagus cuniculus. Lineage (NCBI taxonomy): Eukaryota > Metazoa > Chordata > Mammalia > Lagomorpha > Leporidae > Oryctolagus > Oryctolagus cuniculus. Next base: position 33,433,748 of record NC_091439.1, read on the forward strand.
CAAATAATAGGACTGGGTTAGATATTGAAACTCTTTAGTGTATAAAGCTGGGTTAGAGGTGAAGGAACCCAGTTTTTGTTCAATTTGTGAAAGATCAGCAAGGGAGAAAGGAACATGGACCCTGACTATGCCCTCATCTTCCGGCACCTCTCAAAGGTGTAACTTGGAGGCAAGCTCCCTAACTGTCCCATGGGAGTGAGTGCCCAGGGGACTGGGGACAGGAGAAGGGGGATCAAAGGGCTTGAGTTAGTGGTGGCAGGGCAGGAACAGTATGTTGACTCAATGGAACAGGGGAGAGCAAAAGTTGGAGTGTGGACTGGGTTTGGGAAAAGGTGGAGGAGTAAGGGGAATAGAAACGGACAAAGGCTGGTTTCAAGATAAGGGCGAGCAGGAGACAGGGGGAGTAGAAACAGATGCCACCTCTTGGAATTCCTGAGCAAGAGTAGGAGTTGTCAACGAGACAGTGACAGGCGGTGCAGAAGCAGACAGTTGGCTTTGAGGGTGTTGATGGGAGGTGACTGTACTGGGGCTTCAGCAGGAAGTGGCTGAGCCAGTACCTCTGGCAAGGGGAGGTAGAGTTGGAGCTCATCTGCAGGATCAAATGTAGAACAAAGGGGCTTTGGCTTCTGCACTGGATCTTTAGTAGAAGCCTTAGTGGCCAAGAGGTCCTGAACCAGGGAACATGAGATGCAGAGGGAAGGTTTAGACAAGAGATAAGAGAAAGCTTGAACATAGGGAATCTCCACTTTCCTGAACGCTCACAGAAGTGGAGAGAGCCTGAATAATGTTGGGGTCATTAAATGGCCATTTGGACTGGTTGTTGAAGTTATACTTGGGCCACACTTGATTACAAAGAAAGAAGAGGTATTTGAGATCCAGGGCCAATTGAAGAGGAACAGGATTATTTAGGAGAAAACTGAGGGGAGAATCAGATGAAACATAGGACAACAAAGCTCCCATAGTGAACTGTAGTGTTTGGACTGGTGGATAGCACGCTTCCCCAAGATTGACAGTCAAATGAGGAGAGTCAGGGAGCAGAGGGTGTGGTTCGTCATCTGCATCCACTGGAGCCTGGGGCATAAATCCCATAAAAGGAAAACATAGGGTGGAGTCATCACCCATACCTGCTATTACCTGGAAGACAAAGTCCATAGATGGGAACAATGCCACAGGAGTTGTGGCGCCTGGAATCAGGACTTTGGGGCAAATTGGCACAGAATCAAAACCCGTACAAGTCAGGATAAGATGATCTTCCACCCACCCCACCTTACCTCAGAATATTTGAAGGACCAGTTGTGGATGGAAATCACAGAGCGTTTGGTGGCAAAGGAGGAGGTCCTGGGGTGGTTCTGTGGTTGGCAGGAATCCAGGACCCCAACACAGCTCAGATCCCTGAAGGGAGAGCAAGGTTGATGGGAGAGCCTGGATCCAAGTCACAGAACCAGTGAAGGGACACCACAAAACACATCAAACAATGGAGTAAGGGAAAAGGTTGTTGTTAGCCAACAAGGTTGCCTCTCTGTGCACAAGAGGAACAGTGGCCTGTACTAGGAGAACAGGTCTTATATAGCTTAGCAGAGGTAAGAAAGTAACTACAGTAAATTCCACTGGGTCGGGTGAAGGCACGTGAATGGTTGGGCTATTCAGTTACCTCATTTATGGTAAACCAGGCTGGAATTAGGAAACTGAAACTTACCTTGGAGAAATGGAAACTTATTGTACAAAATGGTGACTGGGCCAAAGCCTAAAATAGTGCCCAAAGCTTAAGATGGTACCCCACAAAATATGGCACTGGTTTCACTAACAACCACCACCATATAGGAGACTAGAATGAGGTTTCTGGCCCTTAGCTTTCTCTTGGCTCAGACTTGGCCATGTGGTCATTTGGGTTATGACCAGCAAATGTACAATCCCTCTGTCTCTCTCACTCCTTCTCTCTGTATGTCTGTCTGTCTCTTTCTATTTCTCTCATTGGCCTTTCAAATAAATAAATATTTAAAAAATAAGAATATAGACAGACAATTGAAAACTTCAGGAAAACAATGCATGATATTAATGAGAAATTTAACAAAGAAATGCAGAACTTTTAGAAACTTCTAGAAATTTAGCAAAGAGATGCAGAACTTTTAGAAAGGATGAACTCAAGATCTGATGGTTGTCTTTACAGTTAAAAGTCTCAACAACAGACTGGATCAAGGAGAATAAAGAATATCTGAACTTGAAAAATGACCTTATGAAATATCAAACACACACACACACACACACACACAAACATATTAAAAAGGAATGAAGGCAGCCTCCAAGACTTCTGGGACACCATGTAACTAACAAACATTTGAATTATGGTATTTCTGAGGGTGAAGAGAGTAGAAAAATTTTGAAAGCCATTTTAATGACACAGTAGTTGAGAACTTCATTTATCTTGAGAAACATATGGAGATGCAAGCAAAGAGCCCCACAGAAACCCAAATCCACATGAGCAGAAAAATATCTTCCCCGTGATATAATACAGTCAAATCCTCAAATGTATATCCTAAAGTGAATTTTTAAAGTTACAGAAAATATTTCCAGATTTCCTTTGAGAAAAAATTTAGATTCACAGCTGATTATATAACATAAACCTTACAGTTGAGGAGAGCATGTAATGACACCTTCTAAATTCTTTTTTTTTTTGACTAGAGAAATGCTGAATTTTAATTAGGCAAAAAGGGTACATAGTCTGTAGCAAATTTACAAACAGTAACAAGATTGAAGCCAGTCTTGCTTTTATCATCACTGTACACCACTGACTTTTATTTTTTTCACGACACATATTTTCTTATTTTTTAAACTCTGATTGAGTAAATATAATTTTCAAAAGTACAGTTTATGGATTACAATGGCTATACCCCCCCATAACTTCCTCCCACCCACACCCCTCCCATCTCCCGCTCCATCTCCCATTCCATTCACATCAAGATTTATTTTCAATTATCTTTATATACAGAAGAACAATTTAGTATATATTAAGTAAAGATTTCATCAGTTTGCACCCACACAGAACATAAAGTGTAAAATATTTTTGAGTACTAGTTATAGCATTAATTCACATTGGACAACACATTAAGGACAGAGAACCCACATGAGAAGCAAGTACACAGTGATTCCTATTGTTGACTTCACCATTTGACACTCTTGTTTATGGTGTCAGAAATCTCCCTAGGCTCTAGTCATGGGTTTCCAAGGCTATGGAAGGCTCTTGAGTTTGATCTTGTTTAGACAAGGTCATAGTCAAAGTGGAAGTTCTCTCCTCCCTTCAGAGAAAACTACCTCCTGCTTTGATGGCCCCGTTCTTTCTACTGGGATCTCACTCACAGAGATCTTTCATTTAGGTTTTGTTTTTTTTTTTTTTTTTTTTGTTTTTTTTTTTTTTTTTGTTTTTTTTTTTTTTTTTGCCAGAGTGTCTTGGCTTTCCATGCCTAAAACACTCTCTGGGCTCTTCAGCCAGATCCGAATATCTTCAGGGCTGATTCTGAGGCCAGAGTGCTATTTAGCACATCTGCCATTCTATGAGTCTGCTGTGTATCCCGCTTCCCATGTTGGATCATTCTCTCCCTTTTTTATTCTATCAGTTAGTATTTGCAGACACTAGTCTTGTTTGTGTGATCCCTTTGACTCTTAGACCTATCAGTGTGAACAACTGTGAACTGAAATTGATCACTTGGACTGGTGAGATGGCATTGTTACCTGCAACCTTAATGGGATTGTATAGGAATCCCCTGGCACATTTCTAACTCCACCATTTGTGGCAAATCCGATTGAGCATGTCCCAAACTCTATATCTCCTCTCTCTTATTCCCAATCCTATATCCAACAGGGTCCACTCCTAGGCAAATCCAAACACCCAAGAATAATTGTGTGTCAACCACAGAGGTCAACTAACAGTTTTAACCAGAACAAAAAAAAAATGCTAAAAGGGATAAAGTATTAAATTGTACATCAACAGTGAGGACAAGGGCTGATCAAGTCACCATTTTCCATAGTGTCCATTTCACTTCAACAGGTTTCCTTTTTGGTGCTCGGTTAGTTGTCATCGATCAGAGAAAACATATGATATTTATCCCTTCGGGACTGGCTTATTTCACTCAGCATAATGTTTTCCAGATTCCTCCATCTTATTGCAAATGACCGGATTTCATTGTTTTTGACTGCTGTATAGTATTCTATAGAGTGCATGTCCCATAATTTCTTTATCCAGTCTACTGTTGATGGGTATTTGGGATGATTCCAGGTCTTATCTATTATGAATTGAGCTGCAATATACATTAAGGTGCAGACTGCTTTTTTGTTTGCCAATTTAATTTCCTTTGGATAAATTCCAAGGAGTGGGATGGTTGGGTTGTATGTTAGGGTTATAGTCAAGTTTCTGAGGAATCTCCAGACTGACTTCCGTAGATGTTTAACCAGTTTGCATTCCCACCAACAGTGGGTTAGTGTCCCTTTTTCCCCACATCCTCGCCAGTGTTTATTGTTGGTAGATTTCTGTATGTGAGCCATTCTACCTGGGGTGAGGTGAAACCTCATTGTGGTTTTGATTTACATTTCCCTGTTTGCTAGTGATCTTGAAGATTTTTTTCATGTGTCTGTTGGCCATTTGGATTTCTCCCTTTGAAAAATGTCTATTGAGGTCATTGGCCCATCTCTTAAGTGGGTTGTTTTGATGTTGTGGAGTTTCTTGATCTCTTTGTAGATTCTGGATATTAACCCTTTATTGTTGTAGAGTTTGCAAATATTTTTTCCCATTCTGTCGGTAGCCTCTTCACTTTCCTGACTGTTTCTTTTGCAGTACAGAAACTTCTCAATTTGATGCAATCTCAAATGTTAATTTTTCTTTGACTGCTTGTGCTTCTGGGGTCTTTTCAAAGAAGTCTTTGCCGGAACCTATATCTTGCAGGGTTTCTCCAATGTTCTCTAATAATTACATGGTGTCTAATATCTTAAAAGAACTGAAAGCCATGAATATCTTACCTAGTGAAGTTACTTTTCATAAATGAGGGTGAAATGAAGACTTCACAGCAAAAAAACATTCAAGGAATCTATCATTGGCACATACATACATAGATCTTACACACATAAATGAAAGAAGGTAACAGTCATGATGAAATAAAATATATAAATATATATACACACACATGCACACGCACACACACACAAGCATATATATATATATATATGTTTGTATATTGGAAAAAACAAAGGACATCCAAATTTTTTAAATGACAGTACATTAATCATTATTTCTGAAAAATAACCTTGAATGTAAATGGACTAAATTTTCCATTTAAAAGGTACAGGCTAGCTGAACGGAGTAAAATGCTGCCTACAAGAAACTCATGTTACCAGTAAAGATGCACATAAATTGAATGTGAAAGTATATTCATTTAAGCATAATGCAAAGACAAGAAGGAATAGCTAAACTTATATCAGAAAAATGTTTAAGACAAAAACTGTAAAAAATAAAACAAAAAATGTCACAATATTGTGATCAAGAGATCAATAAAGCAAGAAGATATAATAGCTATAAATTTATTTGTATTTATTGCTAGAGCATTGTTTTATGAAACAGATGTTATTAAACCCAAGCTGAGAGAAGTTCCAACACACTAATAGTGGGAGAGTTCAATGTCTCATTTTCATCAATGGCAACACTCCCCAAAGTATCAACAAAGTAACATAAGAATTAAACTATAATATGAACCAATTGGACCTAGCAGAGATTAAGTATCATTCTATCTAATAATTACAAAGTAGATATCCTTACCATTAAATCATAGAATAAAATCAGGAAAGGTCAGACATTAAGCCACAAAACAAGACTCAACAAATGTAAAGAAAAAACTGTGGCACACATTGTGGCAGAGCAGGTTTAGCAGCTGCTTGTGACTCACAGGCATCCCATATTGGAGTGAAAGTTCGAGAATAGGATGCACTGATTGCAACCCAACTCCATGCTAATGTGCCTGAAAAAGCAATGGATGATAATCCAAGTACTTCAAGTCCTGCCACCCAAGTGAGAAACCTGGGTGGACTTCCAGACTCCTGGGTTCAGGCTGGCTCAGCCCTTGAGATTGTGACCATTTGGGGAATGAATTAGTGAACAGAAGAGCTCTCTTTCTATATATCTCTGCCTTTCTTGTGTTGCCTTTCAAATAAAAAATACATCTGAAAAATAAAAATTATATATATTTATATGATCATGGTGAGATAAGACTGGAAATTAACAACAAAAGAAACTTTAGAAATGTTGCAAATATAAGAACAGTGAACTATGTGTTCCTACAAAAAGTAATTGAAGAAATTAAAAGGAAGTTAAAAATTCCTAGAAAATAAAGAAAATGATGCAACATGAAAAAACTTATGGGCTACAACAGAGGCAGAACAAAGAGGAAACTTCATAGCAACAAATGGTCTTATTAAAAAACATCTAAACAATACATTTCAAGGATAAGGAAATATTGATTATTTATCAGAATTTGGAATGTGATTATGGACATACAGACTGGCATATACAAAATTGAAAGGTAGGCGTGAAGGGTGGAGACCTAGAGATAATCAACATTGCAGTGCCAATCTAAAAGCCAATGTGGTGAATATCTGAAGAGCATCTGATATAGAACTTCCTCTTACTTGCAAAAAAAAAAAAAAAAAAAAAAGATGAGCTTTTCTTTCTATGTACTTCTTCAACTGATTATATGTAGGCTACTCATATCATTGAGGGATATTTGCTTCAATCAGAAGTTCTACTACAGGGCCGGTGCTAGTTGTAGCAGGTGAAGCTGCTGCATGCAGCACTGGCATCCCATGTTGGTGCTGGTTCGAATCCTGGCTGCTCCACTTCTGAAGCAGCTCCATGCTAATGTGCCTGGGAAAGCACCAGAAGATGGCCCAAGTGCTTGGGCCTCTGCACTCATATGAGAGACTTAGATAAAGCCTCTGGCTCCTGGCTTCAACCTGTCCCAGGTCTAGCTGTTGTGGCCATATGAAGTGTGAACCAGTTAGTGGAAGATCTCTCTCTCTCCGTCTCTCTCTCCATCTCTCTCTCTCCCCTTCTCTCTCTCTCAGTCCCTGTCTCTCCCCTCTCTCTCTGTTATTTTGACATTCAAATAATTAGATAAATGTTTTTACATGATTTATTTGTTTATTTGAAAGAGTTACAGAAAGGCATAGTAGGCAAAGAAAGAGATAGAGTCTTCCATCTGCTGATTCACTCCCCAAATGACCACTGATTGCACCCCAACTCCATGCTAATGTGCCTGAAATGGCTGGAGCTAAGCCAGTCCAAAGCCAGGAGCCTGGAGCTTCTTCAGCATTTTCCACTCTGATGTAGGGACCCTAGGAGCTGGGACATCTTCTGCTATTTTCCCAGACCATAACTGGATTGGAATTGGAGCAGTCAGGACGTGAACTGGCACCCATATGGGATGCTGGCATTGCAGGCAGCTGCTTTACCAACTATGCCACAGCACCGCCTCAATAAATAAATCCTAAAAAAAGAAGTGCCACTAATTAATATCAACCAAAAACACCCTTAAAATTTACAATAATATAATCTAACCTTATATGTGGTTTCTCTTTCTGCAGTTTCAGTTTCATATTTTTAACTATGGGCTATTTTTGGTATATTAACCTTGGTATATTTATCTTGACTGTGAGGGATATCATGATTACATGACTTTAACTGTACAATTTTGGCATAATTGCTCTATTTTATTATTAGTTGTTTTTTTGTTATATGATTCCTGCGCCTAATCTATAAATTAGTCTTAAGTATATATGTTTATAACAATTGTATATATAAACTTTGATGTTATTCATGGTTTTAAGTATATATTAGGAGTCTTGGAACATTTTCCCTGTGGATAAAGGGGACATACTATATTCATACTAAATATTTCAGTGTGGATTGTACTCTTCTTTGCTGTTTTATGAAAATTCTGTTTATGAGGATTGTCTTATTTCAAACAGCTATGGATGATCCAGACAACATGTTTTCCCAAATAAGATTCCCTCTTTTTCAAAGGTTTATCATATGTTTACAAATGAAGGAGACTGCTAGGACATTTGGTGTAACTGACAGTAAGCAAAGCAACACTTAAGTACCCCAAACTTTCTCCTCCGTGGGCAGGGGCATTAGGTGGAAAATAGGCTACAAAGCTGAGCCAGAAGACTAAAGCACTGTGCAGAAAAAGGCAGCTTGGTACTGAACAGTATGTTTTATGCCTCACTTACCCATAAAAAGCCAAGCGGGAGCCAATGTGAAGGCATTTTGAGGCCTAGACCGAGTGGGAAGATAAGGAGATGCCCCACATATATTTAGCATGAGGCTAACAATAGCCTTTACACAATATATGACAGAAAAAATCCTCGAAATATTTGTTGCAAAATAAAGAAGCAGCAAAAAACTATAATGATAGGGAAACGTATGCATGTTGTTTACAAATTAAACATAAAACTCTAAGACTTCAGGAAATACTATATTATTCTTTAACAAAAGTGAATATTATTATAGAAACTCCAAATTAACACTGGGCAAAATGGAATTTCTAGCAACTTGATAAGATCATACAACTCAAAATGAGGGAAAGGCTAAAAATAGTACAATGTCAAATTTCCAAATAAAATCTGTGAATTCCTCTCTTGAAACTGAGGCATGTTCTTTGTACAGCCTTGGGCCAGGGGATGGGATAATGTTGTTCACACTGTTTTTTGGAAAGACCATGCGCAACTATTACATAGTGAGCTGAACATTGTGCTCTGGGAAGCGTTATAAAAAGTCAGAAAGTTTTTCATATTAAAATCCTATTACAAGAATTTTATATGTGTACTTAATGTGATTGAATACACAATGAAATTTCAGTGCTATCATTTTATAGTATACTTACAAATTTTTATGCTATCCATTTATTTCTTGACTTACTGCCTTATGGTATTAATCATTCATCATTCATCATGTGATGATAAGGAAATGAGCATATTTAAAATCTTTCCTATTTAATATTTTCTGAAACTCTTATTTTACTGGCCATAGATTTAGTAGTAATTGGATAATTGATTTGTCAGTATCAATAATTGTATACTTGATAATATGCTAAAGAAGATAAGTAAAACCGTGAAACTGATGCCCTCACAACTAGTCTTCCCAAAGGCTTATTGATTCTAGTCAATTTTTAAATTTCCATTTGAATTTCATTTTATTTAAGATATGTTCTGTTAAATTATACCTAGATAATAGCAAGGATCAGTACTATTCATTTCTTTTCATTTAAAAATATTTATTTCAAAGGCAGAGCAACAAATTTGAAGGACACACACAGACACAGACACACAGAGGAGAGAGAGAGAGAGAGAGAGAGAGAGAGAGAGAGAGAGCGCTTCCATTTGCTGGTTTACTTTTCAAATTGTTGCAACAATCAGGACTAGGACAGTCCAAAGTCAGGAGTCCCACTTGGATGGCTGAGGCCCAGACTGATGATTGCTTCACTGCCTTCTCACGTGCATCAATGGGAAGCTGGATCAGAAGCTGGGAAGCCAGGACTCAAACTGGCACTCTGATATTGATGCCAGTGCTACAAGCAGTGGCTCAAGTCACTGTGCCACAATGCTGGTCCCTGGTCCCAGTACTATTATTTTCATAAGTATCTTCATTTTTTTAATTTGTTAAACTTGGTCAACATTTTTTTTTATTTGGATTTTAAAAATGTTTGTCTATTGTGGCTATTGTTTTACAGCTAGTATCTTTGTTTCTCTCTGTCTTAAAAGAAAGACAATCACTGAAATTGAGTCTGTTAGTATAGGTTTCCTAGCTTACTACCTTGTTATCCTAGTAAGCAGACACACACACACATTCACACACATCTTGCTGTAAATAACTTGATGTTTTTAATACTTATTATTGATATTCTGAATGCCTCATATGAACATATCTTGATGTGATTTTGTTTCTTCTTTCATCTATATCTTAAATACTCATTATAAATGCTTTGGACTTTCCTTTTCTAATGTATTCTATTTGTAACAACTACAAAGTTATATACATTTCAATTTCATTTTGTTCGTGATTCACAAACTTATTCTCTAAGGGTTTGCTTCTTTTCCTACAAAAATATGCACTTTGTTGCATAACATATGACTTTTATTGATTAATTCATTTTCATTTTCTGTATCATTCTATCTTGTACCATATTGACTTATGGTTTGTCTCACATTTTATCATTTACCATTGAGGTAATGACATTTCATTTGAGCTGTTTTTGCATCTTCTTTTTTGATGTAATCATTTTATGTAATATACATTTTCATGTGCCATTTTTCTTGCCTTATTTTCTTTTTTCTGTTTTTGACAAAGCATCTTTATTTTTAAGGATCTCAAAGTCACAGCAAATGCATGATAATTACTACAAAACAATTCTCATCACTTTGCCTTTGTTTATTATATTACATAAGCATAGGCTCCCACACACCATTATCCATTCACCTTTATAAGTGACTTAAAGAATAGATCTTGGGATTGAAACAATGTGTAAAATAAAGGAGCAATATTGCAATCTATGATGCTAGGAAAAGCGAAAATAACTAATTTCTTGGAGCTTTTTTCAAGACTGTGTTTCCTGCTATGCAATCTGCTCTGGTAGTACATCTGTGATCGTGGCTCTCAGCATTCAGTTTGTCCTCCATCAGAAAAATCAGCAAAGCCCTGCATGCTCTGTGTTTGGTGCTTTATTTCAGCTTTTGCTTTTGAGTGGCAATTTAGCTTTATTTGTTTTTTTCTTCTTCAACTGGCTGTAATTGGCAGCTGCTGTTCTCTTCCCCACACTGTCACCTGCCACACTGAGAGCTTGTTTCTTATAAGGAGGTGTGCTACATATGTTCTCAACTGATTGAACTTTACTGTTTCCCAAACTTTGCCTTTAAAATTGAACCTCTATTATTGAGTTCTGCAAACTTGCATTACTGTTCAAGACCCTTAGGGGCTTGATTCTTTGCTGAAAGTCATCCCTTGACTGGAATATCATGTATTATTTTGGATGACAATATAGAATTGCCTAGATTTTGATTTCACTTACAATTGTTCTGTTTTTCTTTGTTCTCTGTGCACTGGCAGAAGTACACAGAACAGTGTGTCAATGACTTTAAATTGAAATTTACAAAAATATTTCATTTTATTAAGTTTTTTTTGCAGAAAGTAGGAGAGTTAAGAATTAGAGAAAAGAGTCAAATGTTTTTAAAGAATTATTTTACTTATTTGAAAGAGCTGCAGAGAAAGATAGAGACAAAAAGAGAGGACCTCCATTGGCTGGTTCACTCCCCACATGAACGCAATGGCCAAAGCTGCCCAAGGACTTGGGCCATCTTCCTACTGCTTTCCCAGGCCTTATTAGAGAGCAGGATTGGAAGAGGAGCAGCTAGGACTCAAACCAACGCCCATATGGGATGTTAGTGCTTCAGGCCAGGGCATTAACCTCCTGTACCACAGCGCCGGCCCCAGTAAAATTGTAATAGCTCAAACATTTTCAGATATAATATGTGTAATTTTTCCATACAACTTTCTAAACTTATTGAACTTATTATAGTACCTTTATTTTTTGTATTTTTAAATTTTATTTTATTTGTAATGATAATTTATTAAATGGAGTACAGCATGATATTAAGATATGCATACATTGCATAATGATTGAATCAAATCGATTAACAGCTCATAATTTTTGTGATGGAAATTTAAAGTGAACTTTTTTAGCAATTTTGAAATGTATAAATTATGATTATTCATAATAGGTATCTTGCTGTTCTATAGATCTCTAAAGCTTATTCTTTCTACTTGTAACTCTTACCCATTGAACAACATAACATGCCTTTCCACATTCCACATAACCTCTTATAAACACAGTTCACTGGATTTGGCTTATTTTTATTATACCTAGACGTTTGATCAGGCAGTATTTTTGTTTTGGTGTCTAGCTTATTTCATTTGTGACAATGCCCTCCAGGTTCATCTATGTTGTAAAAAATATGGGAAAATATTTACAGCTAAATATAAAGCATGCAATGAAGGAACCAGGCAAATTGCTTTTTCATTTCATTATACTTTCTTTGCATCTGCACCTGCCAGCTCCTCTGCTTCAGTTCTTTACACATATATAATACATTATTGTGTGATTTGTTAAATATAAGAGTGGGAATAAGAGAGGGAAAAGATGTGCAATTCGGGACATGCTCAAGCTGACTTACCTCAAACGGCAGTTAGAAACATACCAGGGGATTCCAATCAATCCCATCAAGGTGGCTTGTACCAATGCCATCTCACTAGTCCCGGTGATAAATTTCTGTTCACAGTTGATCATAATGATAGGACTAAGAGCCAAAGGGAGCACATAAACAAGACTAGTGTCTGCAAATACTAGCTGATAGAATAAAAAAGGGAGAGAACAATCCAACATGGGAAGCGAGATACACAGCAGACCAATAGAATGGCAGATGTCCTAAATAGCACACTGGCCTCAGAATCAGCCCTTAAGGCAGTCAGATCTGGCTGAAATGCCCATGAGAGTATTTCAGGCATGGAAAGCCAAGGCACTCTGGAAAAAAAAAAAAGCCACCAAACCTAAATGAAAGATCTCCGCGAGTGAGATCCCAGTGGAAAGAACAGGTCATCAAAGAAGGAGGTACCTTTCTCTGAAGGGAGGAGAGAACTTCCACTTTGACCATGGCCTTGTGTAAATTTGATCAGAGTCAGTGAACTCAGAGGGCTTCCATAGCCTTGGTGGCTCATGACAAGAGCCTAGTGTGATTACTGAGGCCATAAACAAGAGTGTCAATTTGTTAAGTCAACAACAGGAGTCACTGTGCACTTACTCCTCATGTAGGATCTTTGTCCTTAATGTGCTGTATATTGAGATTTAATGCCATAACTAGTACTGGAATAGTATTTTTCACTTTGTGTTTCTATGTGGGTGCAAACTGTTGAAATCTTTACTTAATGTATGCTAAACTGATCTTCTGTATATAAAGAGAATCGAAAATGAATCTTGATGTGAATGGAAGGGGGGAGGGAGAGGGAAAGGAGAGGGTTGCTGGTGGGAGGGAAGTTATAGAGGGGGGAAGCCATTATAATCCATAAGCTGTACTTTGGAAATTTATATTCATTAAATAAAAGTTAAAAACATAAAAAAATACATTAATGTGAACTGTAGTGACATTGGTGCATGGTGAAACAATAGAACTTTTTATTTTATTTTGACTGTGTTTCGGTATCTTTTATTCAAACCTCCTCTTCCCCCTCCCCCCTTTTCTAGCCTCTAATAGTAAGTATTTTCAATTCCCATCTCCTATTTTGTTTTGAACTTCTACACACGAGAAGGAACACAGGGTATTTTTCTTTATTTGTTTTACTTCATTAACATGATTTCCGGATATTTCCAATTTGGCTGAAAATTTCAAGACATTATTTTTCTGGCTGACTAATATGCCATTGTATATATATTACATATTCTTTATCCTTCAATTCATTGATGGAAACCCAGGTTGATTCCATCTCTTTT